>NC_064768.1:14567214-14927214 GCF_011397635.1 Epinephelus fuscoguttatus | reverse complement strand
ATGAACTTTCTGGATGAATACGAGTTGCAGACTGTCTTCTTGTCCTCTTTGTCCTACCAAAAATCTGCTCTCAAATGTTCATACACAGTTTTAATTTTTGTTGCATTTTCTGGGGTGCAGCACCGACACAGATACAGCCGGAGCCATTTTGATGTCAACAAGGATGAAAATGAGGTGCAGGAGATCTTCCAGAGGACCATGAGGAGTCGTTTGGAGTCTTTTAAGTCTACAAAGATGGGCGTTGCTCCACCAAAGACGATAACCAAGCACTCAAAGAAAGACCAGCAGCAAAAGGTTTCATTTTTAATTGACAATCTGCAGTATAATATACATAGGATTATATAAAATTGAATTGGGTATTGATCCAAATCAACCAAAATGTATTCATAACACTAATTATATAACCTCTCGTAAACTTATTTTTTGATCAGATAGTGCTTGATTGAAATCATCTTTTTGCAGACTCTATATCATATAATTAAGACAGTTCTTGTGCATCTGATTGTGTTTAAATAATTGTCAACAATACCTAGCCCTACCAGTTAAAACATCTGTATTTGCTTTTCACATTGTGTAACTTTGTTTAAGATGTCATATACTAATAAACCGAGTGTTCTACCACCTGCAGATGCCAAATGGAAAATCAACAGACAAAAGTAAAAGCTACTATTCTGGTGATGAAGGTTTGTATCTGTGTTTGGATTTTAAACCCTATACATGATCTTAAATTGTCCAAGTGCTTAATGAAAACCTCTTTCTGAAAAACTGCTTATTTATTTTTTCTAGATTTTGAGTTCTCAGAGGGAGACACCGCCTCGGGCTATGAGGCGTCAGGCAGTTCGTTCCCCATGAGGGTCACCTACAGAGCAGGAGGTAAAATAAATCCACTGTTTTGTCCAACTTTTTTGTGCCGAAAGAAGTACTCAGATTCTTTACTCCAGTAAGTACCAATAGAACATTCTGAAAATACGTTGCAAGTAAAGTCCTTCATTCAAACTCCTACTTAAAAGAAATACATTGTACTTCACCCACAAACTAGTCATTTGTATATCAGTAACTCACCCCATTATGATGAAAACCTCGTGAAGAAAACTGTTTTTCTCACTTCCTTCCACAGTGAACGAAGAATCCAAAAATTTTAAAAAAAATTCTATTGAGGATCAAGTTTACCAACAGCAGAGCTACATCAAAACTTCAGTTTACAAACTCACAAAACTTGTGCAGTGTAATCCAAGGTATCCAGTTGCATGCAAACATGCATTTTTGCTAAAACCTTATTATGTAAAACACTTCGGCACACAAGGAGCGCACCTTGGTAAGCGCATACGTTTGAACACCATTGATCAGAGTTCAACCACACGTGCTCGCCCAGCTGTGATTCTTATCTGTGCCTCAGACCGTTAATGTAAATCTGTTTTAAATAGTAAGGTTTTAACAAAAGATTTATATTTAGGTAGTCCTGAGTACATGATTATTTTTTGTAGTTATTCTGTTTAAAAGGATAGTTTGGTATTTTTCAACCTGGACCCTATTTACCCATGTTTTTGTGACTGAGTGACTAATGGGAACAATAATTGCTGAAATAGGTCCAGTTTTAAGCCACAAAACAGGCTGCAATGTAATCATTTGGGGCATGTTGTGCATCCACTAAAAGTGTTTGTTTTGCCACTGACAGGCTCAGATTGTTTTTATAAGTATATCAGAGGTAGACCTGTCTAATAAAAAGTCAGATCTGTGTTGAATCATTATAGCCAAACCCACCAGACTCCATTTAAATCTACAGTAATTTTAGCGTCTATGGAGTACTTTCCACCAGTGTCTTTAACACTCAAATCACTAATTCAGTTTGTTTCTTTCATCCAGCTGGAATAGAGAATCCAGCCTTCATGCCGGAGCTGGACCCCATGTCACCGATGCAGATTCCCCCGTGGCTGGCAGAGGCTGAGCTCGACAGCAGCACAGTGGCTCCTTCACAGCGGGCCCAAGTGAGGCTGCCATGGACGCCCAGCAACCTGAGCCGCCTGGCTCCTCTTCGCATCAGCACTCGCTCCACCGACTCTTTCGCACAGGCTGACACTCCTGCCACACTGCAGGGGGATAACCAGCAGCTGCCTCCACCTCCACCACCTCCACCTCCCTCTCACAGAGATGATAGCCTCATGTAGCAACATCCCATTCTCCCACCAACTCCCCTCAACCTGCTGCCGAAGACACAGAACTTAACCTCAGACTTTGCACCGTCAACTCTCAAAATATTGACTAGGGAGTGTTTTCTTTTCCACTGCTTAATCTCACTCTTGAGTCTCTAGACAAAACATTCACAGTCCCACAACCTTTGTGCTCTTCAGCTTCTTGTTTCTCTAACGTCACCCTTCACAGAGCAAAGGGAAGCTGCACGTAAAGCAACAGATCCTGTGCGCACAGTGGCAGTTGTTCACCAGTTGAATATTTTCTCTACTGGTTCATCGTTAACCAGATGCCTGTCAGTCCCTGTGGAGTATCTTATCCCTGAATGTGATGAAGAAACCTTTTAAGAATGCTGATATTTATGAATTGTGTTGTTTATAAAGACAATAATTTAATTAGAGTGATATGAGAATAATTCCAGCTCTGTAATCTGAATATAACATTGCATTGTGTTTTCTCACTTGTGTCACAACAGGACTTGAGGCTGAATATTGAACATGAAGGATGTGACCATTGTGAAATGTCAGATGTATGATAAAGATGTGTTATATTTATTGATAAATGAAGTCTGTGTGGACATTCCCACCTTCTCAAATCTGTGCACAAACAGTTAAATATATTTTATGTTCCTCCAACAAAAAACACTTTGACTGACCTGGTTTGAAATGTATGAATTTAAAATATGGATTTAGAAATAAAAAACAATGATGAAAAACGTATTATGGGAGTCAGTTACACTGTGTATTAAGTGAAATGATTAGTCACTCAGATTGCAAGAATATCAATCCTCAGGTACTTTGATAATTGATTGATTGTTGATTTTGATAACTGATTCTCATGTTTTTAGATTATTATAAATACTAGAGATACAAATTTGCCTTTTAGCTAAATCTGGCACATTTTATTAATTAAATTATAGTAAGTATAGTAATATAAATAATTGTTAATTAATGGGTGATTCACTTAACACATTAAAGTAAGGTCATTAAATATGTTTTACAAAACTAACTATACTAAAACTAAACTAACATATTAAATAATTAAACATAACCATCAGTTTAATAAAAAATAATTATAATTAAAAATAAAATTTAATAATTTATTGAGAAAAAACATATGGGCTGCTTTTCACTTTTTTATATTATTATATATTATTACTGCAGATGTAAATGAGCCTTTGGCTAAATCTGGCAATTGATTAATTATAATAATAAATTGTTAATTGATGTGTAATATACCGAGCACTTAAAATAGTAAGTAATTTAAAAAATTAAAATTTTAAATAAAATAAAAAATGTCCTCTTTAGCAATTCAGTCATTTTTCACTGTTATGACTATTTTCTATTTGTTAACTAACATTTTAATTGATTAAAAATAACCATCAGATTAATAAATAATAAAAAATAATTGGGTGCACTGATAGATCGACAATGAAACACAATGTCACATTTCTGAGATGTATCCAGAATTCATTTCCAACACAATGAATTAGTAAAAAAAAAAAGCATTTAAGTCATATGAAACAATATTCAGTGATTTCACTATAAATAGTCCATTTCTGCTGTTTCCACCTGCTTCGTGACGTAGTCTAATATAATCTTTTCATTTTCAGAATCCTTCAGGTAAAAGTGAGATCCATTGAGCATTCTGATGGTGAAATCTCCCGATGTGATGCTTTTCCAAGCTGTTGATAAAATACATGAATATACTTAATTACATATGAACACAGACACAACTCACACTGAGTCATTAAACTTGACATGCACCCCCCCCCAAACACTGCTACAAAACAAGTACATCCCCCATGACAACAACTCTTTCTGATGGCAGTGGCCCCTCAGCGGGACAATGTGTCATGCCCAACTGCAAAAACTGTTCAGGAATGAGTTGAGGAACTTGACAAAGCGTTAAAGGAGTCAACCTGGCCTCCAAATTTCCCAGGTCCCAATCTGATCAAGCATCCACGTGATGTGCTGGTTCCGCACCTCGCAACCCACAGGACTCAAAGGATCTGCCGCCAATGCCCTGGTGCCAGACACCGCAGGACACACCCTGAGGTCCAAGGAGGCCCCACCATGTATCGGATTTGGCTATGACCTGGCGAGGCATGGACACAGGACCTCTAGGGTACCGGCATGTCCCACGGATGCTCGGGCCAAGTCGACACCTTGAGCTCTTTCTCACGTTCCTCAAGGCATTCCTGAATGGTTATTGAGATGTGGCATGGCGTCCTGCGGTGTCCTGCTAGGGGGACCCTACCTTCAGGGAGTGTGGTTGCCATGAGAAGGTGTTATGCTTATTCAGAATGCTGCTGCTAGGCTCCTGACAAAAACTAGGAAATATAACCTCCTTACTCCACCTCTAAAATCCTTACACTGACGACCTGAATTCAAAATCTTGCTGCTTGTGTATAAATCACTCTGTGGCTCAGCACCCAAATATATTTCTGACATGCTAGCGACATACAACTTCTAGGACCCTTAGGACATCTGGGGCCGGCCTACGGACCGTCCCAAGAGTCTGAAGAAAACGTGGTGAAGCAGCGTTTTGTTATCATGCAGCACAAACCTGGAATAACCTCCTAGATGATGTTAGACAAGCCCCGACTCTGATCACTTTTAAGTCAAAGCTAGAAACATTCCTTTTTTACACTGCCTACTCCACCCTGTAATGACTGTTACCATATTTGTAAACTTAATTTAAAATCATTTTTAATAATCTTTTTATCTTTGCACCTCTTGTCTGCACTTTTGCTATTTTTAATGGTGATGTTTTTATTGTAAATTATTTAGTTATTAATTTTACCATCCAGAAGGCTACATGATCCCTGTCTGTAACAGGGTAGAGTGTAAGTGCAGGACATGAGAGGACTGACCTTGTAAATCATGAGGAATGTCATCCTTTCCATCGAAACACGTGACTGGGCAGGAGAGGAACGGCTTGTCTGGCTTGTCGCACCTGCAGCAAAGTCAGCAGTCACTACAAACATTCATACTGAATCGCAAATGATTTAAAATTAAAGGATAAATACAGATTCAGTTCGGTAACAAAGTCGTCAGCCGCACTTGTAGTTCTCCACAACGTGTAGGTCGGCCTTCAGGGCAGGAAGGAAGAGCTTCAGGACCTCAGGGTTCGCCAGCAGCTCAGGAGGAGTTCCTCCAATCGAAATCATCCACTTGAGAAAATCGTCATCAGATAACTCGCTTCTCTTTGGGGCTTTGATGCGTGTCTCAGACTAAAAGACATAAGACAGCATATGAATGGTATATGATCAACACCAAGTCTAAACTGTAAGTGTTCAGTAGCTACTCTGTCTAGATGTTTTTGTCTGTAGACCTTTATCAGGTAAGAATTTCATCATCATATGATATTACAAAGATTCTTCAGACAATGATACAATTTTTACTGATATCACAAAGTCTGCCATGATATGATTTTGATTTGATTCAATTCAGGGGCCTGCGATTTCAAACTTATCTACAAGCTTTCACATTAAATCCATTTAATCAACAGAGCTCGCAGAGACTCAAAGCCTCCTTAGATAAATATACTGACACTGGTTGATAACTGTGTGTATAATCCTGGCCGAGAACAGTTAAATGTAATAAACAAACTTACAAAAGGGGCAGAGGCACCAGACAGGAAGATGTGAGTTGGTTCAAGGTTGTGAAGTCTCTTCAGAGCATCTGCCACAGCGAAACTGGTGAAGGCACCAAAACTAAAAACAGATCAGAACAGTGCAAACGTTAATAGAAAAGAAGTAGTGGAGTGGTGGAATAAAAAAGGCAAGGCGGGGCTGACTGGTAAGATGTTACTTATGAAGCCCTTATTGTTATCAAACCTGTGGCCAAACAGAGCGAACGGCTTCTCTTTCAGCACTGGTAACAGCACACTGATAACCTCGTCCACTATCTGCTGCATGTTCTCAAAGAAGGGCTCTTTGGCTCGACTCTCTCTGCCTGGAAGTTTGACAGCAAACACTGAAAGTGACAGAAAAGGTGTTAAAATGTTTCAAGTAAGAATATAATCATACTGTAACATGTCAAGACTTTGTTTTCACAGATATAATTCTTCAAATTCAAGTTCCCATAGTTCATTTTTCAGCTTTAAATGAAGGATTACATTATCAATATAGTATACAGTATAGATAAACCGTTCAAAGTGCTGCATGTTACCTTCTATGGAGCTGTTGAGGACGTTTCCCCAGCGTGCATAGTGTATGGAGCCTCCACCTGCCCAGGGGAAGCATATCAGCCTGGCCACAGCCTCTGGGCTCCTCTTGAAACAGTTGATCACCTTTTCCATTTCAACTCAACACAAGGGCTAAGATCCAAGACTGGTTCACATCTGCTGGGAGCAAAGGTGATTCAAGCATTTGAGAATGATTGTAAACATGTCAAGTCACACCTGTTTGTTGCTGGCTGTTCCATCAGCTTCTCTCAGGAGTACAGTCATCCCTCATGTTGTAGTGCAACATTTCCTGGTTGTTTTCTTCTATGGTTTCTGTATGGAGCTATGGATGTATGGATTCTGGAGACATCTACAGTATGGAGTGTGTATGTCCAGACGAGTTGTCAGTAGGTTTACACCGTGTCATTATTGGGTCAAATTATATTTTGTAATAAAAAAAAAGTTTGGATGAGGACAAGATCGAAACCTATACGCCTACCTTAAATACGTGCGTTTCAAACCATGACGTAATATTTGAGAACAAAAGTTTCTCGGAAGTGACGTTGTTTTCTACAGTTGGTATTTCCTGACGGATTTCCCTCGGTGGAGGAGGAGGTGGGAGAAACAGCTTCGTCAAGCTGGAAACATTTTGACAGGGTAAAACCGGAAGTTCCACAATCTTGCCTGTCAGATGTACATCTTTGAAAATGCAGGTTACTATTGGAAGTAAAGTTAGCAGTATCACTGTGTAAACCCCCCCCCCCCCCCATTTCAAGGAAGAGTCCTGCATTCAAAACTGTATTCAAGTTAAGGTCCTCAGAGGCAGGAAATCATCACAAATGAATACTGATGTATCACAACTTCAGTACGAACTGTGCAGAACAGGTCCTTTGACAGAAATATAGCCGTTATGAGGGGTGAGAATCACCAAAGCCCTCATTATTTCATATTATCACAATATGTTATTGTCACAATACTAATATATTAATGCAAAATATTGTGATATATCCACCCAATAATCCAAGAATACATCAGGAAGATGACCTGCTTGGAGAGTGCCTCAGGCGGCAGAACACAGACAGTGATGAGGAGGAAGAGGAAATATTGTATACCATCAACATATAGAGGAAGAGGCTGACATCAAGAAATCCCTCCAATGGCGAGAGAAGGCCAGCCTGAAGAACAGCACCGAGGCCCTGATCTTGGAAGCCCAAGAACGGACCCTGAGCCCCAGGTCGATAGAGGCAGTGGCCTACCATAGCAGACAGGACCCCAGGTGCAGGCTGTGCAAAGAGGCCCCTGAGACAGTCCAGTGCATAGTAGCAGGATGTAAGATGTAGACTGAGACAGTGTACACTAAGAGGCACAACCAAGTGGCTGGGATAGTGCACAGGAACATCTGTGCTGAGTATGGTCTAGAAGTCCCCAAGTCCTGAGGGAGCACACCACCGAAAGTGGTTGAGAACAACAGGGCTAAGATCCTGGTCAAGACTGACAAGCAGCTGCTTGCTAACTAACCGGACATAGTGGTGGTTGACAAGGAGCAGATTATGGCAGTTGTGGTAGATGTGGCAATCCCAGCTTACAGTAACATCAGGAAAAGGGAGCATGACTGAGAAGTACCAGGGGCTGCAGGAACAACTGGAGCAGATGTGGAAGGTGAGGTCCAGAGTTTTCTCAGTGGTAATTGGAGCATTAGGAGCTGTGACCCACGAACTGGAAGAGTGGTTCCAGCAGATTCCAGGTACAACATCTGTGTTCTCTGTCCAGTCAAGTGCAGTCCTAGGAACAGCTAAGATACTGCGCAGAACCCTCAAGCTCCCAGGCCTCTAGTAGAGGACCCAAGCTTGAGGACGACACATACCAGGGTGGCAGTGGCTCAGAAGGTAGAGCAGGTGGTCCACTTATCATAAGATGAGTAGCAGGTGGCACCATGTGTGGCACCCTTGGCCACCATGTGTCAGTGTGTGTGAGAATGGGTGAATGTTGCAACTGTAAAAGTGCTTTGAGTGGTCAGAAGATGAGAAAAGCGCTATACAAGTGCAGTCCATTTATTATTTACCATCGATGGTTTGATCTCTGGCTCTGCATGTCGAAGTTTCCTTGGGCTGAACCCCAAATTGCTCCTGATGACTGTTCCATCAGACAAAACTTCATGCAACAGAAATATGTGTTAGTCTCTGCTATTCTAATTCTGTATACTCTCAACCCCTCAGATTATATAGACTTAATTTACAGGTACAGTGGACCCTGTAGTGTTACATTGGTTATTGCAGGGGGTTGTTTCTGACTCTACTCAAAGTGCCCTTAAGTACAGTATATGAGTGCAAGTACTTTCCACCACTGATAAGTCGTACACACAAAGCAGTAACAGCCTTAAAATAGATACTAAAACATCTGCGTGGCTTTTTATGGTGTGGTCTTTTTTTTTTTTTAGCTGTGCTTTTATTTTGAAGGAGTATCGAGGAAGTTTTGTTTTTCTGTTCTCGCGATCTTTACATTACAGAGCGAGAGGGCGGTGTAAGTGCAGATTTCAGACCGGTTAGTTTCTCGCAGAAACCGAGTAGGACGCCGGGGTAGTCAGCCCCTCATATCTGTTTGATAAAGAAAAGGAACACCGGATTGTCACGTTAACCAACCGGGACGACAAATTCAGCCACTGAACCGGTAAATATCCATGTCATTCTTGTGTGTCGCGTTGCCAGTCAGTTGCTAGTTGTCGTCGGCTAAAGCTAACTATCGCTGTTAGCTTTACTACCGCCGTCAGTGAAATTTACTCAACTCCGTGTTTAAACTGTCACAAACATTTCCAACACTTAACATAATGTCGTTTTTCTTCCAGATACAACAGGAAAGACTTAAAAGGACGACGGTTGGGACATTTTGTATAACTTTGAGCTGTCAGTTGTGGTGAGGCAGGTCGGGGGAGAAGACTTCAGCCGAGGGGACCCCCGAGCGGCCCGGTTTCCTATCAGCGACCGAAGCCGGGGAGCAGGGAGCCGCGCAGCCGGGGAGCGGTGTGTCGGCCAGCGGATTCATACTCAAGTTTTTACGAAGAGAATTGATCACTGAGTGCCGGGTCATCCGGACAGAGACCTCATGAATGGAAATCGGAACAACAGGTGGGATCCCCCGACTAACCGCCATGCTTAATTTGGTGTTCAGGTGCGGCACTGGAGTTATTTGCAGACTGTGCAGTGCGAGACACAAGTTAGACCCCCATAGTTGAGCACTGGGGAACTGCAAGTTGATCTATGTGGTAAAATAAGTTGTCAGGCCATCGTGGACACTGGTGTAAAGCAGCTCAGCCTCGAAACTCAACTCAAATTCCCATCTCCGGCTCCAACAGACACTATGTACTGGGCTGATTGTTCCTCAGCGGTGTTTTACCGGTCATCTTTGCGCCTCGGTGTGTTTGTGTCTGTGTGTGCGTGCTCCAAACCAGTCTCACTGGTTACTTGCATTGTCTACGTCATTCTATGCCGGCTGTCAAAGGCAGGTGGTGATCCCGTCAGGTGTGCGTGAAGCCTGAGAGGCTGGCTCACTTTCAGAGAGGCGTGTGTGTGTGTGTGTGCTCATGTCTGCTTGAGGGGCAGCATTTCACACCAGCTGCTGCCATAGTTACCCTAGTTATTGAATGAAGTTCAGTTAACCGCTGCCTGTGTTAATTAAAAATCAATTGAGCATGGCAGGACATTAGTCAATTTACTTTCGTTGCCACGGGCCACAATTTGTGAGTCACAGCTTGTATATTATTGATGCTGTTGGGGGCAGTGATGAACTGGGAGGGAAAAAAGGAACCAAACTGGTCCACTGAAACTGACCCATTCATTCTCCATCCACTCCACCCATTTTCACCTAAGGGGCAAAACAGTATCAAATTTAGAAATTCTAAAGCAGTGTTAGACTTTGATTAATAGACTTATGTATATTTAATTCAGGTATTCTGGAAAAAAAGGCTGCAATTAACACACATTTTCAATATTATTTAAGTTGTAGTTATGTTTTTAATTACATACTTAATGGCTAAGTAAATAAAATGTCCAAAACTAGTAAAAATTTACATTATAATTTCCTAGTGGCCAAAGGGCTGTCTTTAAATAGCCTGTTGTTTTTTTTTTCTGACCAACTGACCAAAAACCCCTAAATATTCAACTGATATTGATATAAAACAGCAGATCCTCACATCTGAGAAGCTGGAGCCAATAAATATTTGGTCTTTGTTGAGCTGGATTATTAAAATTGTTGATTATTTTTTTGTCGCTTGTTTCTGCTCCAAACTTTGAACTTAACTTGTCATATTCTCCTAATTTCCTCACTGACTCATATGCATTCAACGCGTTATGTGGAGCTTTTTCTCTTCTTGAAGGCAGCGTCATGTTGACTTACACCAACCTTGCAAAACAACTTTTTTATGCTGCCTTAATAGGCCAGTCTTCCCTCTGAGGCTGAAATTCTGCATAATACGACACTGTGTCAGCTAATAAGATAAGATGTTGGAGCAATCTTCCTTTTTAATGAATTGAGAGTGTGAGGTACAAAAAGCAACATATTCACAGAGGTTTTTCTCAAAAGTACCACACAGATCGACCTCTGCTTTGTATTAAAATTCATCTTGCACACATCCCTCACCCATGTTTTATGTTCTCACACTCAGAGGTAATTCTTTTATCATTGGTTTGTCACGTTTTTTTGTTTGAATTTACCTTTTGAAAGTTGTAATTTTATGCATAATCTACCACCTCCCTGTGAAAAAAAAGGCCATTTAATGTCATGAATATTCACGTTTAGGTTTCCTGCCAGATCGAAACAATTTTTGGCACATTCTTTTCACAACTTTGCATAAAGTTAATTGTCTGTCTAGCTAAAGGCAAATGTTTCTACTAACATGTCAATTATTTTTTGTCCCACCAAAAACTGTTCCAAATACATATCATTTGTTTTCACAGAGCCCAAAGGTATATATAATATACATATAACAACATATAATTTTATAATGATCTAAAATAGAGAAAATCTGTAAATCCTCTCAACTGATAATGTTTTGGCATTTTTGGTCTTGAGTAGCTTAGGTAACGTCTTGCAGGTTTAGAGAGCATTTGTCCGCTCATGACTTGTGTTAAATACTTGAAGTCTGCCAGTTAGAGGATGTTAAAACAGCATTTATTTAAAAAATTACACATTTTTAGTCCTCTGCATTACAGTTGTGATGGCAGGACTGTACAATATTACATCACTGAAGTGCTCTCTTAAAGTGTGTGGGTTGAATGTCAGCTCCGTGTGGGCTGCTACTGGTTGTGTGTTGCATTTGTATGATGAAGCAGCCTGATAAGCAGTCATTAGTCTCTCCATTGTTGCTCATTCTACAGTGAACCTTTGTGTTTTGGGGGTCATTTCTGGTGCAGACGCTGCTTATCTGGCTTGTGCGTAGTTGAGGATGTTTTCCATAATTCCTCAAAGAAATGTAAGTTTGGATTCATCTTGTTGCCACTTTTTGATTTACTTTTTGTTAGTTTTTGAAAAAAAGTAAAAAAGAAAAGAAAAGGCACTCGTATGCAGACCACTTTCAACCTCGCAGTGTCTCATCAGGGTGGATATAGTACAAAAAGACTGAGTACACCTGGTGCTGAAAATAGATGATACAATGAAATTAAGCAGTATTGTATCATAATAAGGTAATCAATGATTACACCTAGCACAATTACATCAAAATAATCAACTAATCTGACTATAAAATTTAAGTAAAATATAGTCAAGAAATGTTTATTTCAATAGTTTTTGTCACCAGAGCTCCACAATGAATGAGACAAATGTATGTGCACCTGTTTTTCCTTCTCATGTCAGCATGCCTTTAGTTGCCATGGAGAAACTGTAGCAACATTGGTGCTATTGCCATGGGAACGGCACAGGGGAGGAAGCGACCTGGGTACGCATCAGCAGAAAGTGTAGCGTTTTACTGAATGATGCCTCATTACAGCAGGTTCAGGGTCAGCCCTCGACCCTGACTGGAGCTGAAAGACAGATTTATTTTTTCCACCCACAGCTGGTCTATCCCACTTTACGGCTACAGTCATCATTCATGCTTTTTTTCAGCCGCACACTGTATTTTCTGTCATCACAACAAAGTGCACGTCTTGCTATTTTAACAGCTCAAGCTCAGTATGCAGACTGTATGTCATGTAGTTCATTGTGAGTACGTGTGTGGATCCTCTGAGTCACATTTATGGAAATTGTGTGGTAGTATTTTTTTTCACTGAGTACTTTCCAGTTTGGCATTTCTGAAATTTGGTGTCAGATTGGCGTGGTGTGTCACCCGCCTACTTCTCCTGTCGTCTGGCAAAGGCCATGTCAGTCAGGAGAAGTCTGTGACCGCTGAGCTGGTCTTTATTTAAAATGTCACCCAACTCTGGAACCTTTTTAGTACGGTCATTATCAGATTGACGTGGGGAAAACAACGTCAGCCCGTTAGTTTCAGTTTTGTCAGTTTGACATGAGGCAATCTTTAACGTCCCTGACCATCTTCAGTCCCAGCACCCGCCGTCTGCTCTTTCCTCCTTATTAACCACTTCCTTCCTCTCAAAGCTTGTATGACAGGGTAGAATTCAACAATGGTTACTGGTTTGGGCTCTATTTCAGCTATTTTAAGACATTGAATTATGGGACACAGATAGTGTATGGCTGGGTGACATATTGATTTTATCTTGATATTATGATATGACTCTAGATGTCGTCTTAGATTTTTGTGTGTTGTCTTTTCCTGGTTTTAAAGGCTGCATTACAATAAAGTGATGTAATTTTCTGAACTTTGTTTTATTAATTGCTTTGATCCGCTTAGTCATTATATCCACATTACTGATTATTATTTATCAAAAATTTAAATATATATAAATATTTTGTGAACGCACCAATAGTCAACACTTTAATATTGTTGCAGTATCAATATTGAGGTATTTGGTCAGAAATATTGAAATAAAATGTTAATATCTGATTTTTTTGATATTGCACAGCCTTATTAAGAATTGACATAAATGCCGATAGTTGCTTGGTTGGTTTATCGATTGGATTTTAGGATTATGTGTGTTGTTACACGTTGGGGATCAGAAAGACACTAAATGCTTAACAAATGCTCAGGGCAAAAACACAAAAAACTAGAGGTTATTTGTTGCTATTGGAAATAAATACAACAAAATTCATTTGTGCTGAAAAACGTAAACCTCAAGTCTTACATTAAGATGATAAATCTGAAATATTGAGACAAAATTTATCTTACATCAAGCTTACAATATATATGTATTTTTTTGGCCACTTGGGGGCAGCGCAACAGGCTATAAACCCAAGACATGGGAATTAATAATTACAATTTTATTAATACCAGTGTCCTTATCGATTATGCTCATCGGTCCAGTTTCTTTACTGATTCTTGATCTGTTTACTGTGTGGGGAAAAAACATAGGCCTACATAGGTTTCCAGCATCAACCCAACAGTTAGGCTATATTGTCTCTGAGTATGAAGACAGTTTAGAAACAGAGTGGACCAATAGTCTGTCGTCATCTAAAATGGATGAAAGGAGAGAAAATTTGTGCAGCGTTTGATTTCATTTAGGTGTTCTCAATCAAAGAAAAATCCTCTAAGCCTGCCTGCATGGTGCTAATGATATTATAACAGAGGATATTTACCCTCGATAATGAATTTCCTGATCAGTTGGGAGGCAGTGGCACTTGTGTATGTAATTTAAGCCCATGTTATATAGAAAGATGTTTCAGCATATTGGCAGTGATTCAGTCCTTTCTTGAAATAATCATTTTACAGACATGACAAGCAGCACTGTTGTAATCTTTCCTCATGAAATGAGGCATGTTTCTTCCTCTCTTCAATGACTTATTCTTGCTGCAAGTTTCCAGCAACAAGCGTAGATGCAGGAGTTTGATGTCACTGTTGTGCAATGTGTGACTTTAAGAAAAACATACCAGAATAAATGAAAGGAGTTCATAAGCTAGGAGGCATAAGATTCTGGTGGGTTGGATAATTTGGAACCAGTTTCTTGATTCCCATCCCTAGTGAACACACCATTGACATGTTTTCACCTATCACCTTAAGCCTGATTTATGGTCCTGCGTTAAATCAACGAAGTACCTATGTCGTTGTCGTGATGCTGTCGTGAACCCTTCGAACTTCTCCGTCACTCCATTTTGTCGCGGTGCAATTCACCGCCAGAGCGGTAGGGGGCTGCATTCCTTTCCTGAATGGTTATCGTCGTCTCTAGTTGATTCTTTGTTTAGCTTCCGGCTTTTCTGGTCACAGTGAACAATGGCGACTGAGAGAGAGAGAGAATCTTGCTGGAGTTGGAGTTGGTGGATGTCGAAGAAAGTATGTTAATACTGCAACATCTACATCGCAAAAGAAGATGTTTAAAGATGGCAGGGATGGAGCAATCTGGAAATACGGAACTGGAAATGCGTTGCTACCAAGCAAACCAATCACAGCCTTCTCGGTCTGCGCTGGGTCTGCGTCGCCTCGACGTGTAGTTACATTTTTTGGGAGATGCACGTCAGGCCACGCCGGGGGCTACGGCGAGCCTCCTGCGTAGCCACGTACCCTACGATATAGGTACGTCGTTGATTTAACACAGGACCATAAATCAGGCCTTATAGTCAACATAGCAAATGTGTCAGCAAACAGTTGTCTACCTATGTCCAACAGACATGGAGCAACATGAAAATTTGAGTCTAATTTTCACTCTCCTTTTAGCAGCTTTACATATTCACATTAAATGTATTTGAATCATCAAGGTAGATACTGTAATGTACAATTATATCAAAATGATCATTAAACAGTTTTATGATTAAACAGTAGAGCCAGAGTGTGATGTAAACAGTTGTTTCTTGGTACTTATTTATTTTTGGCTCGTCTTGTTGCAGTAGCCGTTGGAGCAGCCGCTGAAGCACAAGCCCTTTTTACGTTGCCACGGCGACCTGGCTATGGCACCCTTGGGAAGCCCATCAAGCTTCTGGCCAACTGCTTCCAGGTGGAAATACCCAAGATCGACGTGTATCTATATGAGGTGGACATCAAGCCTGATAAATGTCCTCGTCGGGTCAACAGGTAACAGGAGAGACTGAAACTGGTTTTAGGTCTTCAGGTGGTCTTAATAAACAGATTGCTTTTAGGAGTGCGGACTACTTAATTCTCTGTGGACATCTATCACAGATCTAGCTAACACTATGTGTCTTCTCAGGGAGGTGGTGGACTCCATGGTTCAGCATTTCAAGGTGACCATCTTTGGCGACTGTCTGCCAGTTTATGATGGGAAGAGAAGCCTCTACACAGCGACCCCACTCCCCGTTGCCACCGGAGGGGTAAGACTCTACTCCCAAGTTTGGATGCTGGTGTTTTGTGTTGTCTGGGCCGACAAAAAAAAACATAGTTTAGCATGAGAAAGAATGTCAAGGGCACAAGTGTGGTGTGGATGGCAGTCAGCCATTGTCTTGTCTTCTTCTTGTGAGTGTTACAGCAAAGTTTAAGACAGGGCCAGGTATTGCACATAATTTCGTCGATTCCTCTAGATCTAACACTAATAATGCGAGGAATTCACACACATTTATTGCAATGTTTGATGAATTTCTGTGTTTGCACTGCTGTGGAATGAGGGCGGACTGGTTAGAACATTGGCTTCAGACTCACTCTGCTGTTGCAGCATCTCTCACTGGCATATACAAACAGGTTTCAGTGATACCAGCATGAAGGAGCATCGACTAAAATGTGGATTTAGCCTCAGAAAAAAGCAGAGGAACCCAAGAGGAGTGGTGCAAACGGCAGTACCAGTGATGTCATAGTTAACAGTGTCAATCCTCAGGCTCCTCAGTCAAAGAACGTTTACCTTACTGAGGAGAAGCAGCAGCAGTCCAAAGACATATTGAAAGCTATCTGGGGGTGGAGGCTTTATATTCGTCAATCAGTAGGCCACAATAACCCTTGTTTTCCTCTACAGGTGGATCTGGATGTCACCCTGCCAGGTGACGGTGGGAAGGACCGCCCATTTAAAGTCACCATTAGGTTTGTGTCACTGGTCAGCTGGCACATGCTGCATGAAGTCTTGACGGGACGTGGTGTGGCCCAGCCAGTGGACCTGGAGAAACCGATCAGCACCAACCCCGTTCACGCCGTGGACGTCGTCCTTCGACACCTGCCCTCCATGAAGTGAGTTTTTCTCACTAGACCATCTCAAGATTTGTTTTCCACCAATAGGAATATTTTAAAAGTATAGTAAAGAGATTCAGATCCCATGCATGAGAAAGTTTGGTTAAATATTTTGCTTAAAACCTCCGAGTAATTAAGACTGATGGCTACTGAACTGCACTGTAGTTCAACATTGCCATGTCACAGTTTTCCTCATCAGTGACAGGAAGACTAAGAGAAGAGTTTGATCTAAATGGCGCTGAATTAAGCATGAGAAGTGTATTACTTCTGGTCATGAAATATGATCCAGGGATAGTTGCATTTGGGAGCTAATGTACAGCTCCCTTAATTTATTATGCAGTATTTTAACCACAGTGTGGTCACATATTGTAACAGGTGCAGTTTGGTGGAAACTGCACCCTACAGTGGATGTATTTTTAGTATATTAGGTGGCCCAAGTGGGATTTCAATACAACAGGGACATAAGGATTAAAAGCATCTTTTATGTAATCTGCCTCAAGACATGTCATTTGGTGAATCCATTAACCAAAATAGCCTTTAGTAACATGAACGAACCTGTAACTTGGGCAGCGCTTGTGTTATGCTGCACCCTGTGAACCACACTGGGAATGCAACTCAAAGCACGGGTCAAGTTTTATTTTATTGCTCTACTAACCTTTGTGTCACCTCTCTGTCATCATCAGGTACACGCCTGTCGGACGATCCTTCTTCTCTTCCCCAGAGGGCTATGACCACCCGCTAGGTGGAGGGAGAGAGGTGTGGTTTGGCTTCCATCAGTCAGTGCGGCCGGCCATGTGGAAAATGATGCTCAACATTGATGGTGAGAAAACATTTAAAGGAATAGTTAGACAATGTGGGAAATATGCTGCTGTCAGAAACAGTCTGCTGAGAGTTAGATGAAAAGATCAATGATACACTCATGTCTGTGAAGTAAACACTTAACCATAGTGATTTCAAAGTTCAGATCACTGAACAGGGATTAAAATGAACTAGTTCACATTCATAGTTAATAAGATTTTATTTCTGTGAACTTAGTTCAAAATTAGAATTATGATGATCTTTTATGCACAGATGTTTCCCAAGATCAGTCAGATGCTTCAATTTGATGTGACGTTCTGACTTGTTTTAAGCCGTCAGGCAAAAATTTAAAAAGTGAATTTTTTTCCATGACAATCAGTTGTTGACATTGTCTAGAGTTTCTGTTTCACACATGTACTCTACTTGGTTTAGGCAAGTGTGGTGCCTATGTAGAGCTGGAGAGGAGGCTGGACATGACGTGGATTACACCATATTCACGTAGCCGGTTTTTCATTTGGTCATAAACAATTGAGTCTTTTGCCGTCTCTTTAATATGTCTGACCGTTTCGGCTGTGGCTCTTACTGACAGAACTTCTCAAATCTTGTCATCTCAATAGTTAGACATTTTTGTTGGCATCTCCATGTAAATGACCCTTCTTCTTCACCCTCGGGTGTATGTTTCCTTTGAGTTTTGAGCGAGCGATACAAACGTCATCAACACGCCCATTAGCTCGATGTTAATTCTCTGTGATATTTACACATGGGCTCAAACAGACATTACATGGGCTTTGTACTAGGGGGCTGGCAGAGTGATTCAGACATTTGCGTGTTCACATCCAGCTCCTCAGGGTAGTGGCTTGATAATTTCAGGTTTTAGCTTTAGTGAGCCTTAGCTGTGCTTGCAGGCAGATTTTGTTACCTTTGGACAGGGCCACGCTAGCTGTTTCCCACTGTTTCCAGTGTTATGCTAAGCTAACTGGCTGCTGGCTGTCAATCATATGAGATGATGAGAAGATTAATACCATTTGGCCCCAAAGAATAATCTGAGCGCCTCATCAAATAAACCTTCATCCACCTCCACTGTTGTTAATACCCCAGTGATTGACAGTGTGACCTCTTCTTGTTCGTTTCAGTGTCAGCCACAGCTTTTTATAAAGCCCAGCCGGTCATCCAGTTCATGTGTGAAGTCCTGGACATTCACAACATTGACGAGCAGCCCCGCCCCCTCACTGACTCCCACAGGGTCAAGTTCACCAAAGAGATCAAAGGTATGTGACCAAGGAAAGGCATTGTCTGTTGTCACTGTGCTGCAGTACGAGACCTTTCCCTGTATGGCTTTGTGTGTTGTTGTGTAGGAAGCTGCTGTAGCTGTTTGATGTGGCAGTAGACTATTCAGTGTTAGGTGCTTTGTATGCTTTGACAGTTTATTTGATGCATAAACAATTAACAGATAAAAGTTGAATCTCGGTGATGTCGGAAATTAAGCCTATTCTCTGTGTGAATAAAAGTTTTAATTACTTAAATGTTGCTGATGCATATTCCACCATCTTCACAGGTCTTAAAGTGGAAGTGACACACTGTGGAACCATGCGTAGGAAGTACAGAGTCTGCAATGTAACACGACGCCCTGCCAGCCTCCAGACGTATGTTCTCTACATAGCACCCCAGTAGCTGTTAACCCACAATCAAAACTGTCATTGGCTCACATTAACAGGAGATTCTTGTTGCCTTCAAATCCACAGATTTCCGTTGCAGCTTGAGAGCGGTCAGACAGTTGAACGTACAGTGGCGCAGTACTTCAGGGAGAAGTACAGCCTGCAGCTTAAGTACCCCCACCTGCCTTGTCTGCAGGTGGGCCAGGAGCAGAAACACACCTACCTGCCCCTGGAGGTAAGGACAGGTGATCATTGAATGATTTCACCATCAAATGTTGGTAAAATTTGTGTTTGGAAGTCAAATAGTTGTGGCTGGTGACTTTTTGAGACTTTCACTGTAAAAAATAATTCAAAGTTTTGAATGAAGTGAAACCAGTGAAGTTAAACCACATGGTATTTCAGTGTGACTGTCAGGCTCAGTAATCCATCCTGAATGAAAGATGGATTAACCTGGATTGATGTTTTTTTCCCCATTTAGGTGTGTAACATTGTACCTGGTCAGCGGTGCATAAAAAAACTAACAGACAACCAGACGTCGACCATGATCAAAGCAACAGCCCGCTCTGCACCAGACAGACAGGAGGAGATCAGCAGACTGGTGAGTTCCTCGGACAAAAGATTAAACAGCATCAAATTTGTTTTTGTTTTTTCGTGATAAATGAAGATAATTTTCTCTTCTCTCAGGTGAGGAGTGCAAATTACGAGGCCGACCCTTTCGTTCAGGAGTTTCAGTTCCGCGTGCGCGATGAGATGGCTCAAGTGACGGGCCGCGTCCTGCCGGCCCCCATGCTGCAATATGGCGGCAGGGTGAGCTCTGAACCATTTATGGTACCTTCCCTTTAAATCACGCTTCATATGCATGTGTGTGTTTCAACATGTTTCTGTGTGTTTGAGGCAGCAGGGTTTCCTCCAGTTTGTCAGGGAAGATGCAGAGGTTTGACTAATAATCCTGACATCTGGACATTTTCAGTGCCAAATCCAAAAACTCAGATATTATGATCCTTTAGTAGTGATCAGTAACATGTGTTGTGGAACTCATTAAAGTTTGGGTAAAGTAAAATCAGTGATTTCTTTCTTAACACATTATACATGTTAGAAAATACTTGTTAAAATCATGTGAACGACACACTACCTCCCTGTGGAGTTCTGAAATCATGGCTCGATGACATTCTGGAGCTATCCTTAACAAAACCCCTTCTCAACATATAAAAATGTACATTAGCACGCATAGTATCAGTGTTGTTCTGTTCATCCCCTGTGTGTGAGCAGCAAGTTCACTATGTTCCAAAAGCTCTCTTAAGTCTTTCAGTCTAATAAACACATGAATAAACAACTGTTTAATGCCACAGTCATATGAACACAAGCAAATAGCCGTCGCTAACATACCATTCAGTCTTTTCAATCTGAATCCGCTACCCGGTGTGAGCTTTGTGCTGACTTCAGCTGCGTAAGCTAGGTTGTCGCCATGCAGCGGCTTTCACTTATTGGCTCGAAGGGTGTGTGCTGTATTACTATAGACTTTGTTTCTACTGGGTTAGCTGCCAACAAGAGTCTGTTGCTTAGCAGCGGCTCATTTTTAGGCTTGGTATCTTTAGTCTGCCCAGGGTGAACGAGGCAGATCTCTCGTCTTCAGGGAGAATAGCGAAAATTATGATACAATGACGGATGATTGACGGAGTTGGTGAGATAAATGTGCAAGATAATGTTTATCTTGTACAAAAAAAAAAAAAAAACGCGACTGCTCCAGTACCGATAGCAGAACCGTTAAGGTCAGAGCTTATCAATACTGCGGTCTTGAAGAATATAGCCCCGGGGCTCGTTCAATACCGGAGTTTGGTACCCATCCCTACCGCTAACACCACCAGCGTACCAATTTTGAGACCTCCTATTGTATACTTGGCGTTTTATTCTATTCAAATTTAGCTGGATGGTTTATAATATGTTTCTGTGATGTGACAGACTCAGAACACATTTATTTTAGCTTTACCCAGACTTAAATCAACATGACCAAAATTCAAAAATGAGCCACACTTGAGCAGTAGAACACATTTTCTGTGAGGAAGCCCTGTGATTTCACTCTATTGTTTTATTTTTTCACATTCGATGTGCTGACACTGTAAACCATAATTCTCTCTGATCACATCTCTCACATCTTTTCTTTTACTTTTGGAATTTGCTGTTTTGATATTCTTTAACCCATGCATGTTGTTGCAGGAGATCATATGTATAGAAGCAGTTTTAATTTAAAAGCTATCTCTGTTTTGCATGTCTGCCATAAAAACACGTTTCCTTGCAGTACACACTAAATGCATGACCCAAATCAGAGCATGCAAAGACAATACTTGAAAATGTATTTGTCTCTAATGCCACGATCAGCCAATCAGTCAATCTCAGCCTGTTAAATAATCAGTAGCCCTTGATCTTATCATTCCACTGGCTGCCTGAATCCTTTGACTCTTTGAATCCATACATTGTCTGTGTCCTTTGTACTGTGCGTGTCTGTGTGATTGCCAGCCCCAGCAGATCAACCCTGCACTGTCGTTGCAGAACCGCACGGTGGCCACACCCAGCCATGGGGTGTGGGACATGAGGGGGAAGCAGTTTCACACTGGAGTGGAGATCAAGATGTGGGCCATCGCCTGCTTCGCCACCCAGAGGCAGTGCCGAGAAGAGATCCTCAAGTGAGTTCATTGAAATGAATGTTAGTGGTTAGTTAGGTTAGTTGGAGTGGTACAACTAAAAGAAAAACAGATTTAAGGAAAGATAATACACGTGTTTGCATGTGTAATAAAAAAGGCTTCAAAAACTATAAAGAAAGAATCACATTTAAAGAAACCAGTCAGGAAAACAAGGTCAATACAGATTATTTTTCTTTATTAGAATCACAGACTTTCTGGCCATAGATCACAATAAACTAAGGCTGCGGCCGGAAAGTCTTTTTTGCTTTGGAAGGTTCCTATCTGAGTGAAATGACCCGGAAGTATTTTAGTGGCCGCCATGATAAGAGCTGTTCGAATTCTCTAAACACGAAGGAAAGGAGGTTCAATGCTTCCTTTCAGATCTCCTTTAGCATAGGATACAGGATAGGATACCTTCCTAAGTGATAGGAAAGGAGATAATTTAATCCCACAATGCTTTGCGGGAGCAGTATTTAAAGCGACCGACCGTTCATGGAGACAAAGGAATAAACCCAAAGAAGTAGGTGAAGAGGAAGAACGAAAGAAGCGACGAAAGGTAAAGAAAAAGAACAACTGGCTCTCAGCATGACTGAAAAGTCATGGAGATCACCATGTAAGTCACCGTTACATGAAGCTTTGCCCATCTCAAGCCATAACTTGATAATATGCGTAACATGATATGTTCCAAACTCTCAACAATATGTTAAACCCATGCGAACTATAAACGTCACGCTACTGTTGTAACATTACCCAATTCAAGTTAATATTGTAGTGTAAGATATGCTCAGTGTGCATTAATCATGTCACTATTTGAGCATTGTTGAATCGCCAGCTTTTAGCAATATCATTGATTAATTTTTCCATTTAGGCAGAAGATATACTGTTAATTGCACAGGTGCACCTTCATCCCTATGTATGCTCTTGTTATTTGTTCTTTCCTTTTTTTCTGTGTTGTTATTGTTACTAATATAATGAAAAATCCAATAAACACAATTAAAAAAAAAAATAAAATAAAAAATAACTTCAAGGCACAATCGTGTCAACATTTCAAGGTGTTTACTGAGTTTTGTGGTTGTTTTTAAACTGTTGTAAGCAAATGACAGATGATGATTGATTGGCATATTAACACAGAAGTTTGTGTTTCAAGAAAAAGGGATATGAAACGTTTTTATTTAGATGTTTTTAATTCAACATGTTTGCAACTTAAGAATGATATGTACAGTAGTAGATTTGTAAGCCTAACATATTTGCCTCTCTTGCATACACTTGAACATTTGTGATAAATAATCACAATGATTCAGGAGGGTGAGTGTGAGCAACCATTTTCAGCGTTTCAGTTGTGTGACTGCCTATCTATCTTTTTTAATTCAATTCAGACGTTGGTAATTAAGTCATATTTTTCACTGTGCTGTCCACATTTATATAGCCTGCATGAAGCAACATAGTAAGTAGGCATGGGGCGGAGTATCTGAGATGCGCTTTTTGTAGTCCATCTAAACTAAACTGTAGTTTCACCACGGTCGGCCTATGTCACTGACATCCGCCGTCGCATGATGTTGTAACCCAGCGTAAGTGCGGTCAGATTTTCTCAGCTCCGCGGTCCTCTTTTTTTTCCTTATGAATTCTCCTACTCATCTTTCCTTGACCTCGTGACGTTTCCCACCGAGGTCAAGGAATAATGATTAGGAATAGACGATAGGAGGGACTTTCCGACCGCAGCCTAATACTCTGCTGGCAGTGACATTAAAAACAAATTTTCATGTTTTATAATTTCTTTTTCCTCATGCTCAGGAGCTTTACTGACCAGCTGCGTAAAATCTCAAAGGATGCTGGGATGCCGATTCAAGGTCAGCCATGCTTCTGTAAATACGCCCAGGGAGCCGACAGCGTGGAACCCATGTTCAGACACCTGAAGAACACCTATGCTGGGCTGCAGCTCATCATTGTAATCCTGCCTGGGAAAACACCGGTCTATGGTATGAAAATAACTATCTCTAATCCAAAAACACTAACAAAAATGAAGAAGTCAGTGTGTATAGAAAAGTTGGATCCTAACCTCTGACCTCTACCTGTTGTAAAGACAAAGAAAGTAGTAGTGAAGTTTGTGAGGCATTTAAGTGCATACAATAAACAATGATTGCAGAGTTGAAGGAATATCTTATCTCTGGTCCACAGCTGAGGTGAAGCGGGTGGGTGACACCCTCCTTGGCATGGCCACTCAGTGTGTGCAAGTGAAGAACGTAGTGAAGACGTCCCCACAGACCCTCTCAAACCTCTGCCTCAAGATCAACGTCAAGCTGGGAGGAATCAACAACATCCTGGTTCCACACCAACGGTAAAGTTTACATAGCACAAGTTGCTGCCGGGGCTTATTCGCCTTTTTTCTGTAGCATTTAAAGATATTTCTTTCAGCTAGTCACATGCTGAGTTAAGATGGCAGGTCAGGCTATCTGACATCTCGTTGTTGAGAGACTCTGTGGCATCATGACTGGTTGGTCGTAGGATAATTTTGTGTCTCTATTTTTCTGTCCAGACCCTCTGTATTCCAGCAGCCTGTCATCTTCCTTGGGGCTGATGTCACTCATCCTCCAGCAGGAGACGGGAAAAAGCCATCTATTGCAGCGGTGAGACTTGTTTCCTGTATGATTTTTAGGGCCAAATTTGAGTGGTTTATAACATAACAACTGTAATTTAGTTTTATTCATTGTATTATTTACATACTTTTGTGTAAAAGCTAATATTTGTCTCAGAATTGTTTCTTTATTGCACTTATGTTGCCATGTTTTTACATATAAAAGAATTTCTGACCCATCTAAATGATATTGTGCTTCTGCAGGTGGTAGGCAGCATGGACGCCCACCCCAGCAGGTACTGTGCTACAGTGAGGGTCCAGAGGCCCAGACAGGAGGTCATCCAGGATTTGGCCTCCATGGTGCGGGAGCTCTTGATCCAGTTTTACAAATCGACCCGCTACAAGCCAACCAGGATCATCTTCTACAGGGATGGAGTGTCAGAGGGACAGTTCAGACAGGTGCTCTCTTTTTCTTCCCTTTTTGCAGAAATCTTACATATCTCTACACAAATAAAAACATATTATTGCTAATTACTCATCAAGTCAAACTGTATTTTTCTGTGTAGGTGCTGTACTATGAGCTGCTGGCCATTAGAGAGGCTTGCATCAGTCTAGAGAAGGAATACCAGCCGGGGATCACCTACATTGTTGTGCAGAAACGCCATCACACTCGTCTCTTCTGTGCAGATCGCAATGAGC
The DNA here is from genome assembly GCF_011397635.1 of Epinephelus fuscoguttatus. Lineage (NCBI taxonomy): Eukaryota > Metazoa > Chordata > Actinopteri > Perciformes > Serranidae > Epinephelus > Epinephelus fuscoguttatus. The sequence continues at coordinate 14,902,257 of NC_064768.1, read as the reverse complement.
GGGTGAGTGAGGAGTGACGATATTAATGGTGCTCTGAGAATCTCGTAGCTATTATGGATGCCTACTCTGTTTAATTGAATCCAGTCACACACACACACTTACACATATCACATTAGCCACAACTGGCTGGACTGTGTAATGGACAATTTTATCTTAATTTAATGTCTATTTGTGCACTTATTCTATTTGAACGTATTTTATTTTATGTCTATTTTATTATGAGCCCCTGGACAGCTGAATTTCTTTTCAGGATTAATAAACTTCTTTCTACTCTATTCTAAAATCACAACATCATAAATTCAAGTAAGATTTTGAAAGAGTTTCAGCAGTGTGAAGCGTAAAAAGAATTTCAGGCTTGTATCAGGAAAGTTGGAGCTAGTTAAAGGCTGAAGTGAACAGGTGTGTTTTTAGCTTTCTTTTGAAAATATTTAGTGAGCTGGCTTCCCCGATATCTGTAGGTAGTGTGTTCCATAGCTTTGCAGCGTAATTGACAAAGGCCGCATCTCTGATCTTCTTCTGCCTGTTGGCTGGGATCCTCCAGTAACCAGCAGCATATCATGGTGTTCTTGGAGGCAAATACTTAACAAGGGACTCGGCAATGTAGCTTGGTCCTAGCCCATTTAGGTATTTATATATAAGGAGGACCTTAAAATCAATTCTAAATGTAACAGTGAAGTCAGTTTTGAATGTGCTGAGGTCTCTCTGTGTTTTTTTGGGAGGCCAGTAAAAAGTGCATTACAGTAGTCAAGCTGGCTCTTTTTCATTTAGAAATGGACGTACCTTAACTACGTTTCTGGGATGGAAAAATTATGTTTTCGTCACCTTGTTAATGTGGGAATTGAAGCTTAGATCTGTTACCTACCAAAAGGGAAAAATGGAGATAGAGAATGCTTTGATATTAGGGTCAATGCTGGGGCCTGTTCTCTTAAATCACTTTGTTAAATTTCCTCTCAGGTTGGGCGAAGTGGAAACATTCCTGCCGGCACCACAGTGGACACAGACATCACCCACCCTTACGAGTTTGACTTTTACCTCTGCAGTCATGCTGGAATCCAGGTACGCTTCAGACCTTTAGGCAAAGTCACTGAAAACTTTGCCTCTGGAAAAAAAAGCATCAAGATGAAGATCTTTCATTTCATAGAGACTTGAATCATTGCAGGATGGACATATCAGTACTGTTAAAAAGTACCTCTGAGACAAAGACAGTGAAATGATTTTTTAAATATTTTAGGTAATTTACATACTCATATTTGAAGTCTGAGGCAGAATAACACGGTGCAGTAATTCGTCCTCGGCCACACAGCAGTGGTTGGATTATTAAAGGCTACATGGACAACAACTTCACCCACTCGTTGTTTGTCCTCTCTCCATGGAGCTGCTTTCTCTTGAGTATGATTAACTCGTCTCTCCTCCCCCCAGGGTACGAGCCGACCTTCCCACTACCATGTTCTGTGGGATGACAACTGTTTCACCGGCGACGAGTTCCAGCTCCTCACCTACCAGCTGTGCCACACCTACGTCCGCTGCACGCGCTCCGTCTCCATCCCAGCACCGGCCTACTACGCCCACCTGGTGGCCTTCCGTGCCCGCTACCATCTGGTTGACAAAGAGCACGACAGGTGGGCGGAAACTCTTAATTTAAAGCGAGATTACATTTGTGTGACAAAGCAAAAACATTTAACCAGAATAGCTTGTGAAAAAAATCAATATAAATGTGTTCAGAACATTTATTTTACAATAATGTAATAAAGTGTAAAGAAGTAAGCTTACACACTCACTGAGCTGATAACTATGGATGATGAGTATGTCTGAATAACTCTATTTGTAAGAAAGTAAAGGGGAACTACACCCAATTTAAAAAAAAATATATATATGTGGTATTCCTGTTGTCAGTCCAAAAATGCATGAACTACTCTCTCCCAAATCCAAAAACTGCCCCACAGACGATAGTTAGATTTCCATCTAAACATAGCGTAAATTTTAACCAAAAGAAAATAAACATTTATGTGCTTCTCCACCCACTCCTGTTTTGTGAATATTGGGAGTTGGTTCTTTGAAATAAGCAGCAGGTGGCGCTAATTCTCCAGTCAGGTACCAATATTGCAAACCCCAGATACACACTGGACAACTTATACAGCTCTGTGCTCTTGGAAGAGTTCTGGTAACTGCCCTATGTGGATAAGCGTGCTAAAAGTGACATCCAGTGACAGTGAGGAGCGCCTGCAGTGCCGGATGCCATGACTGTACTTCATCATTCATTCACTCTATCTGTTTCCATTTCGCTTAGTCACATTTACCTTTAATTATTCCCCATCTTTACCTCCTCTTGAAAGAGCTTCAACTCATGTTTTAATGCACTTTTAAAAATGCGAATAAAAACAAATGGATGATAACAAAAAAATTGGTAAAGATGCTTTAGATGACACTGAGAGCACCCAGGGGAATGATCTGAGTATAGACCTAGTCAGAAAACTGGCAACTGTTTTGAATTGTAGAGATATGTGAAATTGGCAAACTTGTTTATTTCTGTTGTCATGTCAAGACCTACAGCCAAACACTGTTGCCTGACCTGTACTGTGTTGCTGCAGCAGCGTCTTTGATAAACCAAATCTACCAGCATGGAAGCTAAACAATGCACTGCTGTAGACAAGGTTGTAGCAAGATGTATTTTAGCCATCTAAAAAAATCAATATAAGTTTAAGCGTACACTACATCTGGAATGTTTTCATTGCTTTACCTCACAAAATAGCTGATGGAGGCAGTGGTAGACTGGCAACTCCATCATTCAGTGAAGTAAAATGACTGCTTTAGTCAGTGGAGTCCGGTGGCTTTGAGATAACTGCATCGGTTCCCTGTTGGAAAGTGGCTAAAACTGAATCAATTGAGGCAGCATTTGCTCAGTGTTCATTGATTTGATGTATGTGATACAAGGGTTTTCTACCTGGAAGTTATTGTAAATCAACATTATGAGTCGATCTATATGGGAACGTTTTTGGTGTCAGAACTGAGAACACTACAACAGAATAAAGCTCATTTAGGTATAAAAAAAGAAAAACAATCTGTCTGTCCACAAAATCAGGCTCCCAGTCATTGTCTAAGGAGCAGCTCCAGACTTTATACTTGATGGCATCACAAGTTTGAGACTGGTTTCTGGCTTTGAGACAGTAGCTCATGTTTAGATGTACTGACTGAACTTTCCAAGGTCATGGAAGTAACATACAGGAATTCTTAATTTAGGTGGTGTTTACCTTTAATGGGGAATCATTTTCTACTTACATGTATTTTATTTATTTGTTTAATGTACGATGAAGTGTCTTGTTGATACTTTTTTATGTAGGAGGAATTTATTTGATACATTTTCCAGGAGGGATGTTGCAGTGCAGAGTCTGTAGACACTACTAAATGGCATCAATGTTCTTTGATACTGATTATTATTTACCTCTCTCATTTCCTGTTGACAGTGCGGAGGGCAGCCACGTCTCAGGGCAGAGTAACGGCAGGGACCCCACGGCGCTGGCCAAGGCTGTTCAGATACACCACGACACACTGACGACCATGTATTTCGCCTGAGCACCCTCCTCCGCTTCCCTCCATCTTTCCCAGCCAGTCTAAGTGTCTGACTTCCATCAGCCGCGTCGTCTCATCACGCAGAGCGACCCACCCCCCTGTCTTTGTGCTGATGCAGCTTCGGTCACTGGATCTCAATGACAACAATGACTGCGGCTGTGGGCTGCGTGAGGATATAATAAGCCAGAGAGGAGTTACAGCCACATTATGCAATTTGAAATCAGCCAATCGTTCCTGTGCTCCACGCCCATGCATCTCTCTACACCTACACCTCCTCTGCTGTATTTAAATCACAATGGATTCTGTCTCCTTTTTAAGAGCTCACAAGTCACATCCTCGCCTTCCTGTTTGACAGCAGCAAGTTTTATTTTATTTTTTTTGTGTGTGTTTAAAGAATGGCAGAGCAGCAGGGAATACAAAAACTGATTTTTTTGTTTTGGTGCATGGGTGGAAGAAGAACCAGTGAGGACACTGACGTGCTCCATAGCCTCACGCTGAGCCTGATGTTGCTAGTTTATATTGTAGACGGTTTTACATGTTTGTTTGTGTGTTTTTAGCTTGTCTAGATCCAATACTGTACGTGTTATTTCTCTGTCGAGCAAATGTGTGATTGCCATGGCAACCTGTTAGTCGAGTACGCTCGTTAAACACAAAAGCTTGGCCCTTTCTCTTCCCCTGAAAACGGCAGGCTGCCTTAGCGGTTACTCTTCTGTCTCCCTTTAAGCCAGTGGTTCCTTCACAGTCGTTCAGCCAGACAGTTAGAAGCATAACTCTGCACTCTGAACACAGACACTGAATGAAATCTTAATTTATATTTTTTTAAACAAAGCCACGTACAGCCATTGATGAGGCTATCGCTCGATGCCTTACTGCGAGGCGAGGTGCATAAAGACGACTGTTAGAACATGAGGCCATGGTTTTAAACCTCTCACTTATAGTTCAGCTTGTGTTATACCAAACGTTTCTTGAGTGTTTTATTCCTCTTGCTATTTATGAGTTTTTCTCTTTAACTTAAATTAACATTCAGCAATAGAGCAGACGGTTTTTTTCGCCTGACGACCACAAACCTTTTGACTTTTTCCCAGTTTTTACACGAGGAACTGACCAATTTTAGTTGTCATGAACTCCTTCAGTGCAATAAGGTGTTAACGCAGAGCGAGCAGGTTCAGTGGTGAATGTTTTCAGTGAGTATTCGTGTGGTAACATTGTTTTGTGAGTGAGTTTTGGCAAGTGGCGATGAGCTCGGATTCAGGAATGTGCGGTAGGACCGACGCTGCAGACGAGAGGATCAGCTGCGAGGTCTGATGGTGTTTGGAGAGATTAAACAAAGTGCCTGATCATGTTAGAGAGCGACCTGTCGGTTGGATGAAGGTTTTTAATCGTACGTAGGTTTGGGTGCCTCTGTCAATACATTTTGTGAAATGTTCTCAGAATCCCGGCAAACTGTAAAAACACTGCACTGCCTGACACACAGAGCTGGACTGTGGTTGGATCTCAACGCAAGCCACAAAAAGTTTGTGTGATTATTATAAAAAATGTTTTCGTGATAGGGAAACAGTTACCTCCATATCCACTTAGCGCTTTGTTTCCTTGTGATCACGAAATATTCTGTGATCAGAGTTCAGAAATCACTTAAAATTTTATCATCAAGAGAAACAAAACTTACAGTAGTTATAAAAGCGACAAACTGTTTTCTCCTTTAATCACAAAATGATTAGTGAATGATCACAGACCTCCCATTCTCGCAAAATAATGATGACTAAAGGAAATGCTCAATAATCATATAATCATTTACCCAAGTTCTTATTTCCTCCTCATTAAATATTGTCAGCCTGGTTTCTGAGCCTTTGAATTGCTGCACAGTGATTAATTATCTTGCAAAAACAAAGCTTGTTAAGTAAATATCTTACAGAAGAAAAACAAAAAGTATAGATAATCCCACTCGCTCAATAAGCAGCACTTACAGATGTGAATTTCTGAGCAGGTGTTGCATGCAGTCAGGTGCAGATGCATGTTCTCACTCGGTGCTCTGACTCAAAGACTCACTGTTCAGTTTCAGATTGTTAATCACCTGCTGTAGCTTTGTTACCTGTGTTTTCAGAGGATGTCTGAGGCCTGGTGTCTCCACAGCTGGTTTCAGTACCTTTACAGTTCTGAGTCGGGCTGCAAGTGATGATTATTTTCACCATCAGTTCAGTCAATGTGTGTTTTTTAGTCATATGCAGGGTTCAATTTTAATGTTTTTTTTGTGGCTTAAGATCTACTTGCCCAAAGTCAGTTTTTACTTACCCCAATACAAAGTGTTTTATTCATTAGCAGCCATCACATAACAACAAAGACTAAAGTCAGTTGTCTTTATTTAAGTAAATGAATTGGAACAAAAACGCTGTGTGTCATAGATGTGAGGCAACAAGCATTTTGCATATCGAAAATTGTGTGACAATCCCCCCTCTCCTTGTCCAGTGAGATGGACTTGTCCTACGGTCACAGGCGTCTTCTAACGCCACCTGACTTAAACACTGTTTCCAGGAACTTTGTTTTTACCTGCGGCTATTTTCTCGCGAGTGCCTGATTGGTTCTGCTCAGCGTGATGGCTCACTAGCTCACCATTTGCAAGATCAGGCAAGAGAGCTGCTAGATTTAAAAGCCCAATGTGGCATTTTGCTTGCCCCAGGCGATCATGCAGTCCTTATTGATGAACCCTAAGATGTCCTGTCTTGTCTGACCAACAGCCTGAAACTCCAAAGATATAGTTTACTCTCATATAAGACAAAGAAAAAAAAATGTCACAATTTCTGCCCCCTTTTTTTTTGCTTGAAAATTTCCAAAATGATCAATCAATTATCAAAGTGGTTGCCAGTTATTTTTGTTTATTAATTAGTTGAGTTATTGTTGCAGCTCTGCTTCTGCAACTTCTGAGACTTTTCCTAATAATACCTTTCTACTCTGGAGAAAACAGTATGTCATTATGCAGTGAAGAACAGATTTTCTACAACATTTAGACACATAGTCAGCTCATTGAGCTCACATTATAACTGAATAATTATCTGTGTATCACATCTGCTTGAAAGAATCCAACATTTTGAAGTTATCAGTAATGTTTATGCCTTTGATGAGTCATCGTCGACAGTGTTGCGATGCCCAGCCCTTGTGGGTGTTGTCTGTCACGGCCTTGCAGTACAGTTTAATACAGACGAAGCCTTCAGGTTTCATCACTCGGACCAAACCAACGTGCCTGGTCGGGGGTCGGGGGAGGGAGAGGGTGAGGGTGAAGGACTCTGGGGAGCCTTACAGCATCGAGCTGACGTGCTCTGCACTGCTAACTGTGCTTGTCACATGAACCAAACTGAAGCTGCTATGAGAAAACACATTTATTGAATATTTCATCAGACACATACAGGCTATATATTAATACAGAGAGATGAAGAGGATGATGGTATTTTACTGCACTTATAGAGATGTGTGTGTGTGTGTGTTTATGGTTGAACAGAGACAACGGTTAAACAATTTAATTCTCAGAATATCAGAAGCATTTGTCCCCCCGTGTGTTTGTCGTCACGTTGCAGCTGTTTCTTAATGTCACACATTACCAGCATTTGATTTTACTTGAAGATAATTAGTCGTGGGCATGTTTAACATTGTTGGCTAGTGCTCTGCTTGTGTTTTGGAAAGTCTGTACGGAGCCTTACGACCCTTTTAACGCCACGTACAGTAAATCGCCCTCTAGAGCCTGTCGGCAGGGCTTTGTGTCTTACAGTGCTGGACATCAGATGCCTTGTTTTTCTGCAAAAATAAAAGCATTTTTAAGTCTGAATTGAAATATATTTATATGTAGAGATATTAATGTGATGCACACACCACTTATTTTTTCTAACAGAGTCCTATTTGAAAGCAGAAGCTGTATGGAAATATGGTGTTTAATAATCATAGTGGTCGTTTTTTCCAAATTTTACGATGCAATAGGTTTACTCATGTGAAAAGCGATGTGTTTGCTGCATCGACCTGCTTTGTGGAGACTGACTGGGGGTTGTTTTGTGCTGCGAGTGGTCGGATGAGCCGTCAACCCTCCTCTGCAAAGATGACCTGTGAAGACCTCCCTCTGCTGTTAGTTTATCATCTCAAACGCTCGTCAAAGAAGACTTTGATCGAGACATTTTTCGGTGCGTGTGCTGCAAACAGCATTGAACTTTTTAAAATTCTTCTTGCATATTCATGTGAGGAGGAGGAGGGTTGAAAGTTCATCCTCGCACAGATTTTGTCCGTTAAGACTGTGCCTTTCCTGATGGTGCTGAAAAAAATGAGTAAATCAAAGAAATCTTAACTTTGAGAAAAGGCGCTGAGGCCTGAGTCTACATTGATAAGTATATATTGATACATGACAATACTGTAAGGCATGACTCTGTGCATATATGTATTTGTGTGTGTGTGTGTGCGTGTGTGTGTGAGAGAGAGAGAGAGAGAGAGTGTGTGTGCGTGGATACCTCTGACATATGCCAAGAACTCAAAATATGCAGAACTGATCAGTGTGGAGCTGACAGGACCAAAAGGATCGGTTTAGTGGACGGGCGCTCTCAAGCACAACCCAAAAACTAACATTTCTAAAGAATAATAAAAAATAAAAATAGGGGAATGACTCTGTAGGTAACGAGTAGCTCAGTTTAGACGTGATGTAGCATTATTTATTTATCTTTATTTCTATGAATGCCTCCCTTACTGCCTGTAGACACCTTCTCCCTCCTCTAATTTATGTGCTTATTCTTAAATGGACGGCAATAATGAAGCAGTGGTAAAGTTTCTGTGCAATCAGTTTGGCCTCCCCTCAGTGTGTGCATGTCTCTATCTAACCCCCCCTTTTAGGTTCTTTTAATGTGAAACTTAGGCGTTTACAGACCCGTGCTAACTCTTTGGTCAAGTCCACGAGTGCCCGTTTCCCACGTGAAGGGATTCCCCATAACAATAAATCTTTAACCCTCTGTGGTTGGCTGCATATCACACTCAAAGTAAAAACAATGTTTGGGTTTCACAGTGTATTAATGTGCTTTTTTTTTTGCCTGATTATTAAATGGTGTCACTTTTAGAAATAAAATTGTACGTCGAGACCTTTTTTTTTTGTCTTAACACTCATCTGATCCTGGTCCTAAGTTGAGCCTTTTTATTTGGTTGTCATATTTAATTTTTTTTGAATAAATACTCTATGTATGAAACACGTGTTTGTTTTTTATATTTGAAAAGCATCAGCAGGATGTTTCACTATGTTGAAATCCTCACTGATATACAAAGGGTTGCAATGGTATAATTTTTCCCTGGTACAATAACTGTCTCAGAAAATATCACTGACTTACAGTATAACACAGACACAGAAAAGACTCTTTGTCTGGTTGTAAGCTACCACAGATATTATTTGTAACTGATTTTAAGTTATCATGCCTGTGTTTTATTTAATCTGTGTAAGGCACCTGGGTTAACATTCGCTGATTTTAAATGTGCTCCATAAATAAACCTGACTTGACTAAACCTGACATACTCAACTGTACACAGTATAATGACCAGTGGTTGAGGAAGTACGGTGTTCAGATCCTGAATACCACACTGTAAAGCTACTTTGTTACGAGTAAAAGTCCTGCGTTGAATAAAGGTAGGTGGCCCTTTGCTGCATGTCTTCCCCCCTCTGTCTTCCCACTTTCCTGTTTCTTTTCAGCTGCACTATCAAAAAGCATGAAAATAATATTTTAAAGATAGTATTACAAGTGAAAGTACCCAATCCAGAAAGTGTTTATCAAAAATAGTTGTCAGTTAATTTTCTGTCATTAAACTGATTAATTTACTAATTGTTCTAGCTGTACTTGTATCAACTGTTGGGTAATTTATACAGAACATAATATTTTATAAACTTTTCTTGTGCCTCTTATGTAAACATTAGAATTTGTAAAGTAACTAATAACTAATGCTTTCAAATAAATCTTAAACCGCAGTGGTTAGCATTGTCAGCATTAGCATTAGCATTGTTCTCGGTCCATATCCTTCTGTGTGGAGTTTGTATGTTCTCTTCATGTCAGCGTGGGTTTCTCAGGGTGCTCCAGCTTCCTCCCACAGTCCAAAGACATGCAGGTTAATTGGTGACTCTAAATTGTCCGTAGGTGTGAATGTGAGTGTGAATGGTTGTCTGTCTCTATGTGTCAGCCCTGTGACAGTCTGGTGACCTGTCCAGGGTGTACCCTGCCTCTCGCCCGATGTCAGCTGGGATAGGCTCCAGCCCCCCCGCGACCCCTAACAGGATAAGTGGTTATGGAAAATGAATGAATAATTTGGTTAACCTAACGTTTCCCTGCCTTGAGGTTTTGCCATGCCACAACAGTCCTGTTACTTTAGATCACCAGCATCACTCCTTTTTAACACAGATTTAACTCAAAGATCTATGATTTTTTTCACGGCTCAAAAGACTTCCTCCTCTTCCAACATGATCCACCCACCTGACAGGTGTGACATATCAAGACACTGCTTAAACAGTTATCTGGTGTGACCACCATTTGCGTTGTGCAGTGCAACACATCTCCATCACATAGAGTTGATCATTCCTCTTTAATGGCTGTGTGAAGTTGCTGGATATTGGCAGAAAATGGAAAATGCTGTTGTACAAGCCGATCTAGAGCATTCCAAACATGCTCAATGGGTGGCCATGCAACCACTGAGATGTTTTCAGCTTCCAGGAATTGTGTACAGATCCTTGCAACATGGGGCTGTGCATTATCACGCTGCAACATGAGATCATGTTGACAGATGAATGGCATCCTAGTGGGTCCCAGGAACTCGTCATGGTATCTCTGTGCATTCAAGCAGTTTGTAGCACATGCCAGCCCATACCATCACCCCACCACCACCATGGGACACTCTGTTTTTCAGGTTTGCTTCCCTGATGGTTTGTGCAGAAATTCTTTGGCTGTTTGGGTGGCTGGCCTCAGATGATCTTGCAGGTAAAGATGCTGAATTTGGAGGTCCTGGGCTGGTGTGGTTACGAGTGGCCTTCGGTTGTGAGGCCAGTTGTGAGTTCACGTAAATGACATTGGATACGGCTTACGGTAGTGAAATGAACATTCAGTTCACGGGCAACAGCTTTGCTGAACATTCCTGCAGTCAGCATGCCAGTAGCATGCTCCCTCAAAACTTGCGACATCTGTAGGATTGTGCTGTTTGATCAAACTGCACATATTAGAGTGTCCTTTTATTGTGGCCATCCCAAGGCACACCTGTGTAGTAATGATGCTGTTTAATCAGCATCTTGATATGCCACATCTGTAGAGTAGACGTGCTCACTAACACAGATTTAAACTACCTGGCAACCCAAATTTGAAATTACACCAAACTCTTTTGTGTGCATTAAAAATTTTTTAATCTTGAACTTAAACCTGTAAAAAACTGGAGCAAAAACAAAAGTGTTCAAAGGAATATGTTTCATAAAATGACTTTACAGGACGCCAATAATAATAAACAAATCCAAAGCAACAGTATAATTTCTGTAATAAGTGCATCCAACATTCATCGCTGTTCTGCAGACACTTTACCTGCTGCAGAACACGAGATTAGATCCAATGAGCTTTTTATAAATTGTAGGTGTACACAACAAACTAATAAATCAACTATGTGCACTGCTGAACGAACAGGCCTGGCTGTACTCACTGCACTGTGCAACAGGACACTATAAAAGGATGTTATCTGTGTGTACATGCACTCCAGCTGTATAGGAGCGCTGGGTTCATTATTACTGACAGGAAATGGCCAGAGGACGGTTATCAGTCACTCCTTGTTTGAAAGACACACTTTATAACTGCGCTTCACTACAACCTTGTGTAATCTCTGTTGACACTTCCGCCCCTCTGTGCTCATAACTCCAAATTAGCCCTGCAGTGTACCGTCTCCACTTCCTGCTTATGTAGTCCAACATCCCCTGGGTTTTAATTGCTTTATCCCTCGCTCCTGTAAAACACTCATCTTTGATTGAGCAGTGTCTTTGTGTTGCTGTGAGTCGCAGAAAAGGATATTTAACTAGGACACTGTGTCAATGTGTCGTGATGGGACGGTTTCCTGCTGTCTTTGTACCCATAGATCACAGAGACGGCAGCTGGGTGTCCTTGGTCACCACAGCAACCCCAGTTCTCCACAAACACAGAACAAATTGTCCCATAGACAATATTACGTGACTCACAGTTGAAGCACTTCTATATCTAGAAGTATTTTTCTACATTGTTTGCTCTTGTTTAAGATTTTACTTTTAACGATAGTTACAATGATCGTCAACACAGACACGCAGGCTGCACGATGTTACCATCCTATATGTTTATGTTATGGCCTCCAGTTGGAATTATTTCAACTTCGTTTCTGAGAAATCATGTTTTATGTGTCAGTTAGCTCTACAAACTACAATACCCATGAGAATTGCTAAGGCTGAAGGAGCTATTTTGGACACCCCTCGCTCTAGAAATAGAATCCCATTCATTTTACCCACAGACAATGTTGCATGACTCACAGCTGAAGCTCTTTTACAGCTTGGGTTGGCACCAAACTTTCCTGGATGAATCATCAGTGTCAAGAAAGATCTAATCAACCGAGATAAAAATTAGCTATTATTAAGTTAAGGGCGTCACTATCCAGCACACACTGAGACATTAAATTACAGTTATTTGATCGTCCAATGGAGATGTCCTGTTATGGTTCAAAAATAGTTTCAAAATGAAGCTATTGCCAACCTCCACAACGTTTGCTTTTTATAGTATGGCACATGACCCTCTGGCAAATAGCACTTAAGACTTCTCCCATGTGCGATCAAAGACAGCTTGGATAAAACTTTTGATAAACACCACAAGTGTTGCAGTTTTTGATGCCTGATTGGTACTGTTTGACCACGGACACAATGTCACTGACCAGTGTTTGCTGGGTAAGGGTGGGCACCAGGTCAAGATTACACAATATAGAAAACGGGTTTTATGGGCTTTAACAAGATCAGTTTTATTTTCAGGGGCAGTTTTTGAATTGATTCAGCAACCATGGTACTGTCTTCCATTCCAAAAGCAATGAATTACTTTGACTTAATAACAATAATTAAAGCAGATCTGATGGCTTATAATGAAACAGACACATCCACTATACTTTTGTATGGACTCCATTACAATGACTACAGTAAGTAACACTTTGTAATGACTCAATGACTTTACTGCAAGATGCATGACAGTGTCACAATATTCCCTTACAAGTGATTGATTGACAAACTCCTAATTTAAGTCTTATTTTAAGGTGGTACCAAAATGTCACGTTAACGAACATGAAAATGCCTCATTTGCTGATCAGTCTCACTAAATTTCAGCTTTGAATGTTGCAACTTAACAAAAACAGAATCAGCAGATAAATAACTAAAAACAAATGTGCACAATGAAGAGTTTATCATACTTATAACTTTTAAAGAAGTCCCATAGGGCGGCACGGTGGTGTGGTGGTTAGCACCGTCGCCTCACAGCAAGAGGGTTGCCGGTTCGATCCCGGGTGTGGGAGCCCTTCTGTGCGGAGTTTGCATGTTCTCCCCGTGTCAGCGTGGGTTCTCTCCGGGCACTCCGGCTTCCTCCCACAGTCCAAAGACATGCAGATTGGGGACTAGGTTAATTGGTAACTCTAAATTGTCCGTAGGTGTGAATGTGAGTGTGAATGGTTGTCTGTCTCTGTGTCAGCCCTGCGATAGTCTGGTGACCTGTCCAGGGTGTACCCTGCCTCTCGCCTGATGTAGCTGGGATAGGCTCCAGCCCCCCCGCGACCCTCAAGAGGATGAAGCGGTTAGAAGATGAATGAATGAATGAATGAAGAAGTCCCATATGACATTCAGAGCTTATCTTTGATGCAGAGTCTGGGCCTGGATTGCCTGCCTACAGCTCTCAACATAGCCGTGGCTGAGACGGCTACCAGTGCAAACAGTGCTAACAATGGCAATGCATGGCCGGACCGTCCACCCCAGCAAACAGAGGACCAATACAATCAGCATAAGCTATTACTACTCTGTGTGTTGCATGTAGAACCTTTAAGCTCTGGAGCAAATTATATTGACATGATATAAGAAAGGGACTCTTAACTTGTCTGTTAGTCAGAGTGAGTGGTTCATCTGAAATTTACCCATCATCCCTTTAAACTGTTCAGTGATGAATAATAATTCTGAACTATTCATCTTATCATTGAATATTCATTGTATTTTTTTTTTTTGCATGAAATAAACAAACATACCATCAAAAACACATTACGTCAATCATTTCTCCAGAGCTTCACAGGGCTGAGGTGCCTCCTTGTATTTGTCAGTCTTGGGGGGTCTCTGGTGAAGACAGTGAGGACCCCCACCACACCTCAGGATGTGTAGCTTTGCAGCGATGTTCCTGCGGCAGTGACTTAACATGCTTCTGACAGCCGCTGAGGAGAAGTAGAAGATAAATGGATCCAGGCAGGCGTTGAAGGTGCTGGAGAGCAACGCCACGTTCCTCCACTCCTCACTCTCCTTACGAACAAACCCCACCACATGGGAGGCATTGTAAGGCCCGAAACAGACGGCAAATACTATCAGTGTGCCAAGCGCCAGACCGATGGCACGCAGCCTCCGGCGTCTGCCGATGTTTGGGAGACGGGACAAGATGAGGATGAAATTGATGTAGCAGAAGCAGCAGATGATAAAGGGGACGCAGAAGAGGATAAGGAAGAGCTCCAGGCGGACTGGCAGCAGGATCTCGAGCTCATCCTCTGTGAAATTCAGGTAGCAGGTGGGTGGAGGTGGGGCAGAGTCGCTGGCGGTGCTGCCATTGGTGATGTCACCATCTGCACCTTTGCTCCATTGGGCGTAAGGCATGATGTAGACGATGCTGAGGTTCAGAGAAGTCACCACCCAGAACATGATGCTAGCCAGCATGGCATAGCGTGGCCTGCGCCAAAGGGAATACCTGAGGGGGTAGGCAACCCCCAGGTAACGCTCCACGCTCACAGCTGTGAGGAGCAAGGTGCTGTTGTAGATGGTGACGTAGAACAGAAAGCCAGAGAAGGGACACAGGGCGTAGGGGAGCATCCAGGCCATGTCGTCAGAGGCCTCCTTCATTTTAAATGGCAGGAAAGCCAGGAAGATGAGGTCGGAGATGGTGAGGTTGAGGAGGAGGATGTCTATCGGGGTTGCCTTGCGGTGCACCTTCCGGCAGAAGGTGCAGAATGCCAGGATGTTGGCAGGGACCCCCATCAGAAAGGTGAGGATGTAGACAGAAAGCAACAAGCTGTAGTTGAGCATGGTGGCTGCTCACACGGGGGATGGACTCTCTCAGACACTGGAAGCAAGAAAACAAGAATCATTTAGAAAACTAAAACATTCAAGGCTGATTTTGCAGAACACTTTATGTTTCACAGAGACATCCCCTCTTTTAAATCACTGATTGATAATTATTCAGGCAATTTCTGACGTTTGGTCTAATTTTCAGCCACGCTAGCAGGATGAAAATGTTGGTCCAACCATCACTTTGGTCCAGATTGCCATGACATTTTGTACAGATGTTCATGGTTCTCAGAGGATGAATCTAACTGATTCTGGCACCACCAAGAGAGAGAGACATTTGTGGTGTTAAGTAGAATGTCTCAACAGCTATGAGATGAATCACCATCAAATGTAATAGATGTGTTTGTCCCCCAGTGAAAGAATTGTAATCAGGTAAAATGTTTTATTTGCTTTATGACCAAATACCTGCAAAACTTATAACATTCCCATCAGCATCAGCTGTACTTTGTTCTTAATGCATGCTTATCACCTCGGTTAAACCATTTTCAGTGGGAAACTTTGCATATACAACATGAATTAAATTAAGCTGATGAATTTTAAAAGAACATATTGAGGTTTTAAAGGGACAGTTCACCCTAAAATCAAAAATACACACTTTTCTACCTGTGGTGCTATTTGTCAATCCGGATTGTTTTGGTGTGAGTTGCTGAGTGCCAATTCCTCAGTAAGAAAAATAGCTATTGGCTGTCCTATTTTGCATAATTGTCTTTATGCATGTAATTGTAATGGACACTGTAGGAGAGAGGAATAACGTTGTGGGAGAGACAAAAAGTGAGTAAAAAACACGCTGAATATGTTTAGAACTACAAATGAACTTTCTTTCACTGATTTATCTAAGACAAAGAAAATTTTACATTTACATCCATCAGGCAGCGGCTGCGCGATTTATTTGCATTCTGGACGCAGAGGGGTTAACATCTCCTGCTTTGACTGCAGCTAGAAGGGACTACTGCATGATGACTGGGCTGCCTGTGAGTGCCTTGGGAAGGGAGAGATGTCCATGGCAGAGTCTTCCAAAGTCTCTAATAACACCAGAAATAATCACTAGATTTGTTGCTAGTTGCTTTTTTGAAAAAGAGTCGCTAGAGGGGTCTGAAAACTTGCTAAATATAGCGTCAAAGTTGCTATGTTGGCAACACTGCAGCCATAGAGCCGTCTGCCTTCTCTCCAATAAGGGAACTAGATGGCACTTGGTTTGTAGTGCTCAAAGTAGTAGTAGTTTTGTAAATAGTTCCTTCATGAAACTGCTCACAACAAGGACTGTAGATTATCTTGAGTAATTGGGTCATGATTTCTGGAAAGAGACATTGCTGTTGAGTTTTTTAAATGTATTTTTTTTGGCACTTAGAGCACCACAAGCTGAGTGCCATCTAGTTCCATTATACTGGAGATAACAGAGACATCTCTAAAGCTGATATCTGCAACACTAAGCAAACCACACCAAAACAATGTGGACTGATAAACAGCACGACAGGTAAGAGGAAAACTATGGATTTTTGATTTTAGGGTGAAGGGTCCCTTTAAGGAAGCCTACATCAACACAGATTTTTAGTCTAAAGAGACATTTCTTATCCTTTTTCGGAAATTAAAAGAATAACGACAGAAATGAATTTCTGAAATGCTTCAACATATTAGGATAAATGACAAATTAACTGCTCAACTTGAGTCTTTCATTAATTTGCAACTATTGCCAGTAAAATTGCTTCAAATATCTCACAAACCAGACTTAAGATCAAAATGATCTTCTTAAAACCTTCACATACTCTTAAAAAAAATCATGGATTTGAACTGATGGATGCAAATTCATGAAGCAGAGAGCACAGAAATCAACACAAATAAAGAATAAGGGTTATTCTGTATTTTTGTTACTGTGAATAAATCCAATGTAAAGACAAAAACCAACAGTGGTCGACCGTCTTTGAGTACTTTGCAACATCTCTACCCTGTCTGTAGCTCAACCCAATGGCCATTTATTCCTTCTGAGGAAGCAGGATATATGCATAAATAATGTCCTAAAACTGCTGGCTTACAATGCCCACATAATTGTAATAAAGGATCATATCGGTCGTAACCCCCAGTATAATGGTGTGGCTCACTGTTGAAAAGTCTATGAAGCAGAGGAAGAAGATGAACTTTGGATACAAAGAGAATCCTTTAAATTACACTAATGTAAAAAAATAAATAAATCAAAGCTCTGAATACCAGCATTTATCTCTCCATTTATCCAGCACCAGGCTCTGAAACAAGTCCCACATCATTTAAAAAACAAAACAAAAAAAATATATAAAATAGATATACAGCCTTCATTAGTGACTTAAAAGAAGTGTGACTAACTCACCTCTGTAAAGTCTGAATAATCACGCTCTCCATCACAGTGCAGCTTTCCTGGGTGAGGCTGCAGCACTGCATGCTTCGCCTCCCGGAAGCAGACTGTTTGATCGGATCAAAAGGCTGCACTTAATATGCATGCCCGACTGAATACCCTCCATCTTGCCCTCAATAGGGGGAAATTTAATAAGCTCCTGGACACAATCTATGTTCGCCTCACTCTCCAAACATCATCTCCCAGCAACCGCCCAAAAGCTTGATGTGATGTAGGTGTAAATGTGCCGCAATAACTTTTTTGTGTGTGTGACAGGCTTTGAGGTGGCAATGAGAAGGTCAAATGTTACATTACAGTATACAGAGACTTTATCTGAGAATGTTTATTTTTTATTAATCATTTTGAGAATGTTTCTCATTGTTTTTTAGATACTAAGTCATGAATTGAGAAATTTTCTTATTATAATCACTTACAATTTTTTTTAATTATTTTTTTTTTTTAAATCACGCTGGTAGAAATGGGCTTACCTAAAAATTAAACAAAAGAAAAATACAATTTGAAATAATCAAGGAAGCTGTAACTATGCTAAATGTTTACAAACCTTACAAAGAGTAGATGCTTAAATGGAATTAAACTTGTCCTTGAAAGTTTTGGCAATTTTATTAATTAATTGAACACTAATACACCTAAGTCACATCAGATTAACTTAACTAACAGAAGCAGAAGTCAGACTGAGGGCAGGCACACTTGTTATCAGTTACTATCAGTGACATGTTGTCTAGTCCTGGCAGCAGACTGGTGTTGGTTGGTGTTGGTTCACTGAGAATCAAACTGCCCCGAGGGAACAGATGGCTCCGGTCTGCAGCCAGCACGGCTTGACTGTCAGTTTGTATCACAGCCGCTCCCACCAGCCCCCATATTATAGCTACCATCCGTCTGCCAACAACATTCTCAACAACAAACCTAATTACTCTGCTGCATGGTGCCAAATGATCCATGGCTGATCTGAGGTTGAACATTAAGGCACATTAAGACCTGGCAGCCAGCCATTACGCTGTCACTACAATGAAAGTATGAATGCAATTTAGTAAACAAATGTTATTCCCAGGAGACGGGGTTGTGACATGACATGTTTATCATGGGGTTCATGTGAGGTTTGCACATACAGTAGGACCGGATGAAGACCAGGATTCAGTGTGTTTGTCTCTGTTGAACAAATGTTTTCAGTCCTGGAGTCTTCATTAACAGCAGCTGATATCTAAGAACAATGTGTATTAGTTGGGAAAAAAGGTTTTAACGTCCACTGAGCATTGATTTTATGTATGTGATGGTTTCTTTTTTATCGGTTAGTGGAAGGTTGCATGTTTAATACTCTTTACTAGTAAGGCATGTGCACCTCTATTTGTGCACATATTGGGCATATTAAATTCTCACACTTTTTTACAATATAATTTTATCTATTTGATTATTTTTCTGCTGTATTCGATAGGACAGATGAACATGAACTGAGGGAGAGAGAGAAAGAGGAGAAGGCATGCAGCAAATGGCCACAAGCTGGACCTTAAACCTGAGCTGCTGCTAAGAACTAAGCCTACTGTAGGCCTACCCTGGTGTTGCAAGATGAGGTGCAGGGAAGCATGATGAGACTTGAGGACAAATAAAACATCACACAGGCAGGGAGTTATGCTAAAAAAAATTAGGTAGACTTTTATTTTTAGTCTCCAAAACAAAATGAAACAAAAGAAAGTCTAAGCTAAAAACTTGCGTCTAAAGATTCTAATGCTTAGTACAGTTGTTTGAGTTTCTCAAGTAATATTGAAACCATGCATTAAATAAAGAAAACAAAGAAAATTGTGTGTGAGAGTCTGTCCACCTTTCCTAACAAAAAGGGGTTTATCAAATAGTTAGTGAGGGAGTTGGTGCTTCCTCACACCTGAGCACTTGTTCTACCAGGTGAGCTACCGAAGCACCCCACTAATATAATTTCATAGAAAATAGCAGACATTTGAGAAAATATGGCAGACATTCCTTGATAAGACACACTTGAGACAATAAGTACGTGAGACGATAAGTACGTACATCTGTCCCATTGTCATGGAGGTGGTATCTCAGGAACACCTGACAGAAATTGTTTGAAATTTGGCACAAGCATTCACTTGAACTCAGGAAAAAAAATTGAATTTTGTGGTTGAATGTCAAAGGTCAAGGTCACTGTGACCTCACAAAACATGTTTTGGCCATAACTGAAGAATTCATATGTTAATTAAGACTAAATTTCACACAAATGTCTAACGGGATAAAATTATGAAATAATGTCATATCCAGGGGTCAAAGGTCAACATCACTGTGGCATCATATTTTTTTCTGATCATTATTCAACATCATAACTAAGAAGGGGAGACACTGGGTCATATACTGAATTGGTGATTCTAATTTTTGGTCTCCACCATGAATGAATGAATGAATGAATGTATAGGTCCTCTGTGCTGCTGGGTGGTAAATGTGTGTGAAGCATAAGTTCTGCCAAAAAAATACACTTCATACCTTTGATTAAACTCCTTTAAAGTCTTCACAACATATATGAGCCTGGACAAACATGGATGTAAACTGCAGCTTGACTGGTTGGCAGAGGCATACAACTGCAAAGCGATAATTCTAGTTCAGCTTGTACATACTTAAATATAATAATTTGAACATTGCTGATACCTTGCTGAGAAGTATTTAACTTAATCTATTTACTTAAATGTGTTCTAGTTTTTATTTTCAAAATGGACTCTTTTATTTGTGGTTTCTCTGACTTTATTTTATCCAGCTGAATGCATGTGTATGTTGTAGCCAACAGGAAGTTAGAAATGTTTATTAAAAGTATATTTTTCTTTATTCCTCAGAGATCACAGACAACCTACACAATACACTTGTAAACATTATACTTTATTTTGAAAGACAGTTTACAAATAAACAGACTCAAATCTGAATGAATAAGTTCAGAAACCGATCAATTAATTCACAAACAGATATTCATTCAAATGTGTAGTTAATTCAGAACATCAAATTGTTGATTAGCCTTTATGTCCTCATGTTTGGACTCCTCACAGCAGAGGAAGCACAGGTGTAACCACTAACACTCACGATCTGCTCCATTTAGTTTTGCCAGTAAGCCGTGCAACTGAAACACAGCTCAGACATAATTAATGACATTCGTTCCACCTGTGTTTGAGGAATTGAAATATCAACAGCAGGAAAGGTCTCCTCACGCATCAGCTTGGCTTCTATCCAGTCTTTTTGGAGGAAAAAAAAAACCTATGGAAACACTTTCCAAAAGAGAACATTACGTGTGTTTAAGTGATTCCCTTGTTATAGCTTGGAGCATTAACTCACACCAGATGGAGCCATTTGTCACCCAACTAATCACCTGCAAAGTTCAGCTATGGTTTCCACTGACTGGTTTGAACTAAGACTTGCTGGAAAAAGAACAGTTCTCCCATTTCAAAGAAGACGTGCAGTTTCCTCTGCGAATAGTTCAGTTAGGTCATTTCCAGTGAGTGAAACACTCACAGGAAAAAGTCTACTATGAGTCATTTTTTATCATCAGAGAAAATACTGACATAACATGGGGATAAATCAAAACTCCACATTCGTGGTCAGACTTACAAAACAGCTTTTATCATCAAATTTTTCTTTGGAAACATTTGATCTGAGGGGAAAAAGAGGGAACCTGAAGACAGATGTGATGTAGCCTCGATTAAGTCATTCTGCCTTAAAATGACAGACACATGAACATTGTCTGGATCACTTGCTGCTTCCTTTGAGAGGAGGATTAATGTTTTTAGCCTGTTTCCCCTTTTGAATTTGTCATTATTTTTCCCAGAATCCCTGAAGTCTCCACCCTCTGTGACCTCACTCCTGACTTACTTTCGTCACCTCCGCCCCGGCCTGGCTCTTCTCAGACATTGTAGGAACCCTGACATTTGCAACACCGATAGTGCTGTTACATCGATGCCGACACCCTTCAATCCGGCTGAAATGGCTTTGCCGTCCACAGATTCTTCCCACAAGTCCCCTCGACACTGCTGGCGAAAGCATCAGCATTACCACAGGCTCCAGGAAAACATTACAGGAGCTTGTTAGCATGGCGTACGTTCTCCACTCAACATTTTCCTTCAACACAAACCCCACAATGTGCGAGGCGTTGTAGGGTGCGTAACATACCACAAACACAGCCAGTGTTGAGAGAGCTACAGTCAGGACTCTTTTCTTCCCCATTGGGCGCAAATTTGAGTGCCACACCAGGGTAACGCAGCGCAGCGTGCAAAAGGATGTCACAATGAGAGGCAAGAGAAACAGGGTGATGGCCATCTCCAGTCGTAGAGGCAGCAAAACAGCTAGTTGGGTGGTGTTAAAGTAGCCATAGCAGGCTGAGGTGTCGTCCTTAATGGAGACAAAGTTAGCCCCTCTTTCAGCCACCAGGGCGAGACTTAGGTGAAAGAGCACCAAGGCCCACAAGGCAGCGCTGATGAAGCAAGAGATCCGAGCACGGCGGTATCTCTTGTACACGATTGGGAATGCGATGCTGAGGTAGCGTCCCACTGTTACGGCTGTGATGAACAGGCAGCTGCCGTAAAGCGAGGAGAAGAGGAAGAGGCTGTAGATGGGGCAGACGAGTGCTGGCAGCCTCCAGTCCTGAAGCAAAGTCTCTAAAGCCTTGACGGGCAGCCAGGCCACGAGGAACAGGTTGGCGAGGCAAAGGTTGAGGGCATAGACCACATTGGGTGTGGCGCCACGTTTGCGGGCCTTGCGCACATACACAAACAGGACCAGAAGGTTGGCAGGAAGGCCCAACAGGAAGGTGAAGAGGTAGACAGAGAGGGCGACCCAGTCCTTGGAAGCCACCTGCATGTCTTCAGTTTAGGACGCTGCCGAGAGGCACAGGAAGTACTGCCTCCAATTTACATGCCAAGGATGATCTGTCAACAAATCAAACTCAAGCTGACAGGAAGATCTCAACGAATCAAGCAGATGATTTGATGAATAGTTAGGTGCACGGTCGTCCTTGTGCCTCTTCCATTTATAAACCTCATCTTTCAAAAGACAGATTCTCCATATGTGGTGGTAATGTCCATTTTCTGGCTGGTCACAGAGCTGCTGCAGTGCTAGGTCTCTCAAACTCTGAGATGTAGCCAACGTCTCTGAGAAAAGGTGACAGTAGAAAATAAGGAGGCGGTGGCCACAAAGGTGCTGATGCATGTGGGCAGGAAGGGGGCGAGGTGCCCACGACATCATGACAGAGGTGCAGATAAGGAGACGCATCCACTCATGCAGAAGTAGAGGGGCATTTAGCAGGCACCAGGCTGCCTTAATTGCCCTCTCAGTGGAGGGCAACAGACAGATAGCATCTGGGCCCTTAAGTGAAATGATACAGAATAATTCAGCGTGTCAGGAAGCACATGGACATCCCCTTAAAGCCAAGGCTGGTTAAGTGAACTGGAGGGGCTGGGTAGTAAGATTGTAAATGTGCTGAAGTTTATGGTCGATGTGAGGACAGGATGGGCTGGGCTTTGGGAAAACAGTAACTTGTTTGTGGCCTGACGGCGCTTCTCACGGTTTTATGGTAGAAAATGAGTCCTTTATTGTGTGTATGTGTGGTAGTGAGTGTAAGAGAGGAGTGGGTGTAACATGCAAAAGGCTTTTGGTGAAGAAAATGGAGCAGAAAATCAAAGTGGTTTGTTGCAGAGGCATTTTATGAGCAGGAGGACAGATACCAAGAAACATTTTTCCATGAAAAAGACATGCAGCGGTTCAAAACATGTCTGGTAACTGTTTGACTAGTCTATTGATCCACTGCTCAGAACAAATGTGTGCATAGTTACTCCTCTGATATCTTGTCGTAATATTTACCTTATTTATTAGCTCAAGTGAAAGACATTAACATAGCTTTCATTCACCTATTTCTTGTTTCCACTTAGTTTTTAGGAGGCCTTGGGAGGTTGGAATGGATATTTCCTACATGAGGGCCATTTGATTAGTACAAGCTCAATCTCGTAACCTGTTGGCTATCAGTCTGTGGACGATTAGCCTCTGGAGGTAATGGACAATATTTCAGCAGATCCAGGGTACTTTTCATTATGCTAACGTATGCATGCTTCCATCACTTTTGTCTCTTCCTTGCATCTTCGCTACTCGTGGCAAGGATGTAAGAGGGAGCTGTGAGGCAGATCACGAGGATGGAGGAACCGAAGCTGCCCAATGAGAACTCCTTGCCTCCATAGCCTCAGTCTTAGGTGAAGTCATTACTTATAATGTGCTGTGCCAGATATGGATGTCCGGCATTAATATGTCAAGCCACTTGATAAAAGACTTCCCTATGTGATACACCTGTGTTTCCTTGCTCCAAGCTCCTCCAGAAGCACCCTCTCTCTGTAGGGTGCATTTGAGGGACTGGAAGATCCTCTATAATGGTGGAGGGGGAATGATTTCCAGGTCACGTGGGGACGGGGGGAAGCACAAGTTAACGTGACGAACAGAAACCCAGGTGTAGCAAGCAGATATCCAGGCCAAGACTTCCTTTTCCATGCGCTGGTCATTTCAGCTAATCTCTATAAACAGATACCTGCATATGAAGGTGGTTAAAATAAAAAGTGACGATAGCCGATGGGGTCTGAGATTGCATTTCGTCCAATGCATTCTGCCTCTCTACACGAACTGTTACTGACCTCTCTAACAAAGTTGTTTTCACAAACTGTTTATATGTTTTCCTACGAAAAGTAATGCACCCAAATTTGAGGTACAGGTAGTGGTGGTGGATAAGTCACAAAGACAAGACTTTCCCCCGGGACTTTCCCTTGGAGTCGTGTGTTCAGAACTGTTTGAGTGAACTTTGAGTCATTTTGAGGAACGTTTCTTTTCCTTAACCTAATCACAGTAACTTTACTTGCCTAAACCTAATCTCCATAACTTTACTTACCTTACTGTATGTTAAAGACGTAACATAATTAGTGGGACGCTAATTCGTAGGATATCATATGAACCATTCTATGAGAATATGCTGCTCAAATGTGACCGGTCAATACGACTTGAACTGCAAACAAATAATAATTAATTATGCACTTTTTGCATACATTTCCAAAGCGGAAATCAGAACTAAAATAAAAATCAAAATATTGTCTATTTTTGACATTTTCTTTTCACCAGTCTAAAAGTAGACATGTTATGGAAGCAAAAAAGCCCAAATCTAAAAAATGACCAGTGTATGAAAAAACAGTTTTCACCTGTAGTGTCTCCCCAAATAAGAATTTAAAGTTTTCCATCTATGAACTGTGTAATATGGTACTAATTATAAGGGAAAAACGCATGGTGTCTATTAGTGTTTTTTGCACAGCAGATGAAGTCAGCATGCATATATTTGTCTACCGGTGAGTGTACAGTTGTATTATACTGTGATTTACTACAGAATATCTCCCTTTATAGACTTTCAGACACAACACACAGACCAGAAACAGATATTTTTCTCTCATCTAAATCCTCGTAAAAATGCAGCCACTGACACAAACATGGCCATTTGAAGACATTACAACTGAGGCAAGTGAGAGTTACAGGGGTTTATTGTCCAAATGACCGTGTTTAATGTCTGTTCACCAGATATTTTATCTAAACTGCGCATACATGAGTCATTATCACCGTCTTCATGGGCCAAACAGCGTCGGTTGATCAAACAATATGACAAGGCCAAACAAAGCTAATGGCCAATAAAAGTAATGACTTTACCAGACATGAACGTGAGCTTTTTCGTTTGTGAATTTTTGAACGCAATCACTGGAAAACCACAAATACATAAATACACTGAGATGCCAGAAATATATCTTCATCACTAAATGTTTAATTAAGCTGAGTGTAAACAAGCATATAATCCACATTTTAAATGTAATTTGGATTCCTGTGTGTATGTGTGAAACTTAAGCAGACTCAAATACATTTAACACAACTAAAAGCAAATGAACCACACAAAATAAGGATTAAACAGGTCAGGAGAATATTATTTTCACAGGAAGATGACAGTTCTTGTTCAAATAGATAAATAAAATTCAGGAAAGTGTTTTGTTTTTCAGCAGAGATGGGAGTTATCACTAATTCAGAACTGTATCTCAAGTGTAAACAGAACATTGGCTGCAGTGTTAAAAACATAACGTCAAAGCAAAATATTAATTTATGTTGTTGCATTTTGTGCCTTTAACTCAAAAACTGGATAGTATCATCTCATCTTACTGAGCCAGCAGCTGCAGATTGCTCCTGCCACTGGAGTTTGTAAGTGGAACCAACAGCACCTGGGTTTTCTCAGTGAAGGAGGTTGACGTGAGGCAGATACGGGTGTTCATGCTTCGCTGCTCCAGAGACAGGGCTTCCTGTTTTCTGGAAAGATCCTGCAGCATGTGGCCGTGATGGAGCTTCATCTTCTGCAGAGAGTGCCTGAGGACAGGAGAGGGGAAAGTTTGAGCGTGACTTCTTCTCTTCCTTAAAAAAAAAACCCAATAGTATTTTCCCACTAGATTTTGGGTTATTGCAGAAAATAAGTTCTGTGGCAAAGAAAAGTTTATGTTACACCTTTTTTTCAGCAATGTAAGTTTAAGTTAAGTTTAAGTTTAAGTTTATTTACTTTATTAATCCCCTGAGGAGAAATTCAATATATATAACCTTACAAATTATTGCCACTTTTATGATTTTTGAAGCGTAAATGCAATTGCCAGAAGCAAAAAGCTAAAATTAGGTTATAAATGAACTACACTATGATTGCATGACTTCATGTTGCCAACGCAGCTGTAAAGGTGGATTAGTGGCATGGTGATGTTTAGTTCCACTGTGGTCACTTTTTTTTTTAGCAACTGCCTTTTTTGAGATTTGTAAGAGCTTCAAAATTCATGAGTGGGGTATTTACTGACTAATTTATGTTGTGAAACAAAACGTGAAAGCCTCTTAACCTAGTGGCACCACAGACCTTTTTTCAGGCATCTAACCAAAAACCCATTAAAAAACCCCCACTGACTTTAAGACAAGCGAACCAGCAGAGCAAAAAAGCAAACTCATTTCTGTTTTTTCTCTACTCTCTTCTGTATTTGCTGGGTTTAAAACAGCACCATCTCAACTGCAGTACAAACTGTACTACAGAGTAAATTTCCTGAATGACTGGATGTTATCTTTATTATTTTGTGTCTTTTGACATTAAGTGCGATGTCTGACTTCCTTGTATGTGCATCTTTGTTTGTCCAAAAAAACTTTTTGGCTGATGAAATAAAATTGTGGATACCCTATTAGCTCCAACTGGTGATCATAGAAACAAAACTCTGACTCACTGAGCCTCAGAAAGCTTCTGCTTCAGAGCCGTGGTTGTGGCTTCCAGCTGATGGACTTCATTAATGAGGCCATGCTGCACCTGCAAACAAACAGGAAGGAAAAGATCAATCAGGATGAAGCCGTCTGATGTTTTCTAAAATATTAAAGTAACAACAGTTTTATTTTGACCTCATCTCTGCACAGGTCCATGCCAGGTCTGCTGGTCCTGTTCTCCAGTCTGGTGTGAGCCAGTTTCAGGAAGGCCATCTTTGCCTGCAGATCAGCGTCCAGCCCGTGGATGTCACTCTCCATTTCTGCCATTTCCTCTTCAGTCTGCACAGACAGACAGTCAGAAACACTAGAATCTCTTCCCTACTAGGACCATGGCTGGATTAAATCTGCTACAACCCCTGCATGCTTAATCTCAAATCCACAGTCCACAAACAATAAAAATCTGCTACGTTAAACTATTAGATAACTCACACGTCTGATTTGCCACTCCAGCTCATCGCGGGCCTGCTCTTCATGGTGATTACGCTTGCGGAGAGCAAACTCTGTGGCCCTGTGTTGAGTGTCTAACTCATTCTGGAGCTAAGAAATAGAGAATAGAGAAAGAATTGATCGCAAATGTGTCATGTCTTAAGAAATGAGAGCAAGGCTGGTGCAAAATATTCCCAGATGGTTAAGAAAACCAAAGAGGGAGAGATGAATTAATCACTAAACATGCCTCAGTGCTAAGCTACAGTAACTACTATAAGTAACTTAGCTGCACCTTGTGTGCCACGTAGTATTTGTACTACAAACATAGCCATCACAATATACACACCTGGGCTATAGTGAGACTCATGTCCTCCCTCATTTGCTGGGACATCTGCATGGCCTCCTGGGCACGAGTCATATTATACTGGCTGAACTGGACCCACTCCTGGGGGGTGGAGGAGCTACAACAATGACATGTCAGCATTTTTTTTCGGCTATTGACCAAAATTTTAGCAAAACAGTTTAAATGCAGATGTTAATTCCTAAAAAATAAACTACTACTGTGTATTATTTCATGCACACCCCCATCCCAAGATTACCCCAATGGTATGCGAGTTGGATTGGTCTTCAGGGAGATCTGAGGTGACTTTATTGTAAGTGACAGGCAGGACATATCAATGTCCAAGGCATCCATCTTGTTTTGGATGTCAGCAGTCAGCTGGTGCCGAGCCTCCTGCAAAACACTGGACAACAACAAAAAAACGATGGTCAAAGACGAAAAAAACAACAAAACAAAACAAGAAGTCCTTCTGCATCACACCACAGCATCTCTTACCACAGTTGCTCAAAGGCTTTGTCTACGTGCTGCTGCAGAACATGCTGCACTCTTTCAATCAGCTCTTTCTCTTTTTTCAGCTGTTGGTCGACGGGGTCGGTGACAAGCTCGTACCCTCGCCGTCCGTCCCTCAGTGTCAAGCATTCACGGCCCACCTCCAGGGGAACGGCAGTCGCAGCCAGGGCCTGCTCAGTTCGCTCTTTGGACTGTCCCAACACACATCAAGGCTGAGGTCACTTCACTGTCAGCTAGGTCAGATTCAAGCAAATCCTACATGCTCACTGGTATGATCATTATTTATTGAAGTGATAGCCACTTTCTCTTTAAATTTTTAAATGAACAATTCCAAGAGTATTGATTCTTACTGTACAGGAAACAAACAAGCATACTCACACAGGTATAATAAAAGCATATCTGACACTTACAAAGGCTGGTATTTTTGTACTATTATTAACTTAAAATGGGAGAAACTCTCAGTTGTTTCATAAGTTTTTGAACAAATCACCAGGGTCAGAGCCTCCATCTCTTCATCCACTTTTTGCGCGCAGGTTTCTAACGCCTCTTTCCATCGGGAAACATCCCACACCCGGTCACTCAACCTGGCAGAAGTATCGCTTTCATCCCAGTTTGTCTACAGAGAAAAGGTGCAAGAAAATAGCTGAAGACAGGTTGGAGATATAAAGTAATGTGTGGGCAATGTGTGCACAGTGTTATGGAATATTCTTCAACCTGTAGAGTTACAGTGACTGTTAAGCTTTCTGATAGGCATCCTCACCACATTAACTCACCATACAGTTGGTCTCGTCACGTAGTGACCTCCCTTCCTGTCGGATCACATGAGAAACATGTCGCTCATGCTGTGCTGTGGCAGACAGCTGGTGGTTGTTGCTGTTCCACTCTGACACACTGTGGTGCAGGCCAGGCTTTGCAGGAAGTGCAGACATCCTTCTGTTGCTGCAACATGAAAAACAACCAAATCACTGCATTTGTCAAGTACAGATAAACGCTCAGGATATGCTTTGGGGAGCATATTGATACAGTAAACTCAGACAGACATGGCTACAGTCCAACAGAGCTACTATAACATGAATTCGACTTATTAGTCAGACCTGTTATCAAATATTATCAATGACTGAATTTCCTAAATAATAATGCAACTTTCAAAGTGTATAAGGAAGTTTTTGGCCTTCGACAGTAAAAGTCTAAACACATCATCATATCCTCCACGGTCTAAATGACCCAGAAAACAACCAAAGTTGATGAAAAGGATGACACACAAAGTGAAGGGAAATTTAGTTACATTTAATACTACACTTTGAGTATTGCCATTTTGTGAGATTTTATACTGCACTACAGTTCTTCCAAGGGAGATATTATATCATGTGGTGCAGTAATTGGTGGCTACTCAGTAGTTAACATTACTATCTAAAAAAATCACTTATTGCTATAGTTAATCTATCAAACGTTGACAGTGTACTACACTAACATTTTTTGGCGACATAGGTCAGTGTTGTGTTATCATGTACCATACAAGCACACTTTATGCAGTTTTTACTCAGTATGAGTTTGAATGCAACATTTTAACTAAATGGGCCGTTTGACGGTCTCTAGCCGGACACTAATAACTTGTAACACACAGGCTATGTGGAAGTGATAGACATGAGGGGGTAACACATGAGCGAATAACACAGTTGTAACACTGACAGCCAGTGTCTTTTCACCTTGCCTAAGTGACAGGGCCTGCAAGTGTACGCTTACTCTCAAAACATGAAGCTTCTCGTTGGCTATTAGTTACTGCTGCTGTTTACAAAGTCTGAAACACCGTGACAAGTTTAAATCTAATTTAAAGTTCCTTAACACTGAATTTTACTCACCGGATTTCTCAGAGTCGGCGCTAACAGGTTCGTCTGGACCAGGTTTCCTATGGCAACAAGTACTCGGGCCGTCTCTAGGCAACGGACCGACACAACGGTCCGGTGATATTCGTTAAAAATTAAAATAGGGCCTACTGTGGCAACGTTCATACGCCGTGACGTCATCAGCCAACAAGGAACACAAAGAAGGTCTGGTTTAACACAAATTATCAGAGGTCACTTATGTTATGGTGAATGAAACATCCCAGAAGCTCCATTTGTAATACTTTTGAATGGTATCAACATATTTGACAAGAAATGTAATAACAGACATATACATCAAACTTTCCAAAATAAAAAACAAAAACAACCCCAGAGGGAAATTTTACTGGAACTCTAATTTGGAAGAGATTAATTGGCAAAAAACAATATGGCTTTTACCCTATAAGTACTGTATTCCTAATAATAATAATTCCCAAATGTTGCATTAAATATATCCAGTGAATTTTACAACTCCCAGATATATGGATGCTGAAGAAACTCATTTATTTTTTTCAGTGCAGAAAAACAATGAAATTTTGGTCTGATTTAAGTTCTCATGTTTTCAGTGCAGCAAATATCACTCACTCTTTTACCCTAAAATACATAATCTGTTACTTTGGCATTTTTGAACTGTATTGGTAACTTCTTAATTGTATTAGGAACATTTTTTATTCGCAAACAGAGATTCCTAGGCTCACAACCCTCTTTTCATATTTTTTTTGATTGAATTTAACTCAATGTTGAACTGCCTTGGTCTTTTGAACAAAAAAAATGAACACATTTTTAGAATATTACAAAAAAATATCTGATTAAACCCTGAAGTAAAGCAAAAATGAATGATTTTTTTTGTTGTTGTTTTCTAATCTCCATTCTTACTGTATCTACTATTTGTTCATCCTTCATTGCGATTTGTTTCAGCTGTCATGTATTGTTGTGTTTGTTTTATACCTGATGTTTTTTTTGTACATTGTACTTTTGTAAGTTGTTCAGTCGGTAGGGTCAGGGTTTAGGGAAGGGGTACACACTTTGCTTTGCCCGGGGGCCACTTTTGTCAAATGACAGAAGGCCAGGGGCCAGTCGCAGCACAGGTAAGGTGTACATAGACAGGGGCATATCTAGCATTAGAGGACATTAGGGTCTTAGCAGGGACCCCTGTCAGGGGACGGGGGATCCTCCCATTTTTTTTAATAACAAGTGCTATTTTGGTGCTTTGTATGCATCCTGGCATTCATTGAAAGTGGAAAAACCAGGAATGGTTCAAACACCCAGAAACTGAGTTAGCATTTAACCACTCACAGTTCAATCGTCTCAAAGTCATTGGGTTTTTTGAGTGGGTTTCTGGTTAGCTGCCTGAAATAAAGTCTGTGGTTAACACAAGAGTAACAGGCTGTTCTGTTCTACAACAAAAATGTCTGTAAATACCCCACTCATGAACTCTGAAGCTTCTATGTGTCCTCTAAATGGTGGTTGCTGACAATGTGGCTAAATGAGACTACAGAATGTCATCACACTGAGCCACGCTGAACAGTCTTTACCAAGGCTTATTCTTTATTCTACGGTTATGTGACCGTAGCGTAGTTTGTTTATAGCCTAACGTTAGCTTTTGACTTCTGGCAATTGCATTTAGGATTCAATAATCATGAAAATGGTGTTCATTTGTGCAAATTATCTTGCTGAACAAAACCTGTAAGTATCATAAATGTTTGTTAGCCACAGAGCTCATTTTCGGCATTAATCCAAAATCTAACAGAAAAATCTCATAGGCTTTTTTATGAGGTAACCAGGGGCGATGCTAACGTCCGTCTACAAAAAACGTCATCCCTGGAGCACTCTATTAGGAATTGGTTGGGGGGCAACCCTGCACCGGGCCATGGACCCCTTGGTCATTATCACTGGTTTCAGGCCTGTCAGAGACTCTGACAGGTCACAGAAATCAAAATATTGAAATAGAAAAACAGACTACATGCTAAAGTTTAATTTGACCTCCAAGGCAACCTGAAAACACACAAAATGTAGGCATCTGTGATAAACACACAGGTATAAACACTTCTGTTTTATTGTAGTATCAGAATTAGTCATGCCAGTGGTTATATTTCCATGCTGTGGTGACTTTCAGTGTAGACAAAAGCTGGTTAGTTACAACTATATCACTCGCATCCAAACTACCTTCAGCACATTCCTGACCACGGTTGTTTTATGGTCTTCTGTCAGCAGCAAAGGTTCCCAAGTTTGAAAGAATTAGGGACAATTGCAAAAAAAGCCACGTCAGGTGTCCACTAAGATGCAGCAGGACTAGTGGGCCAAACAGAGGCTGGTCTCAAACCAAGACCTCTCGTAACCTCTATTTCAGTGCATTACACCAGTGACCTGTTTAGCAGATATAGAAACCAACCATATTTTAATGCCCATTAAAAGTGATTTCCACCTTGAAAATCATCTCCATATTATCATTTATCTGTACATTGCACCTAAGGGGGACACAAGAGAGATCTAAACGCTATATGTAAAGACTTCATTGAGTCTGGGAACCACTTGCCAGTGCAATTACCTGAGCTATGTTATCACCTAGATTCTCCAACGGGCTTCTAGTAAGGCCTTGCACTAAAAATAGAACCTCCATGCCTGTGCTATCAAGCTGCTTTTACTTAGACTGTCAGAAAAGTATTATATATACTTATTTTTCATTTACTGACTGTGGATTATGTTTATAAAGTGTGTGAGCTCTGCCTGGTGCTTGGAGTCAGTGTAAAGCGGCAGAAACTGAACCTCAAAGTGCACACAGATCAGCTTTATATACACATGATCCACTGACAGTAAAACTATGCTTAGTAACAGTGATGGACATGATTAAAATATCTGATCTGCCCAATATGTGTTGGTGGGAAAAGAGTAAATTCACAAAATCAGCTTCTCTTTTTCTTTGTACACATTCTGTAAAAACTAATAAATTAAAAGTAAATGGGAGCTATCATTCATGTCACATTTAGTAGTTTCACACACAGCAAATGTCAACAAAAAAGTAGGAGAAGGAAGAGAAGTTTGCGGCACAATAAAAAGGTGATATCATTAAAAGTAAATTTTCTGTGGCAGGTTCAAAATTTAAAGTAAAAAGAAGGTTTGGTGCAAGCGTGGTGGTGCTGTGTAGAGGTCGTACTCCTTGAAGCAGAGGTGAGAGGTTCTGTAAGCTACACAGATAACGGATTTCAGAGAGCTCAGCCTTGAACATCTGTAGGTGGAGGAGGCGTTTGCAGTCCTTCAGTGTTCTTCTCAAGCCCTGTGTGTGTGTGTTTGTGTGTGTGTGTGTGTGTGTGTGTGGTCCAGTTTCAGATGGAAATTGTCTCTCATTGTTATTCCTTTCCTAGTATTGTTCAGGTGGGTGGGAGGATGCGACATTGTGTTTATGATGTTACATGTGTTCAGTCCACAATCACTGCGGTGTTGCATCCCCGTTGACTTCTACGCCATGCTGCTGTAGCTGTGCTCGAAGCAGTGCATTATCATTCTTCAGTTCCTCAATCTAGAAAAATAAAATGAAGATTATGAGGCACATGGAAACAGAAATAGAAAAGAAGCAACATAGTGAGCTTAGTTTACTGTCAGCCTACAAGTACAACAGTAGTTAAAACGTCAATGTGTGTCTCTGTGACTGTAACAGTGACACCGCTGACACCAGCTGTAATTACAGCTTAGATGTTGGTGTGAATGCTCTTTACAAGATGGTAATTATTTAACTTCTATATGACGCAGCATAAACTGCTGTCATGTTATTGTTAAGTACAACAGAATCAAAAAAGAGGCTTTGGACGAGGTATAATTTTTACTTATGTGAGAAAATAATTGCAATACTTGTGTGCAATGTGTGCCAACATGTATGACACCACAAATTAAATAGGCAACTTTATGTTTTCAGGCCCTGCATCTAAATATGTTTGTTTACGTCGCACAAACTAAAAGGTTAGACGTGCGCATAGAATGCATAGGTTTGTTCTGAAAGTCAACCTGTTGTCTAAGCAGCTCGTTGTCCATCTCCACTCGTTCCACCTCTTTGTAACTCTCCTGCAGTCGCTGGTTATTCTGACGCAGCTCTCGGATGTAGTCACAAGCTTTGGACAGGATGCCTCCTTTACTCTGTGAAGTGCAGCCCATTGACACGTTAGAACACCTCAGGGAAAATGTTGTTCTGAAATTCTACGTACTTTTTCACATTTTAAAAATCAGGTAAATATTAAGCCCTGTCACTGAAAATCATTGAGACATTTTAAAATTACACTTCTCTTGAGCGAGACTTGGTCAGACACAACAACAGACAGACCTAATCAAGCAAAAGGTAAACAAAAACAAACATTTAATTTCTCTTTCCGTAATGTTGTCAGGCACTTATAACAACAATCTGAGCCTGTCAGTGGCAAAAACAAGCCCTTTTAAAGACGTATACTAATGGTGCACAGTTGCCCCAATTGGTTATATAGCAGCCCATTTTGCAGCTGTACAGCTCTCTTTCAATATTGGACCAGTTTTGAATTTTGTTGTCTCCACTGGTCACTTAGACTTAAAAACATGGGAAAATAGGGTCCAGGTTAAAAAATATTGAACTTTCCCTTTAATCAAAAACACAGGTAGCCAGTCTATGGCACCAGTAGTTCAATCATAAGAACGAACTTAGGGGACTGGAGGGTTGCCAGTTCAAGTCCTGCATGGACCAAAGTACAGAGTGTGAACTGGTGGCTAGAGAGGTGCCAGTTCACCTCCTGGGCACTACTGGGGTGCCTTTGAGCAAGGCATCAGACTCCCACTGCTTGGAGTGCCGACTATGTGGCTGCCTGTACAGTAATGCATGTGTATAGGTCCTGTTCGTGCATGTGTGTGTGTGTGTGTGTGTGTGTGTGTATTTCGGGCCTGTGTGTGTGGCAACAACAGAGCGTAAAATCGCATTTCCCCATTGAGGGATTAATAAACTTCAGCTACTTCAGTCACTATTTCACATGCTTTGGAAAATATATGGGACACTCACCGCTCCAGTTCTGCTGTCTATGCTACAGTCAGGGATGATTTTTGAAAGTGTGACAATCCAGTTGTTAATCTTGTCTCTTCTTCTTCTCTCCACTGCAAAGACAGAAAGACAGAAACTGTTTTTTTTTTAAACCGGAAATACAAGGTACTCAGAGATGCTTTACATTGGTTAAAAACAATCACAAATTAGACTACAATAAAATACACACAACATCATTCACACATTAAAAGCTGTTTTGAAAAGATGTGTTTTGAGTAGAGATTTGAACTGGGACAGGTCGGTGCGGTCTCAAATGTGTTTGGGGAGAGTGTTCCAGAGGGAGGTGGCGGCTATGGAGAGGCTCTGTCGCCCCAGGTTCGGTGCTTGGTCCTGAGTGGTGGCGTCAGGGGGCTGGCATCAGAGGAGCGGAGGCTGCGGGAAGGAGTGTGGCGTGGAGCAGGTCAGTGAGGTAGGAGGGGGCCTGGTTATGGAGGGCTTTGTGAGTGAGGAGAAGGACCCTGAATTGGATGTGTTGTGGGACAGGGAGCCAGTGGAGGTTCTGGAGGACAGGGGTGATGTGATCGCGGGATCAGGAATGGGTGAGCAGACAGGCAGCAGAGTTCTGGAGGCATGGATGAGAGTTTCAGCTGCAGTGGGGGAGAGTGAAGGGCGGAGACGAGCTATGTTTTTTAGGTGGAAGAAGGCAGTATTAGTGATGTGATTGACGTGTTTTCCGAAAGAGAGGTTGTTGTCGAAAATGACTCCGAGGTTGCGGATGTTTGGGGAGGAAACAGAGTGGAATTGTCAGTGGTGAGGCAGAAGTTGCGAGAAGTTTTTGTGAGAGATTTGGGACTGATGATGATCACATCAGATTTTTCACAGTTCAGTTTGAGGAAGTTGGCTTGCATCCAGGACTTGATGTCATTGAGGCTGAGACATGACAGATTCAGACACTCATGACAACATACCTTCATTGTGCTGTGCTCTTCGCCGCTCATCTCTGGGTGCCCGTGGACCCTCCACCTTCCTGTAAAGACACAGCGAAACAAACTTAACAGTGAAATGATACATAAATATTAACCAACAAATAACAGTAACACCTGAACTAGAATCCTCTTCATGAAAATGCAAAAAAAACCACCTTATTGTCAGATGCATTCAAAATATTTCATGATTACTTTTTGGCTGGTTGATGAGGAGTCCCCAAATGCACCATTAATTGCTCTTTATAAGCCTTGGGGAAGAGGGTACAGGCACAGCTGGTCCTCCAAAGAGCAAAGGTTTGTGGGATTCAGCCACTGACTTATGACGTATAATTTGCTAACAGGACTAAAGCTGCCTGTCAACCTGTCAACACACAACTCACAATAAAAGGATGCTAATGATTGATCAGTGAGCCACCAAACGTCTGTCTCTACAACACATGATGGGGGCAGGGTGGGGGCGTATGTGAAAGTTCTTCTCACCAGTTTGAACTGCCATGCTGCAACATCTCGCTTTCACCAAGGTCTCTGGGGATGGCAGGTAAGTAGGACAGAGTGTGGTTTTCAGATGTTGGATGTTTTAAATGATGGATATTGATTTTACTTTTTTTTTTGTATCTTCATTTGTACACACAATGACAAAACTAATCATTCCAAAAAAAAAAAAAAGGGAAGGAAGAGGTAAAGAACAGCCAATCCACTGTGAGGTTACAGGGAAAGGGGTGACAAGTTGGCCAAACACGTTGGGAGAGTGTTGTGGTGATTTTGGTAACTGCAGGGGTGGGATGAATGTGCCGGGGAGTGTTTTGTTATACTCACGCAGTGTAGGTGTGTGTGCGTGGCGCGATGGTACGAGGGGCCGTCGTCTGTAGCACCTCAGGGGGGCTCATCATCACGTAAAACTGGCCTGGATTTAAAAAGACAAACGACGAAAAATAAAGTTATCCTCAAGAGATGACTCACTTTGTGTCTCTTAAGAGGTGGAGCCACTGCCGTTCTCTCACCTCCTGTCTGTGTTATCGTTGGGTCGGCGGTGGCCTGCACGGACACGGCCGTGGCTGTTCCATCGCTGACAGTGGCGGCAGGGAAATAAGCGAAACGTGTCTCTCCTCCCACTGTCTCCCCTCCAGGACTGCCCCCATTACTGAAAGGGTTCTGGATAACAGCCTGGCAAAGGTGGAGACAGGGACAAATTGGTCAAATGTTAAATAAGTAATATATAATACATGTTAAGGCTGTGTATGTCTTTGTAATTTTTCACAATGTTGTAGCAGATCTGAATTCACGTTTCCCTCAAAAGGAAAGGATGATGTAGTTTGTTTATAGCCTTCAGTTAGCTTTGTGCTTCAAACAGTTGCATTTAGGCTTCAATAATAATAATAAAAGTGGTACTTAATATGTGCAGATTATCTTGCTGAACAAAACCTATGATAATCATAAACGATTATTAGCCCCAGAACTTATTTTCAGCACTTATCCAAAATCCAGTGGCAAAATTCCAAAGGCTCTGTGACGAGGGAACCAGGGCGATGCTAACTTCCGCGTCGGCCCACAGAAGAACGTCATCCCTGGAACACTCTATACTGCTCTATAACACTATGAATTAAGATGAACATCACTTGCTTCTTACTCACCTGTGCCACTGCCTGAGGGGCTCCCGCAAATGCTGCGGTAGAGACGACACTGACAGCTCCAGTTGCATCAGCTGTTGCTTCTAACTGATCGTCTGTCACCTGCACCACGCGATAGGTCACCTGGGGATGTAGCAAAGAGTGATAGTTTCAAAAAACGTGTACAATTTGGAGGGACTGAAATGATGACTATTCCTTAATAGCTGTATGTTTTCATCTCCTGTGGGGCTCTCTGGTTAGAGAGACAGACACAGGCGGAGATCCTGAGTCCACTCAAACTCAGGCGCAGTTGTATGAACAACTGTAACAGCTTCTTATGTACGACTGCATGCATGTATGGTGTCGCTGCTCAATCACATGGATGAATTTCTTTCCATTTACCTGGATAATGCTGCCACCATGTGAGAATTCTCAGGACTTCTTGTTTGTTTTTGATACGCTAGTAAGCATGAGTAACTGGTTATCAGGTGTTCACATCTGTCTCATCTGTCTTGGGGTTATTTCTAGAATTTAAATTGGTCACTTAAAAACAACCTGGTGTGAACAGTGCTACACTAACTTACTTTAACTGAGGTGCCATTCCAGCATATTTACCAAGGGACTTGAAATCATCTGACAGTGCACTGAACATTACCTGTGGCTAAAGCCCCTATGCCAAACAGCTATTGTCCAAACATTGCTCAGTATCCTGCTGAGCAACTTGGCATGGCGGGCCTGTCTAGCTTTAGATTTCTTCATGTTGAAGCAGTGAAGCGCTTTCATTTTTATTCAGATACTGTATATTGTACATATTTTATGGCATTTTTTAAATTGTAATTTTCAATTCTTTTTTTTGCAATACTTGTCTTCATTCATGTTCTTTTAATATGTTAGGCACCGAGACACCAAAGCAAATTCCTTACATGTGAAAACCTACTTTGTGATGAACCAAATTTTGATTCTGAAAGATTAAATAGTGTGTTTATGTGCTCTGACGTAAACTGGACGTGTTAGCATGCCTCGTGTTTTAGTGACGTTTTGAGTGACAGGCTGTTTACTGGAATTGCATTGCTAGGCAACATCTTCGGTTCCATGTTTACTTTCTGACAGCTGACGTCCTGCAAAACATTCTCACACTGAACAGAAATGTTTACTGTGTGTTGTCATGCTTGAAATGGTTTGATCAGTGTGTGTGTGTGTGTGTGTGATAACTACTTTGTGTTTGAATTGTTTTGTTGCAGTATTACATATGTGACGTTCCTGTCTCTTGTGTAAAATACAAATTCTCGATATCAGTGAAGCTTCCTAAACATAAAGTGTAATGAACTAATGTAAAAACATGTTGTTGTGCAGAGGTGTGTTCTCCGTGCCCACCTGTCCTCCACTGTTCTCTGTACGGAACTGATATTGCACATTGTGGTCAGCGAACGCAGCCTGCGGGACACCGGTGATGGTCACTGCAGTCTGCTCCTCCGTCCCCACCGCCTCTCCTGCAACACACAGGTCAACATGGCTCAAATCTGTGACCCTGCACCGAGGCAGCACCATAACAAAGTTATCTGCAGACACGCACACATTTTACTCAAAATCATGATTTTTTTCCCCACAAAGCATTGGGTGAAAGATCAATCTGAGTTTTTATAATGTATCTCGAAAAGCAAAACCTCACATTGCATCACTCATTTCATTTTAGGAAAATAAGCTCATCATTTTCACACGTCAGGATTTTAAGAAACGACGCTCCCACCTTCCTGTAACTGCACCACCTCTTCTGTTTCCTGTTTGTCGTGACTAAAAACAAAAAGGAGAGCACCAGTGAGTCAATTATTTATCATAAATGTATATGTAGAGCAAGCTGTCATAACCAGTTGTGGATGAAGTGCGCCCCCAGGTGGCCACATGAGGAAATGATGGACAAAACATAAATAAAGGGAATCATAACCGGCGTGTAAGCGTGACAAAAATCATATTTTCTGCAACTTCCAGGAGATAATTACAATGATGATTTAAATTGAAATCTAAGTGGTTTGATAAGCTGCACAAGGCAGGACAAACTTCACAAATTACTATAATACTATAAAACGCCGCCCCTCCTGGTTTCATTTACGCATTTTAATCCTATAATAGTTGCATTAGGGACAGTAACAACACAGTGCAATAAAAGGTTGCCCTGACCTGAAACACAGACATAAACTGCTGCTGTGCATTTGCATTTCTTGTCAAATAATATAAACAGTAATCGTGATCGCTACAGATTTGCAAAAGGGCGCACTGTTTTGGCTGAAAATGTCTTTAAGGGTGCCAAAACGCATAATCCCCGCAAGCTGCACATTTGGTCATCCAGGCAAAAAAAAACCCCGGTGTACAACATTAAAAGTATCTGGAACATGCAAGCTATTAACAGAGCATTGCGTTGCAATGAGAAAAGGGTTTTAGGCCATGGAGGGAGCCATGGCTGAGCAGGAAGCGGGCAGCAGCCTCTCACCTCGCCGTGCTGTCCAGACTCTGCTCCAGCATATCCATGAAGCTTTTTGCGGGTGTAAAACGCCGATATTCAACGACACTGATTTACGGAGATGGAAGCGCTGATCACGGGGACAAACACACGGGTCATGTGAGAAAGACAGTCCAGGACACGTGAGGCACCGACCGGGCAAGGAGCTAAAATGGAGGCCGCTGCTGAGCAGGAGGGAGCTGTCTGCGTCTGTGCGGAAAACAGAAAAAAAAAACACTCCGGGGGTTTACGCAGCTTCACGGAGGCGGTGGTGCTCCGATCGAGGGGGTTAAGATCGTTAAAGTCTTTTTAGATTAACTGTAGGATGCACGGATGGGAGATTATTTCCTATAAGGTCGACTGCAGGAAGTCTTTTTGTCCTTGGTTTTCCTTTTTGTTGCTCTGCGGCGCACAGCTGCTGTTTATCCGCGCAAAGCTGCGGGCTGCGACATGCGGCCAAGAAGATACGGAGTGGACTCGTTTGTACGCTTTATTATGCGATAAAATGAATGCCTTTTAACTGTTCATGTCGCTCTGGCTTTCTACGATTAGACATGTTGCAACCAAGTATTCACGTGACTCCTCGGATGCAAAGAGTTTGGTGGTTAAAGTGGAGCATTGTGTTTGTTCTCGGCTCATCTCCGCAGTAAAACTTGTACAAACACGCTTGGATTGCTTTGAGTTTGAAAGATCACGCTTTGTGTTTTTCCCAGTCAGTCATATTATTCTGAGCAGTATTTATCTGACAGACACACGCTGACAGTCAGCTCCTCCACGGCACTTTTTTTCAGGTTGTTTGCCCAGGTGACCACAGAGATCCAATACGGGTTTTCACTCAAACCACATGACAGAAAGAGTTCATGTCGTGCC
This sequence comes from Epinephelus fuscoguttatus, assembly GCF_011397635.1. Taxonomy (NCBI): domain Eukaryota; kingdom Metazoa; phylum Chordata; class Actinopteri; order Perciformes; family Serranidae; genus Epinephelus; species Epinephelus fuscoguttatus. Next base: position 14,861,554 of record NC_064768.1, on the reverse strand, counting down.
ACAGAGCGACGCGCGGCGCAGCGCGCATACGCTCCTCATAATTCACAGTTTTTATGTCGTGTCCGACAGTTAGCACCTATTTTTACTTCAGTATCAGAGGACAGGTTGAGGTGGAGAACAGTTGGAGGGGGTCGTGTTGTCTTTGTGCAGTCAGTGTCAACCTTTGTGTCAGACTCAGCCGATGGGAGGCGATCTGTACCCTGTCTGTCAGGAGACATCATGTCCTCAGCAAGGACTACAGCGAATAATCCAGCAACACCTGGGGTTTAAATAATTCACCTTTCAAATGTTTTATTAAATTCACAATGTTTCCTCGAATAAATGAGTTCCATTGTGTTTTTAGTTGGCGACAGTGTGATTTTTATGACATGCAGTCACACTGTTGAGCTGCATGGTGAAAGAGCTGCGCTCCAAATGCCCTAATAGTTTAAATAAATCATTGAAATAGTGTGAAAGAGAAAAGGATAGAATAGAGAGATTGCACCATTAACAATTAAAATATTCACATAAAGTAGATTTAAGTGCCCCATACAGGGGTGTGTGTGGCAGCAGAAATCATACCAAACAGACATAACTGTACACTTTACACATCAAAATATGATTATAGTTTATTTCTTTGCACATACAGGTGTATAAACAGGACAGTAAGTATATAAAAATTCTAAACATTGTGAGGTCAGAAGGCAAAAATGGCTTATGAAGATACCTCCTCTAGTAAATGGCAATATTAATACATAAAAAAGAAAAAACATAAACACAAAGATTTCAAAGTTTCAACATAAGCAGTAAAGGGAAATTAATAGAAATGTACAAATTACAAGCAAAGAATTCATTACAAATTGTGTTAAGTGTCCTTTTAAATGTATATTAAAATAATGATGTGTTGACTGTAACATGGAATTTTAGTGAATATTGACCCTCTGGCCCTTCGATCAGTGGGCTGCCAGTAGAGGACCTCACAGCATGGATGTTTTTATGTCGTATTACAACACTGAACAGATGCAGATTTGGAGATGGACAATACTTAAGCAAACAAGTATTTTGAATTTTACATTTGTATTTCATTTAGATCACAGAGATCTGTTTTCACTCTGACATCAAAGTGTCTTTTTTCTGTTGATCAGTGTAAAAAAAAAAAAAAAAGCCACACTAAATCACGTCAGTGATGTTAAACCATGACACATGGAAAGGCCCAAGAGCAGTGAATTCTTTTTACAGGCGGTGTAAATCTGAGCGTTCACAAGATGATTAAAAGGATGAGAAAGAAAGAAAGATAAATCAGTTGAACATAATTTTGTTTATTTCTGGCTTCTCTCTAATTTTTGTTTTTTTCCCCCTGTGAAATAGGATGCTTTTTTATCTCTTTAGTTCTGCAAAAGAAACAACATGTAGGAAAATTCACTCTCATGTCCACACTGAGGCCTTGACCCTCAAACACCTTCACATTCGCAGCACCACAGTCCAACGATAACATTTTTTAATTCATAATTTTTGTCTTTCAGAGAAATTGCCTCTTGATAATTTGGTATTTATTAAAAGTTAAACAGCTAAACAAATAAAGTCCTTTTAAAAATACATTTTCAACAAGAAACCAATTATTAGGGTCATCTGGTGGACATGTGTAATTTATTCATTCTTTATACATTTATATATTCATAATACACTCTTGGAAAAGAGTTGACAGGATTCCCACTGATCCTTAGTTTGTGAATTTGAGATAATAATATCAAAGCCTTGAGAATTTTTGTAAGTTGACATAAGTTTACATGGGTCATTGAAAGTGCTTGAATTTATATACTTTGTGCAAGAACAGAAAATCAAGTTCTTTTTGATTTCCATGTTCCACTGACTGCAAGTTGTCTCCTGCAGTTGCATAATTGCTTCACGCGCCACCTGCCACCACCTACACAGCATAATTGGGTGTTCACACATTCAAACCTCTAAATTGTTGTTTGTGAGCTTCTGTAAAGCCTGCTGGTCCTCATAAAAATTCACAGTGTTGAAACAATAATTAATTTTGATTGTTGGGACCTTGGATTTGAGGCAAGCAGGCCTGGAAAGTCTCAATCCAATACTTCATGTTTTTATGGTTGCACCATCAAATGCATATATGTATTTTGGATGTCTAGTGCATCTTTTTATACACATTTCCCCAAAATTCAGCTCAACCATTTGTTTGTAACGATTACCCCACCAGGGTTAAAGGTCCAGTGTGTAGGGTGAAGGGGATATACTGATAAATATGGCATATCATATTCCTAACTATGTTTTAATTAGTTTATAACCACCTAAAAGTGAGAATCGCTGTGTTTTTGTTACCTTAGAATGAGCTGTTTATGTCTACATGAGTGAGTCCTCTTGCATGGAGTCCACAATGTTGCTCTACTGTAGCCCAGAGCGGACAAATCAAATACTGCCACTAGATGGAGGCAGGGTTGGAAGTTAGCACCAGCCTCCAGCCACATGCTGGTAAAGTATTCAAGTGGCTGTTAGATTTGCTTCATCCACCAGCCAAAATACCCAGTGGTAATCTATTAAGTGGCTGGTAGCTTTTGGAAACCCCAGCCACAAAAAGGTATTTTCCAACACTGGCTGGGAGCCATCCACGTTTTCGCATCGGCCATTGTAGTTCTCCTACACGCTTGGCTCAAGGGAGGAGTTTCAATTTTGCAACCTCGCCACTGAATCTGACACACTGGACCTTTTAATGGGTTAAAAACATCATTTGCAAATCAGTCATACATCACTAGGTCTTCTAGAGCAAGGGTCTTCAATGTTGTTTCAATGTCAGGAGGACCCCTTAGCTGAAACACAGACATCACAGGGAACCCCAACACATACATTGTACAAAACTGAGTTGCATATTGAGCCTGCAATAATGTGTAGGGCAGCCTATGTGTCATGTTTAGACCTGCCTTTTTATGGTGCATATCATACTAAGATATTAAAGTAACAATTATTGACAGATTAATGTATTTATACACCATATAAGTTGAGTTGTATCTAGAGCCCCCCTGTTGAAGACGTAGAGTCTAGAGCATGTTGAAGAGCTAACGTATATGAGGAGGCTGAGAATCTCTTGAGCTTTTAGCCTTTTAACTGAAGAATAAGAAAGTATTTTGGATTTGTTTATCCAGAGTCAGTATTCATTAAAACATGTTTCAGACTCTGAAAGCTCTAGTTCTGTATTTAGGGGTTAAAACAATCTGAAAGCTCTCATGTTACTTGTTCATTTTAACTTCATGGAGAAATATAAGCAGTGTAGCTCGAGTCAAACACTGTGAATCAGTAGAACTCAACTCCCAGGCGATAGAGCTGCTTAAAATTATCCCTTGTATGTATCACATGGCATTGTGCGTTTCTTTGAGCAGAGGGTGACTCATTCATTCAGACTGCACACCCATTACAGTGGGAGAGAGACAGAGCAGGAGCGAAAGAGGAACAGCCATCTAACAAGTGCCAAACTTGAGGCCAACCTCTCTCCTCTCCTCCCATCTCATTCTTTCCTATATGGGCACCCACAGATGGACTTGCAGACAGCACAGTAACAGACTGAACAGTGCTGGAGAACTAGGAGGGACTCTCTGATCGCAAGATAACCAAGAAAATTAACAGACAAGTCTACGAATATCCTCGCAGCAGAGTTTTCTCTTCATCAGACCAGCTTTAAAAAGGTAAATTTTCCCATCCAAGTTGGCATCGTTTATGCAGAGACATTACTTTGATTCTTGGGTGGAGTCGATGACCCCTCCCATGTCTTTTGATTAATTGTGCTTTGTCTTTTGTGTATTTTATGCAACTGCACTCAAAGCAGTTCGAAGTTTCTGGAAGCAGTGCACACTTTGCAGTTGTTTATGTTTTCTTTTCAATTCTAAACCTGAAGTTATGCCTTTGTTTTACGTATGAAAGTTCACAGATCTGAACTTTCCTCTCCTTAAAAGTCAAAACCTACTTTTATCGAAGAATAAGGCATGTTTTTTTTTATTGTTTTCTGGATTTATTTTAATGTTAACAGTGGTGAATGTAGATTTGCACAGAACTGCATGGTCAGCCTCCTCCATCCTCCTATGTAAAGTCCTGTTCTTATTGTACTAAGTAAAAAGAATTCTGTACATTAGTTGTGCATGAAAAACTAACTTTCAGAATGCTAAAAATTGATCATCATGTCTGTTTCTGCACAGATAGAAGTGCAATGGCGACACCAAAAAACACTCCCCGAGGTGCCAACACCCCTCTATCCCCCAACCGCATCACCCGTCTCCAGGAGAAGGAGGATCTGTCTAACCTCAACGACCGTCTGGCCATCTACATCGACAAGGTGCGCTCTCTGGAGACTGAGAACGCCGGCTTGCGTCTGCGCATCACTGAGTCAGAGACAGAGGTCAGCCGGGAGCTGACGGGCCTGAAAGCTGCTTACGAGACCGAGCTGGCCGATGCCCGTCAGACTCTGGATTCTGTGGCCAAGGAGCGAGCACGTCTGCAGCTGGAGCTGGGAAAGCTGCGAGAGGACTACAAGGAGCTGAAAGCAAGGTGGGCTGCAGCACATCAATCTAAATCTAGTGTTTTCTGAGTATGCATGTGTGATAAATGGAGATAAATCAATTTAATTAGGGTGGAGAGGGATGTCTCAGCACTTCAGAGGCCCTGAATTCCTTAAAAGCGCCCATGTGTAGTTGTGAGATGTAGTTTCTTTACAATCAAAGTAAGACTATATAACTTTAAAAAGACAAATAACACATTATTCGTCCAAGAGATGGAAAGCTGAGTTCACAGAGAACAAATACACTTTTCCTCAGTTCAGTACACTCAGGAGTTTAGCTGTTGCAGCCTCGTGGTCTGGTATGACCAGCAGCTAATGGTGGCTAATATTAGCAAACTTTAGATATATATTGTAAACAAACTACTGTGTCAGTTAGCAGTCTCTATGACTCGTTTCTACTTGTTTTCGCATTTACAATTATTCTATTATTAGCACTTTTGGCCACAGTAGCTGTTGCAAAGCTAAAACAACATAGGCTAGCTTTAAAGTCAGAATCACAAAACTTTACTGTAGTACACTATAACTGTAGACATAAAGTAACACAATTATTTCTTCAGCTCTTATGGGAGAACACATAAGAGAGCTAAATTATAGACTGTATAAAAAAACAGACGTAGCTACCCACTGGTTTGTGGACTACTGTTTTGAAGCCTGAAGTTTAGCATTTAAGCTGTCGCCATCTTGTTTTTTTGGAGCCAGAAGTGACCATATTTCATAAGAGGGTGGAGCTGTGGAGGAGCGAGGATGGACCTGACTCACACACTATAGTGACGCCTTGTAGACAGCTTGTCACTGAAGTGGCCACACTCCGAAATATGTGTAATTTAATTTGATGTAAACGGGTGAGTCGTATAATAATTCACCTACCTACAGTTGTTATGAATGTTGAAGTTAGCTATTAAGAACAAACAACATTTTTTATTGTACCAGGCTATAAACATTTTCTGCTATCAAGTTTGCAATTTTAACATGAGGGTCTATTGACTCGCTTCTGGAGCCAGCCTCAAGTGGTCATTCAAGGAACTGCAGTTTTTGGCACTTGAGAGTTGGCTCCATTCTTAAGCCATAGAGGTTACGACTAGCTGAATTTGTGTGATTAGTTGTGTTTCCCCCAAGATTAAAGAGGTTTTTGGTAAAAAAAAAAAAAAAAAAAAAAGATGAAAAGACACAAGTGAACCAGATATTTTGTTCATCTAATTATCATGAGAGGACACAGCTGCCTCGAGGCTTCTGAAACCCATTTTCAACCAAATCTTTCTCAGTAAAAGCATGAATAAGAGTGTTGTGATTGCTGTGTTAGATCTAAAACTTCTCTGCGCATGATACACAGCAGCAGAACACAGTTACTCATTAGCTTTTAATAGCTGATGCTTTACTGCTGACAATCTGCGAGCAGTGTTGCCCTGCCACCGGGGCCACTCCCAAGCTTCAGCATACCCTCCTCATTGCTCACTTCAGTTTGACGTCGAGCTCCTAGTCCGACTCCTTCCCATACTGCCACATCCAGAGCCTGATGACTAACTCTTTCCCCAGTTTCTCCTCCTTCACCAAAGTAATCATTATACACACAATACGTGGCAGTGTTTAGAGGGCTCCACTCCTGCCTCCATTATTTTTCCATAAATATTGAGACGATGACCGATGTGTGTTTGGCAAAGCCAAGCTGTTGCCATGGCAGCATCTAGGCTAAACACCAACGGCTGTGGTTTGTGGCAACCACATACACGGGACTGGTTGTGGATGACTGTGGCCTATGAGTCATATGCACCGAGGGTCTTTCCCGTTTCTGTTTCATCCAGGCTACATCCTTATTCAAAAATAACTCATCTTTGTTTCATTAGACTGCGTGTAGGAAACTGTACTTATCCATTTTCCACATGGTTCTTAAGTTACAAAGCAGAATGAATAGGATGTCAACTCAACATCTGAGACAATTTTTGTCTTTGCAGGAACACCAAGAAGGAGGCAGAGTTGGCTGCAGCACTGCAGAGGCTCAAAGACCTGGAGGCTCTGCTGAACTCAAAAGATGCGTCCTTGACGACAGCTCTAGGAGAGAAGCGTAACCTTGAGGTGGAAAACAGGGACCTAAAGGCACAGGTTGCCAAGGTAAACACAAACCCACGCTCAATTTATAGCTCCGTGGAAACACATCTGGGGTCAATCTTTCTGCAGTCAGCCCACAGGCTCACCAACACTTAGTTTGTCCCTCATAACTCCTGTGTGTTTTCCACAAAAACCTGTCAGCTTATCAAAGCTACAACCTTGTTCTGCCTCCTCCACTGCCCATTTATTTCCAGTGGAGGTTTGTAAGGGCCTCACTAACCCAGGATCATTTTCTGGAGTATAAATAAAATATAATATTCAGTACTGGCGTGTGTCTGTGTGAGCAAATGGATTTCTTTGCTGACTTCAGCTTTTCTGTCATGGCTGCTGGAGCTCAGACATTTTGATTAAAGAACAGTCTCCCTACTCTCCTGCCCTCCAGCTGTATTTACTGCGTATTTCTGCACCCTGCTGCCTGTTCATGTGAGTGTTTGTACATGGCTTTGTACTAATACTCAGCTCCTGTTGTGCCTTTTTAGCTGGACACCAGTTTGGCTGATGCCAAGAAGCAGCTGCAGGATGAGATGCTGAGGAGGGTGGACGGAGAGAATCGCATCCAGACCCTGAAAGAGGAGCTGGACTTTCAGAAGAACCTCCACTCTGAGGTATGTCTTAGCATGAATTAATCATTCTTAAAAAGAACTCTCACTCCCTCCCTTTCTTTTCTTTATTATTTGATCACATCAGCACCCACCTATTAGTAAAAAAAAATGAAATTTGTTGTTGAGAGTGAAAATTATTTTGTTGGTAATTCTCTAACAGGAACTGCGGGAGACAAAGCGACGTCATGAGTCTCGTATGGTTGAGTTGGACAACGGCCACCAGCAGGACTTTGAAAGCAAGTTGGCTGAGGCGCTGATGGACATGCGCAGCCAGCACGAGCTGCAGTTTAAAATGTACAAAGATGAGATTGAGAAGACCTACAATTCCAAGGTAGACTGTGAATTTCACAACAGTAACTAAACATGTTAAGATAGGAATCAAGCTGCTTTGGAAGGACAGTTTTGTTGTGGAGCAGCTATGTAATTTTACAAAATAGTACTAATGAACCTACCTTGTTGTCTCTTTCTTTCAGCTGGAAAATGCTCGTCAGTCAGCGGACAGGAGCAGTCACCTGGTTGGAGCAGCACACGAGGAACTCCAGCAGACAAGAATTCGCTTGGAGTCCACGTCTGCTCAGCTCAGCCAGCTGCAGAAACAGGTGATCTGAAATGAGCATGTCACAAATATCACATTCAGGGTTCTTACTGGGACTTAAGTCTTCTGTAGGATACGACTTACATAAAAACTCCCATCCCTCTATCACTGAATTTTCTAAACTCCTGGAAGGACCAAGGGAGGGTGTGAAATGACGAAAAAGTGCTTCTGCACTGTGTACTTTATGTGTCAGCTTCTATGACCAAGACATATTTCCCAAGAGACGAAGTAATTTCAAATCTTACTCGTCTATTTTTGATCTCACAATAACTGTGTAATTTTTCTGTCTGACCCAGCTGGCAGCCCGTGAGGCGAAGTTAAGGGAACTGGAGGACGCCCTGTCTCGGGAGAGGGACACCACCCGTCGCCTGCTGGGAGAGAAAGACAGAGAGATGGCCGAGATGAGGCAGCAAATGCAGCAGCAGCTGGATGAGTACCAGGAGCTCCTGGATGTCAAGCTGGCTCTGGATATGGAGATATGCGCATACAGGAAGCTGCTGGAGGGAGAGGAGCAGAGGTGTGCTGGCACTCACAATGACATTAATTCAGTAAAATAAGACTTGTGATAATTTGTGACTGAACATCATCATGTTTGTTTCTGCAGGCTGCGTCTCTCCCCCAGCCCCCCGCCCACCAAAGTGACAGGAAGTCGTTCCTCTACTTCAGGAGCTCACTCTAGATCGGTCCACCACTACAGTGCTCACAGCTCTCCTGTCAAGAGGCGCCGCCCCAACGACACTGACAGTGAGGCCTCGAGCATCGCAGGTGGAGCTGTGTCCCGCACTCGCATCAGCCAGCAGGCCTCAGCCAGCGGACGGGTCACTGTGGACGAGGTGGACCTGGATGGGAAATATGTCAGACTCAGCAACAAATCAGATGAGGTGAGAAGAAGGATAATGTGTAAACTAAAGGCTCTTTCTGCTACAGTTGCACACTGTGTGGTTGGTCAATACAAGATGTCTACAGTTTTCTGACATTGTTAATAGAGACTGAATTTTTAAAGAAATATACCTCACACCTTCATTTGACATTTGGCCCACCAGGATCAGAATTTGGGGAACTGGCAGGTGAAGCGACACGTGGGATCTGGTGTTCCGATCATCTTCAAGTTTCCAGTAAAATTCACCTTGAAGGCTGGCCAGAGGGTCACGGTAAGAAACACCCTTACTCACTTGAGTCACAAAATCAGCACAGCAGCAAACACAGTTGCAGATACCTCACCCTTTACTTGTACCTTCACCATGGGTGACAGATCTGGGCCTCTGGCGCTGGGGGCACCCACAATCCTCCCTCTGACCTGGTGTGGAAGACTCAGCCCTCTTGGGGCACCGGAGACCTGTTCCAGACCACCCTGATCAGCGCCAATGGAGAGGTATTTTAAACTTACCAGTCAAACTTATGGTATTTTATTTAAGCTTTGGTACTATGATGACATTGATTTTATTATTGCCACAGTGCTTGTGTCAAGGTATGTTGGCCAAAATAAACACTCTAACACTTTTCCTCCAGGAAATGGCCATGAGGAAGGTCACCCGCACACAGTTTGAAGATGAAGATGATGACATGGTGAGAGAAAGACCCACAACACCTTAAGAACACTAAATGGTGTCCAAAATATTAAATATATTAAATTGTAAGACTTCTAAACAATAAATCTAAGTACTCTGTGTAGTACAAAGGATGAGATTGTTCTGTCAAATTAAATTAATATTCTGGAAACAGGCCCTGTACACTGACATAATGCAGAAACATATAAACAACCTGTAATGTAATGCTTATGTATTTTCTCATTCTATAGTTGCTCTGTGAAGATCTGAGAGAATTGAACAATAACCAGACTTCAATACCATAAACACATGCATTTTTATTAATATATATAATATTTTTGGCATTCATTAACTAATAGTTTTGTCAATAAAATGTAAGAAAATATTGAAAAAAGGCCCATTAACAGCCAAAACAGACATATTTGAATTCCTTTTTTTATAGGACCAACAGTCTAAAACATACAGATGTTCAGTTTGCTATCATATAAATCTTAGAAAAGCAAGAGATCTACACATTCATGGAGCTACATTAGAGGACGTTAAGCATGTTATTTTCTCTAGATATTAAAGGGGCTCTATGCAAAATTCAGAGCTCTCAATATGGAGGCGGCTGGGCCGGCTAGCAGTAAATGGTGCTAACTTCATAAACAGTGCTAACAATGGCAACAGTGCTGACAGACCTAACGGTGTTATTGACTTGCCAATGTGTTCTCATTAGAAGTTCAGTGTGTATGATTTAGGGGTATATTTTGGCAAAGATGGTATATAACATTCATAACAATGTTTTCTTTAGTGTATAATCACCTGAAAATAAGGATCACTGTGTTTCTGTTACTTTAGAACGAGCTGTTCTAGTCCGCCATGTTGTTCTTCAGTAGCCCAGAACAGACAAACCAGACATGGCTCTAGATAAGGCCATTCACATCTCTGCATCGGCCAATGTAGTTCTCCAGCACAAGTAGCACACTGAAGTTTCAGTTGGTTGCAATCTGCATCCTCACCACTAGATGCCACTAAATCCCATACACATGTTAATACTGAACCTGTGTCTTTGCCTCAGCAGGTGGCTCACAGCACCTGTGGAGACAGTGAGTACAACCTGCGGAGCCGGACGGTGGTCTGCGGCTCTTGTGGACTTCCTTCAGACAAATCCAGCAACTGCTCTGTGACCTCAGCCTCCCGCTCATTCCGCAGCGGAGGAATTTCCGAGGGTTTACTGCCACACTCCTACGTGTTCAGCACCAGCACTCCTCGCAAGGTGGGCACTGCAACACACACTATATTCCTTTTAAACTTTATAAAGACAGGCGTATAATTCAGCTCATTTGGAGTCAGAAGCATGAGTGCTTTGCTGTATGATCAAGGTGTCTTTATATTGAATTGATTTGTGTGTGGTGTTAGTAACTTTGTCAATCTTTCCTCTTAGACTGGAGTCAGACTTGAGAGCTGTCCAATCATGTGAGCCCCTGGATCCACGCTGAAACACTTCAACTCTATTAGTTTTCAGTTATTAGTTCTGTAGTTACCAGTTGTAGTTATCAAGTTCAGTTCATGTACTTTGGAATAATGTTCAAGATATTATATGCAATAAAACTTTATACTGCTTTTTTATAATGTACATAGGCATGCTTATGGAATATTTTCTTAAATTTCAATGATGATTAAAAGAGTCACTTTTGGTTGTATTTGTGACATTAAGGATTGGAAATATCTACCAGCCTTCCACTGAGCATACAGTAAGAATCTACTAACTCCTTTAATGCCTTAAAACGACTGTCTGGGCCAATTTATTCTGAAAGCCTTGTTTACTGGTAAAACAAGAATTTATTGCTGGTAGATAAAATCATATTTTCTTGTGCTGTTAAATCAGATTTTTATTTAACCCCGTAAACATACTGATGCAGCAGGGTTGCAGTAAAGTCATTTGTGTTCACTTATTTTGAATAAAAGTTTCTTCTGGAGTTAGAATAAATTGACCCCAACCTTGCTACAGCTCTACAGAATATTTTGTATTTTTGCTAATATCAATAAACTTTTCTTTTTTCCAGAATGTGTCTTGTTCAACAACACTGATGTGATAACTATTTAAGTACATGCAGTATTTGTTCTGTTTTACCATAGTGTATAAATTTTATAATAGGCAGGCTATTGTAATTGTGGAGTTAAATCTATTTGACCAACTGATTGTAGCTCTCTGACTGTGATTAATTTACTATGGTCTTTTAAAAATTTGAGACAACAAAAAGAGAATATATGAACATTTCTGAACTGTATGTTTAAAACATCAACACATTAATACTCTTATCAGTTAACATTAACCTCTGGTATCATTTCAATAGTTCGTTTTATGAACTAATTTAGTTTACAGCATATCAGATTGATATTATACTTCTTACTCCACTACATGTCTGCCACTTATTACAACTTTACAGTTTAAGATTTTAGCAACTTTTAAAACTCTGCACACATGTTAATTTAACAGTAATGAATATCAAAATTATTAGTATAGCACTGAATTTAACATTATGAGAGGGGAAATCAGTTTTCAATATGTGCCTTTACTTTTTGTATTTTAACTGTATTTCTAGAATGTATTTTTACTTCAGGAAAAAGTGCTCAGGACTTTTATCTCTGTACTTTGACTTTCTTTATAGTGTCGCATTTCTATCTTTACTTAGGTATGTAAATACTTATTCCATCACTTTTATGACTTTCATGATAATAATAATAAAGTTACTCAATAAACACCTGTCAGTAGCCTACTTTCTACCAGGGGTCGGACTTTTATTTTGAAATTAGAGCAGCGTTTACGTTTCTTTCAAACCCGGAAGTGGGTGACGTCTTGGGGCTGCAAGTGTTGTTGCACAGCTGCTACCATTTAATAAGCTAATTATTGATCTGTAAGTGGTGTCACTGCATTGTTTGTGAGGGAAAACGTGCATGTGAAGTTGTTTTACAGAAAGGCTCGCTAACATTTGGTGAGTGTTACTAAATATGTGTTACGAAGTCAAGCAAAGTCAAGCTGGAGCTAAACGTTAGCTAGCAACTCACAACAACTCAACAGCCTGTAGACTGAATTCACAAGTACAACGTGAACTTCCTGTGTTTTAAGTCTTTAGTTGACGATTACTGCCATCTCCATCAAGGGCTAACTAGTTAGCTAGCTACTCTGCTAAACTCACTACAGGTACATTTAGTGATACAGAGATGAAAAGTAAAGTAAGATTATTACATGAAACAATACCAGCAAGGAGTGTATTAATATGAACTGACACCTGCACAATCACTTTCTATGTAGTCATCAAGTTAACTGTTTGAAAGTCCAACTGGTTTTAAAACTGTTCACTTAATTGTATCTCTCATTTTGCCCATTTTTATTTGTTAATTAGACAGATTTATTATATATCATAACAGTTAAAGAGAGGGTTGTTTCCACTTGATATTAACACTGGAGCTATTATGTGAAGATTAATATAATTTTTTTTAAATGTAATAGTTTGTGATTATGGACTGTCAACTAGCCTATTATTTTTATTATTGATTCATTAATTTAGTCTATAAAATTTCATTAAAATATAAACAAAAATTTCCATCTGTTTCCTAAAGCTCAAATTGATATAGTCAAATTGCTGTTTTTTTTTGTCTGACCAACAGTCCAAAATGTAAAGATATTTAATGTACAATAATTTGACAGTAAGTTAAGCAGTAAATCATCACATCTGAGCAGCAGGAACCAGCAAATGTTTGGTGTCTTTGCTAAAAGAACTGACTAATTGATAAATCGACTGACTTTTTTTTCAGACAAAACAATTTGACCTGGAGACCATGGATGTTTTTAATTTCGTCTAACACTTAATAGATGAAATGACTGAGCAAAAATAATCAACAGATTAATAGATAATGAGTGTAAAGTGCTCTGCTTTAGTGCAGTATGACTCTGTTTGATCAATCAGCCCAAATTATAAGTAATTGTATAAAAATGTAATTAACTTTGGCATCAACAGTCTTGTCTTCCTGTAAATTATATTGAGCAGGAACTGAGGGTTGAGGGATGATGGATGCAAATATCCTTGAGGGACTGTGAGTATGCAGCCTGCCGGTGGAGAGAGGGAGCAGAGAAAAATGCAAACAAGTAATGAAAGCAGTGTAGCAGCTGTAGGAGGCAGTGATGTCAGCAGACTGAGCAGCAGAGCTTTTAGAAGTGGGGGAATGAACTTCAGCATTGAAGTAGTCTGTCTGAACCACAGCCTGCGGGCATTGCTTCATGTAAAAGATTCTTGTTTAGTAGGCTCCACCGCTACACTTCTATCGGTTCATTAAGTCATGGGATTGATGTGGGGACGAACTTCCTTCAGTTCATGGTAGAATGCTGTGCTCTCTTCTATTCCAGCAGTGTGGATCCATCTGGATGTTGAGTGCGCGGGCTCTGTTTGGGATCGGCTTCCTGGTGACCTCAAGGGCCACGGCAGTCCTCGCTCAGACAGGGACATGCCCGCTGTATGCTGCAGCTAACAACCACAAGAAGGACTGTTTCAGTAGCAGACCAGCTTCCACCATGGCCCAGACCATCAAGTATCTCGGGTAAAGTTTTATTTCTTGTACACAGACACAGAATTTACACACTAAATCCATTTACAGACTGAGTGTGTGTGTGTGTGTGTGTGTGTGTGTGTGTGTGTGTGTGTATGTATATAGACTGTCCAAACTGACCTGTAGATGCTCCACAGGCAGGAGGAGGCGCAGCACATTGACGAGGAACTCTTCAGTGAGTACGGCTTCAGCGTGGATCAGCTGATGGAGCTGGCTGGACTCAGCTGTGCCACAGCCATCTCCAGGGTGAGATGTCAACCAGGGCTCTTATTTTGAAATAACTTTATTTGCACAGCACCTTTTGTACAAGTCTGTGCAGTTCAAAGTATTTTACAAGCTTCCGATAAAGAACAATGGGAGACTAATGCACAAGACAATAAAAGCAACAACAACAACAACAGCAACAACAACAACCAATTCGGCATTATAATTGATTAATGTCAGCGATATATAATCCATTCCTCCAAAAAACAACCTGATCTTATTAGTGTTTTTTCAATGAACCTTAAAGACCTTTCAGATATCAGGTATATTTGCTACAGAAGTCACGCTGTGTTACAGAAGCCAGGTTTTGCATTTACAGTAGACGGATATGTCTGGATCAGATTACATCCTGAAGAGGGGAATAATCTGATTACTTTCTTCATCTTCTGACTCTACATCACTAGAAGCATGGAAAGAAAAGCCTCTTTTCCTTGTCATATACCAGTTGTGGTGTGGTGTTGTATAGATTTTTTTCTGTCTGTTTTTTCCTGCAGGCATATCCTATTACTTCCCTGGTGAAGGCCAGACCTTCTCTGCTGGTGATTTGTGGACCAGGTAACAATGGAGGCGACGGCCTGGTCTGTGCCCGACATCTTAAACTCTTTGTAAGTGGCCTTTACTTTGGTGACTGTCAGATCTCTCTGCAGCAGTGGCGCACCGTAACTAAGAATATACACATCCTCAAACACTGTACTTACTAGGGTTGGGTACCGAAACTCGGTACTTTTTGTACTTGGTACCGATTCACGGCGGTACTACCGAGTACCGATTGACTTAAAATGAATCGGTGCCAAATTTCGGTACTTGAGGTGGAGGCGGAGCGAGAGCGCATGACTCGCACCTCAGACTCAGCAACAATGGCGACAAAAAAAATGTGCAGACAAAAGTTAACGTGCAGCACTGTTCCTAAATGTTCTCAATAAAATGTTGAAACTGAGAAGTTTAGACTATGGGCCCGAACGACACATAGTGCGTCCAAATTCACGCCCGTTCCTCTCTGTGGATTTTTCCGCGACTGTGCGTCATAGCGAAAAGCCACGCAGCGGAACTGTAGCTTTCTGACAAGGCCACTTGTTGGTAATCCATTGTTTTCACAGCGACAAACAATGATGATACAATAAAATGATATATAACAGAGCTTTCATACAGCTTTGCACACACATTACTGTTGGATGGATTACTCGCGAACGCAGACTCACACAGAAATGCCACACATATCATTGCACTGTCATCCCATCACACTATAAATCCAGATTAATTGTCTACAAAATAAAAACTTGACGAATTTCTTTACAACCCATTATACAGATCTTGTTATCAGTCACTTCATATAGTGAGGAATATCGTATCTTACCACGTCTTAGGCTTGTGTGTGTTTCTCCCTGTCTATCCACATTTGTAGTCCGGCTTTCAAGATGCAAATATCTCCATATTGTCCAGCTGACACTCCATCAAACTTTGTATGACAAGACAAGCGCACTTCACCTTTGCGCACCCAGACAACTGTAGCCTAATTATGCATGCTGACAGGGCCGTAGTTACCATATACATTGAGGGGGACACGTGTCCCCCACACCAATGCCCAAAATGTCCCCCCAATATGTAACTAAAA
Organism: Epinephelus fuscoguttatus; assembly: GCF_011397635.1. Lineage (NCBI taxonomy): Eukaryota > Metazoa > Chordata > Actinopteri > Perciformes > Serranidae > Epinephelus > Epinephelus fuscoguttatus. The sequence goes on along the minus strand of NC_064768.1, from coordinate 14,845,701 downwards.
TTGAAAAACAAATATTATCTTGGAGGACATCATTGCACTTGGCTGACTATTTTTCTATGATCTTAGATGTAAATATTGCATGTTTCTTTCAGATAAAACACATTTTTGACTTGTGAATGAGTCAATGGAATTTCTTGCAATAATGAAAAATACTGGCAATCATGTCTGCCTGGCACAAACCACATGTTTTGGACAGCTGTGAAGTGACAGAATGTCCCACCAGTTCTTATATTGCCAGATTCCAGAAAGTCTCCCCTCTTCATATATGGCAAAATATGTCAACTTCCAAATTGCTATGCTGAGATACATGTAAAAATGTAAGAATTTAGTAATGCGGATTTGTTTTTTTCATTAATATAAAAATTAATATAAAATACAGGCACATAGAAGGACATTAAATGATGGCAAATCAGGATAGCCCAGATTGTCCTGAAACCCCCCCCCAAGATATAGCATGTGTATTAGTGTTGTCACAATACCAAAATCTTTGTTTCGGTACCAATACCAATATGAATTTCAATACTTTTCGATACTCTTCGGTACTTTTCCTAAGGAAAAGTCCTTTTGGATACAAACCTTTAGAACAATAAATAGTAGGGGTGTAACAGTAGCAAAAAAATCATGGTTCGGTAAGTACCTCGGTACAGACGTCACGGTTTGGTAACTCAAATGTCCCACCAAGTTTGTGTTGTCTCGTGTTGTCTCCCTTTGCAAGGCAGACTTTCTCCTGTCTTTTTTCACATGCGCCAGCTGCGAGTGTTGATACAGGTGTTGTCATACACACCACTTGTGCAATCTGTACTCCAACAGGAACAAGAAAGGCGTTTGTGTGCATAAATGAGTAAAATAAATTAACTAAATTAATGAATTGAATCAATTTCAAAGTACCAGTATTTTCCAAATGCAGTATAGTACCGTTTGGAATACTCTAGTACTGCGGTACTATTTTAGTACTGGTATACCGTGCAACACTAATGTGTATGTAGCCTTTATAATGACTGTGATATGAGCTTAAAAGTAAAGGCAGTAAAAATACCCGAAAAAGGCCTAGGGCCCATAGGGTTAAAAAGTACCGAAATAAAGTACCGTTTGGTACCGATACCAGTACCGGTACCTGGTTCAATTATGAACAGTACCCAACCCTAGTACTTACACTGTAATACAATATTGGGTTATTTGGACTTACTTGAGTATTGCTATTTCACGGTACAATTTTACTTCTACTCCACTGCAGTTATTTAATAGTTATAGCTACTAGTTACTCTGCAAATGGTTTTTCATACAAGACATATGATTAGTTTTTAAAACTTGCATTGTTAATAATAATTTAGTTAATTTTAATTTTTATTATTTTATTATTATTTAAATTTTGCATCAGTCAGACATCTTTTACAGTAAAAACCTTGCAATTCATTATAAACAATACAGTCATCTTAAAATAGATTTTAAATATGTAAAAATAAAATTCAGAGGTACTTATTGAAGGAGCTGTCTGCAACATTCAAAGCACACAGTATCTGTGATTCACAGTCTGAGCCGAGATTGTCTGTACACGACTCTCAACATGGAGGTGTCTGAGCTGGTGGCTAGCAGCTAATGGTGCTAACTTAACAATGCTAACAATGGCAACGGTGCTGACAGAGCTAACTGTGTTAACCTGGCGAGTACCAGAGGGTGGGTGCTACGTTTCTGCTGCGTTATCATTGGTAAATGCCATGTGAGCCCAGTGTAGAGCGGCGTCGATTAGCTAGCCAGTGGGATACGCACACGGGGACTCACATTCACTAATATGCACATACAGCCAGACTATCTACTACAACAATGAACAGAGAAGGTTGTATTACAGGTTGAGGTTTTTGCTTATTAAACTGCCCAACACTGTATGAAGTTGTCAGCTCTAACAACCAGCTACAAAAATGTCATGATAGGTATTATTTTCTTTAGTTTCAGGACTTTAAATGCAGGACTTCCATCTTTTTTTTACAATGAGATATTACTACTTTTACTGAAGGAAAGGATCCTACAGGATACTTGTTCCACCCCTGCTGCACAACATTTGTGTATTTGGCAAGGTTCTGACTTCAGGCAGTTAAGTTGCAGAACAGAAGGCCATTTAAGGGCAGCGTTTGCTAAATGAATCCTCAGTGGCAGCTTTGAATCAGTCTGAAGGCATTCTTTACCCTTTCACTTTTATTAAAGCCGTCTGTGCGGAGGAGAGGTTAAGTTTGCTCGCTCAAACTTGTGGCTTTAAAATTTCAAACTATGAAGAATGTCTTCTGTCACTCTGTGTGCTGTTGCAGGGTTACGAGCCCACCATCCTGTATCCGAAGAGGCCAAACAAGCCTCTGTTCCAGGGCCTGACCACACAGTGCCAGAAAATGGAGATCCCTTTCTTGACTGAGATGCCTGAGGTTTGGCATTAATCAATTATGCAGCACTGTGATCCACAGTGGTGAAGAAAATGCATCTGCATGTTGTGTCTATGGATGTGCATTTCATTTCAAGCTCTGCAAGTATTGTATCACACATGATAAGATCTCAATTAATGAGGCTGCAGTTCAGAGTAGATGGAGCCTAAATTATCCCTGTGGGAGGATTTGGGTCAGAGTTTTTATAGCAGCAGACAACAGTCAATAATATACTTGATAACTAATGATGCAGAGTCATTTACTGATGCTTTCAGGTTATACACATGTAGTTTGTGCCAGTGAAATGTTGATGTTTGTTGCTCTTTTAAGGCAATGTAAAAAAAACCAACAACAGTGTTTCTGTAAAATATTGATTTCCCAGGCTGGAGTGATTGATGAGGCTTACAACCTGGTGATAGATGCCATCTTCGGCTTCAGCTTTAAGGGGGCTGTGCGAGAGCCTTTTGGTTCCATCCTAGACGTGTTGAAGAAGACGACAGCCCCCGTAGCCAGCATTGACATCCCCTCAGGTCAGCTGTCACACACTCAGAACTTCTCAAGGAGAGGAATATGGATTTCCACTAAATAAAAATGCACTTGTTACCATGTTGGTGAATTGTAATCTTACCCATTATATGAATGGGAACATTTAGTTGTGTAAAATGCCAAGATTTGGCAAATTTTTCATGTGCGCAACCCACATACTCAACTCTGCTGCTCATCCCACAAATGCATGTTACTTGCAAATGTGGCACCATTTAAAAGGGAAATAAACAGGCTTTCCAACGGTATACGACTTATTGCCAAGAAACATTGTTACAACTAAGAAATAATCCACCAAACACAAATTTCCTTACTTTTTGTGCGTAGTTAAGTTTTGGGTGGGACTGCAGATCTTGTGTTGAAAGGTAAATGGTCATATGTGTTGGTAGCGGGCGGGTGCGGTATTGCACACGGCAGTTCCGGTTCGGGAGCAGATCTTAAAAATCAGACCCGTACAGGACTGTGGTGTGGAGTATAGATGTACTTTCAGACGTTTTGGTGGCATCTCAGCACGCTGAACTGCCAACTCTGTCAAAAACACAGCGCTTGACTTCAGCCCATTACGGACAGTATAGGTTGCTGCAGTAGTGGGTTAGTCACATGTCACATTAAATCAGACAACGCTTGCTGTGATTGGCTGCAAGAAAACCATACAAATACTAATGTTTTCCTAGATGGTGGTACAAGAAGGCTTGAATGCAAGTATCGTTTGTCTGGAGAAGTTTGATGCTACTTGGTACTGGGTTATTTCAGTCGATACCTTAAAGGTTTGAGTACCGATACGGATAAACTGTTCTGGACTCATGCATTTCTCTGACTTTTGTCTCTCATCTGGTCTCTACCGTGTGTGTCTCTCACACACTCCAGTCATCAAATTTGATAACTCTTAATCATTTATTAGTTATAGGTCTGGATCCAGATAGGAAGGCGTCTGGGTCCACATTCATTTTGCAAATAAGGGGATGGCATTGTCCCCTTTTAATCGCCTATTGCTAAGAAGCCTTGATGGTTTAAAAATCCTGGTGCCTAAGATATCAAATGTTCAATATGATCTTTTTTTTTTATCCAAATGTATCTGCTATTCAGTGAGTAGAATCGTTCGACAATCACAGTTAGCTGTGGTGGAGGGGGTTTGACTTGATATGATTGCTTGTATTCATCTGTGTGTGACCAGCGTAGAATTTCTTGAAAATCAATCACTGGACTTGCATGTAATTGGCTGTTCATGCTCCCAAACGGAAGAGTCCCATCGGTTTTGGTGACCCTTTGACTTTTCCTGTAGTGCTAACATAAGACCAAACCTTCTGCACCAAGATATCTTCAAAACTAATGACCTGATTGTCACTTCTACAGCTGAGAATATTTAGTCATAAGAAGAAGAAGAAGCCTGTTGTGGATCGTGACATCCTGTTTGTTTTTGTTTTTGTCAAAGGTTGGGATGTGGAGCAGGGCAGTGCAGATGGACTGCAGCCCGACATGCTCATCTCTCTCACCGCTCCTAAGAAGTCTGCCTCCTTGTTCAGAGGACGATACCACTTCCTGGGAGGCCGGTTTGTGCCACCGGGTCTAGAGAGGAAGTACCAGCTGAACCTGCCTCAGTATCCTGGCACAGACTGCGTGTTACAACTGTAGAGGATGTACTGAAGGTTTGATGAGAGGATGGGTGTCCTCTTTAAAGGAATAGTTAAACATTTTGGGAAATAATTCTCACCCACTTTTTTCCAAGAGTCAGATCATTAAGATTAATTTATGTTTGTGTCATAATTACAGAGCTGGAGTCTGGAGGTAATAGCCTAGCTTAGCATAAGGACTGGAAACAAAGGAAACAGCTAGCCTGGCACTTCTAAATCTCAATCTAGACAGTTTTCTTGCTTTAACTAAATGTTTATTGCACACTGTAAGAGCTATAGAATAATGACACGATCTATGCTTAGCTTGGTTTCCCATAAGCCTTGCTGCCACCAGATACGATCTCCCGGGAAAAAGAAGCCTCCATTTCCAGCACAAAGGAAGTGGGTCAACCACTGTGCAACCAAAACAGGAAGAGGATAGTGCTTTTGTTTTCCCCTGTAGATCTCAGTTATTTAAGTTACTTGCAGTTACTATCCCTAGTAGCCTGAAAATAGCAGACAGTGGAACAATAGAAGTCACTGTGGAAAAACAAATTGCAGTGTGTCCTGTATTGTTAGTAGTGTTTAGGCTTTGAGGAAAACAGAAAGTTCACTTCAGTTGTCTTTGCAACAGCAGTGCCAACAACAAAATAATAAACAGACAGGAATGTGAAATTGACAGTTTGCAGTTGTACAGGATGTTATGTGCTGTAAGAATTTTGATGTCCTGACTCCAACTGTACTTAACACACAGACTTGAGAGAGGTTTCAGCCCTCAAATCTAAAGGCCTAGATACACCAAACCAACATCAAAGAACTAGTGGTGACTAAGGCTGACTGTTGCATCATCTCACACTGCCTGTGTCTCAACCAAAAAGTTGCACCTGAACACATTGCAAAGACGACAGCCAACGACCAACTAGCACTGATGTTCTGTGCCTGTGTGAGAGGAAACATCTCTCCATACAGTTTCTGCTAAAGAGCTCAATGGCTAAAAAATGAGTCTCACCTAATGTAACAAGTTTGTTTCGATCTAACGCCCTCTTGACCTAAGCCGTATGTTTGCCCTGACTTGAACTGCCAATTAGAGTCACTTCATTCACTGACGAGCTTTGCTGGCTCCCACGCAGATTCAACATGCTGAATTGTCCAAAAAGGGCCAACACGTCACAAAAACTAGTTTGACAGATTGTCATTGATGGCCCAGCATTCACCAATGGGCGACTGACGGCTTGGTGTGTCAGGGCCCTAACCTTTACAGAGAAATAAAATCAGTGTTTTTTCCCTAAAGGTTGAACTATTCCTTTTAATCTGGGAATGTCATTGGTTCCCATCGAGTGGATGGTGGTGACTGTTCATCCAATAAGGTGTTATAATTATTAGCTCTCTGGACGATTTTGTTTTCATGTTGAAGCACAAAGCTTTAAGGTGGTGGTTGCTTCAGCTACATGAAAATAATAATAAAAAAAGATCGACTGTTGTCTGCATTGTTATTATTTCTGTAACAGCAGGCATCTGTTTCAGCTCTGAAACAGTCATCAGACGAATCAACAACATTTCTGTGCCATGCATCAACAGAAGACTTCATCTCCATCATGTGCTTTTTCACTTTTTATTAGTACACCTTAAGATTTCATTGAATGTTCAACTAGCAACTTGAAAGACAGTCTATCATAGTCCATCACATTCTATTTTTAGAAATTACCATACACGTGTGTTGCATTATTCATACATTGGGTGGTGATGATTTAGTAAAAAGCTTTCTTTTACAATCAGCCTCATGGCGCCCATAGTACCACTTCCCTTTTATATAAATGTGTGACTACATATACTTAAAGAAATACTGCATGTACAGTATATGCTCTGAACAATGTGGCTCATTAATGCATAATGGTTCGTCAAATAAGTGCAGGACATGCTTTTGCAGCGCAGGATATTATATACAGTGCTGGTACCATGCTCTCTTTGTATGTCATATCCGTGTGGGATATTTGCCAAGGAAAAGGTAAAATGGAGGCTCGAGATGAAGAGGGGTTTTTCCTCCAAGTTGTCTACATGCAGGTCAGAGGGTGGAAGGATGTTTTCTGTCCACGGAGGAAACCTGAAGATAAAGACAATACGTGTTAATGGATTAAATGGCACTGATTCAAAACCTCTGTGTTTATAGAAAATCCAATTCATTAATAAACACTGGAACCCTCTAAAATACACACTAAGTTGACAGAGGTGCACTTAACCAAAGCTAATGTAAGAACTAAGTGGCAAAAGAAGGTTATGATGTTCAGTTTTTGTTGAAACTGTATAAAACAGTGTTATATGGTTCAAATATTTAGTCTGCCCTCATTGATATGCTGTATGGTAATGGCATGGGGTAAATATTAGAAACTAAATGGCTTCCAAAAATAGTTTCATCAAAAATCTGTACATGAAAACCACCAGGGCAGATGTGTGATACATAAGTTTGAGGAAGCTGTGCCTAAAAAACAGCAATTTGACATATGGCAGCTGCTGAGTAAATTGATAGAATTAGGGCGGGGTATACATTTGAGATCAGGTACAAGAGTTTTGGTACTGAAAATTACATGTCACACTGAGATTCTTTTGATGTCTTTTAGATTTATACAACACCCTTTTTTCATTTAACACAGGAGGCCAAACTTCTTAAAGGAAAACGCTGCCTGAATACAAGCAGCAGCACAATAATGTTGCCTAAATTTATTCATCATTTAATTTAATGTACAATCTAACGAGGAAGTCTCAAGCCTTCTGACTACACCAGGTTTGGAGTAGTCAGAAGAATATGCTGACATTGTTGGGACTTATCTTGTCTAAACGGTAAATGTAAAGCTGTAGCCAGCAGCCTGCTAGCTTAGCACAAAGGTTGAAAACAGATGGAACAGCTGAAGCTAACTTATTATATCTCGTACAAACTGAGGTGTAGAAATTTCACATTTATCTTATCTACCTCTCTGCAAAAAAACAAATAAGCTTATTTTCCAAAGGAAATGTTCAACAACTTGAACTGATCAAAGAATGAGTGGATGAATGTGAGCTAGTAGTCAATGCCAGCTTTTGGTCCTTGATGGTTTTCAATGAATTGCATTGCCAGGCAACAGCTTAGGTCCATCTTTACAGCTGATGTCATTCACATAGAAACAGAGCACAATGCATCACACTCTGAAAACCACACCTGCCTGCTATGCAGCCAAGAGCTGAAACACCAACAAAAGCTAGCTACACACAGTAGATTTCAGCAAGTCAAAGGATTGTATTAGCCATAGATATATATACGTATGCATGTAGACAAATATACGTAGGTATATACACCGATCAGCCAAAACATTAAAACCACTGACAGGTGAAGTGAACAACACTGATCATCTTGTTACAATGCAACATTCTGTTGGGAAATCTGGGGTTTGGACATTTGTGTGGATGCCACACCAGTGCAGACCAGGCACCCCCATTATGGCAACAGCACTCCCCAGTAACTATGGCCCCCCTGGGACATTCTGGTACCCTACCTCACAACCCATAGGACTCAAAAGATCTGATGGTAGCGCCCTGACACCAGACACCAAAGGACACCTTCCAGAGGTCCAGTGTCCATGCCTTGACAGGTCAGAGCCAAGTCTGGTCCAAGGAGGACTCACCATAGATCTAGGATACCTCTGGAGTACCAGTGCGTCCCTCAAATGTTTGATCAGAGTGGGATCTGGGGTATTTAGAGGCCAGGTAGACGCCTTGAGCTTTATGTCACATTCCTCAGGTCATTCCTGAGCAGTTTTTGTGGCATGGCACGATGCACTGTCCTGCTGGGGGGGCACTGCCATTGACAAGCGTTGTTGTTTAAAATGAATGTAGGTTGTCGTCAACCATTTAGCACTTGTGTCTGCTATGGTGTTCAGGTGGGTGGAGCACGTCAAGTAGCATCGACATGAATGCCAGGACCGAAGGTTTCCTAGCAGAACACTGCACTGTAACAAGATAATCAGTGTTAATCACTTCACCCACCAGTGGTTTCAATGTTTTGGTTAATCGATGTATATACGTATCTATATAGACAAATACAAATAGGTATATATGTTTCTGTATCTATGATATTAGCAACCTATGTTCACCAGAGAGGAAAAGGTGTATTGACAAACTAAATATTCTCATTTGATCTCAGTGTTATTTAACTGATGATCAAAACCAGGCTTTGCATAGCTTAGTTAGCTCTTACTTCTACAGTCTGTCTGGCTAAAATAGCATAGGCCTAATGCTTGCTGCACATGTAAAACTGGGCACACTGAATGTCAGGATCGCACAGATTTTCCTTATCTTCCTGCTGATTCCTCATGTCTTATTGCCTAAAAGCCGTTTTTTCGGGTCAGCAGCTTATTAAAACTTAAGTCTAAGCTTTTTATCATGTTAGCAGTGCATCCCACCACACAGCAGCAGCATTCAGGCATTTTTCTGTTGTTTGCTAATTCACTTAAATGACAAGGAGGCACCTTCACACAATACAAAGTCAAGGGACAGCAATGAATTGCTTTCTCCTCTGGTGGGGGTGGGGCTCAAATGCGCTCTGTCTCTATACACTGCAAAACATTTCAACAGGAAATTGGATCCATTTAGATTGTTTGTGTTGTCAAGTTTGAAATGGTTGATATGTACACAGCTTAGAGGGGACCAAACAAATGTAGAATTTTCAATACCCAGCCCCAGACAGGACTGATAACAAGTGGGAATGATGCTGCTCACATCACAAACATACCTGTGCTATTCTCCGACCTGCACCCCTGCACAGTTATCTTTACTTTCCGAGGCTATAGCTAAATATTCAGCATTTCTAGAAGGAGAAGGAAAAAACAATGTCATAAAACAATGTTAAACTTTTTTCTATAGAACAATGAAAAAATGGGTGAAAAATGCAAAAACAAAACATCACAGCTTTGGTTGTGTGACAGGTTTTTGTTCCTTTTTGACTTACAGGAGGGAGGGTTTGGTTTTTACTAGGGAGGAGGATGACAAGACGAAAACATGACAAGTAGAAGGAGGGAGCGTGAGACAAAGAGACACAGGTGAAAACACACACAAACACAATGGAAACACTGATAATCTTAAAAATAAGTAGGTTAGAGAACAGTGCAAGAGAGAAATACGAACCAAAGAGAGGATGTAACAAAATAAAAGTTTAAATTGTAGACTTGACTTCAGTGACAGAGTATGAAGAAAATAAGGCAGCATTCATGGGGAAATGCACACTTTTCAAAGCATCATTTTCACAGCAAATGTCTAAGAGTTGGAGTACAACAATACTGTAACTATGATTCCACTGGACACTTATTGGCTTTGAATGCTTGTGTAACTGGGTCTTACGAGTTAATGAATTGTGTGCTCAAGCTTTACAAGCATAGAGCCTGACCGATATATCAGTACTTGCATATGTGCTGGCCAGTAAGTTACACAAAATTGTAATGTGTAATTTTAGTTACCAAATTTAAAGAAGGAAAAATGGTTTCTTATGTCATGTGTTCATGTTAAAAACTAATAATGGCTGATATATCGTTACTGGATTTTTTTTATTCTCAAAAATCTAAGCAGGTATTTGCCTTAAAAATCCAGCAGTTGTGGGCTCTACAACACACACGCCTGATATTGGATAAAAACCTTGTATCTCCAAAGCGTCTCCTTTTGAAGAGCTGGGAAATGCAGCCGTTTTTAGTTTGACCAAACATTTTTGGCTAAAGTTGTTGAAAGGTTTGCATTAGTCAAAGACAGAATTTTCTTATGCAGTGTTGTCCTTTCAATCAAACTAAAAACCAAAACTGGAGTTACAAGGTTTTCATGTATGTACATACTGCACATACAGTTGTACGTGATAAAAACACTTACGCTGCTTCTCGTAATGCTTCTTCCCCAGCTGCTGCTATTTTCCTGTAGCAGTATATCATCTCTATGAGGAGCCAGACCTGCAGGCCAATGATGGACACATACATCATCACCTCGGACACGATGGAAGCTGTTCCTCTGGTCGCTGCACACGTGAAAACAAGGAAGGCGAGAAATTAGACAAACACCAAAGAGGCAACCTGACAAAGCAGAAATTCTGGAAAATCTGGAATTCAGCCCTTATCAATACCAACTGTTGATTCTGTTGATGACTTACCAAGTCCAATCTACATCTGGTGGGATTTCTTTCAGTAAGTGTGACTACTATGTTTTAAGAATGTTGTCTGATCAACTGCATTATATTAGGAGTCCTCTCTGTGATATTCTACATGTTACCTGTGAATTCGGTCATTTAAAACTGTTAGGTTTATTCTATCTCAAACTCAATATTTGTAGAAGAACTGATGCTTATTGGGACTGTATCCTGACTGCTGTAGTCAAAGTGGACAATAAAACCACAGTGAGACTGCAGGCATTGTGATAATACATGGGAGTTCTGTCTTGCTATTTCTGAAGAGTTATTTTAGCTATGCACTTAACCTGAGTCTTAGCATTTTTATGGTAAAATCACGTTTACATCAAATTAAAAGGAACCATCATCTCATTCCTACGTACATTATGGTCTTATAGTCTTGCAATATGCACAGTGACAAAGAATGTACCATCTAATATGGAGGATATGCTGACAGAAACTGTACATAGTATAAGGAGTGGCACCTACTGTTTATGTATTACTTTAAACCCTCCATATTAATGTGGAGTGCCCTTATTACCTGTGAGTGTGACTTTTTACATAGTGACAATCCATATTAAGTGGTTGATGATATGATATCTTACTAAAATGCACATACAACAGTTTGCATCATATCCAACGAATTAGAGCCCCGTGAATTATGTTGTCACATTACATCATAATGAAAAGTTACATGGGTTAGATTTAGGAAAACAAGGTTACATAGCTTAGGTTTAGGAAAAGAACCATGGTTGGGTGTCATCACATTACGTATTTAACGTAAAGTTACATAATTAATGTGAGGAAAGTAAAGTTCCATAGGGAAAGTATAAGAAAAGACACCTGGTTGGGTGTTGCAAGTAACGTCCTTTACATGAAGTTCCATAGGTTAGGTTTGGGCTAGTTAAGCTACGTTGGTAAAGTTTAGGAAACATAGTGACGACATACACCGATCAAGTGAAGTAAATAACACTGATCATTTTGTTACAATGCAATGTTCTGCTGAGAAAGTTCTTATAATCATGTGGATACCACTTGACACACTCAACCCACCAAAACACTACTGCAGATCAAGTACCCCCCTTCATGCCAACGACACTTCCCGAATGCAGTACCTCCCCCCAACAGGACCATGCCATGCCACCCTGCAAAAACTTGTCAGGAATGGCCCGAGGAACATGACAAAGAGCTCAAAGCCTCAATCTGGCCTTGAAATTCCTCAAATCCAAATCTGATCATGCATATGTGGGACACACGAGCACCCCACCTTGTTACCAACAGGACTCAAAGGATCTGCTGTCAAGTCCCCAGTCCCAGACACTCCCCACAGGTCCTGTGTCCATTTGGAAAAGCTGTTACTATGAGGGGGTGTACTCGGTCTGCAACAGTGTTTGGGTTGGTGGAGTGTGTCAAGTGGCATCCACATGAATGCCAGGTCCAAAAGTTTCCTAGCAGAACATTGCACTGCACTGTGACAATGGCTGATGGGTGTAGATTAAAATAACTCAACAATTCACTTGGTTTCACACGGACAATAACCACTGATCACCTGAAGGAAAGTCCTGTGTTTGTTTGACCCATCTATCACCCCAACCTGCCTCCTGACACAGACTTTCTCTCTTTATACAACTTCCTTCTTTACTCCTGTCAATACATTGCTCATGTGATTGCAGCCTTCCCGATTACATGGATTGTAAGAGTTCAACAATGAGTACAAACAATGTATAGACAAAAGTAATCCCTATCAATCATCACTTAGGACCCACAATAAGTGTATGATGGTGTATTATCTGCCTGTATTTTCTTGATTTCTTTTGCTATGTTCAGGATGTTCCTGGGTACAACACGTAGGTTGATTAAAGGTAGTGACCATATGCCACACTGTAAGCAGATTGCATTCACGAGGAAGCTACAAAAATAAGGGACACAACACCAAAATAACATGCAAATATAGCGAGGCAAAACACAGAAGAAGACTAAATCTGGGATTGGTTTTCACTCTCACTTTCGCTGGTGATACTGTTTATGAATAGTAACCGATAATACTTGCCTGGTATACCCTCACCTTGTCCAGGCTATGTTCTCAAATCCTACTACTAGTGTGCTCTTATCACAGACAAAATGGTTGTAGAGCTCTTAAATTGATTTCATCGTACCTTTAGCCACCACACTGAGGTGGACCACCTTGCTGACGACAGTGTTGTACTCGTAGTTTTCGTAGAAGAGGATTCGGTAGAAGAAGCAGCGGTAGGTGCCCGTGTCGTTGAAGGTCACGTTGAGCAGGTATATAGATGCATCTTGGATGTCGTTGCTCCTCTTACTTCCGTTCCAATCCACACGTTCTGAAAAGTGGTCGTGTTCGATGGTGGGGCCCTCCTCGTTGTAGGTGTAGATCTGGTGCCACAGAGACATCAAAGTTAATCAAAATTCTGCCATGACAGAAAACTCCTACTGTACGGCCTACAGTCAGTATTGTAATGCATTAAATATAATGTGTAAAGCTCTTGAATGTAATGTCCCTTCTTTTTTTGTGATGATTAATATTTGGCACATGCTATTAACACCTAGGTGTCCTTAGAGAACAATACTATTTACAATTGGGTGTATATTCCTGGGTTTCCTCGCAATGTCAAAATATGATGTATACCCAAACTGGTTTATTCAGCTATTCCACTAACATTTTTGAACACAGTGTCCATTCAGCAGCTTTACACATCCTAAAAACTGAAAATAATAAGTCTAAAAGTAATAAGCCAGTGTTGTCTCAGAGGGGACCCAATTCCCCAGTCTCCTGTGTTTAAGTCCTATGCTTCACCCATTCATCCACCACATGGACCATGTAAAACTTTAAACTACATCACCTGATTTTCTGGCAGTACATTTGTAACTTTTTTTTATCGTTAATTTACCACTTAAATCTCAGAATCGTAGGGATGGGTGTATATACAATAGCCAGATAGCTGCAAAGGGACTATTATAATAGTCACTTTGCAGCTAATATAATAATAGACACACCCTTTGTATCTCCTAGCTCCTTGGACTGTTTCTTGTACTGCTATAAAATGTGACTTCCCAATGAAGGCCTTTTTTAAAATGTTATAGGCTGGCTTTTATTTGAATTTTAATTAATTCTCTGCCATGGGTGCAGACAGGCGTGGGTGGGATGGTGTAAGAGTCAACGAGGAATGGTAATAAGAGCAGATGATCCCATGAGTCCCAGAAGCTTTCATATCAAGGTTTACGCTAGAAATGATTGCTATTCTCTCCATATACAATACTCAGGTAATGAAATTGTGTTCCCTCAGTGCTATGGTGTACACAGTAATAACAGATACAATTTTTTAAAGTAAAAGAAACATGTACAAAAACAGTAAATCAGGGACGGGCGATTACAAACTTTTTAAATCTGATGAGATAGCGATACTTTTTGTTCCAATCATTTCCTTTGTCCCATTTCATATATGCTGAATGTCACAATTCCCTGAGTTGACTGGAGGGTAATTCAGATCACCTGTTGCACATGACACCCTTTCTTAGGGCTTACGAGAGGTAAAAAAATGCACACTAAGGGCATACTGATCCTTCCTCCATCTAATATAGACCTCATGTTAGCAGATATTGTCAGCCACTTGTCTCTAGGCCCCTTTAAGATTTCTTTGCTATTTTTTGCCGTCCTGTATGAGGGGGGGCTTTGAGCATTCTGAAATCCAGACGTAGGGATTATCAAAGAACACCTTTCCGGGGCGTCAGTGGCTTAGTGGTAGAGCAGGCTCCCCATGTACAAGGCTGTTGCCGCAGCGGCCCGGGTTCAAATCCAGCCTGTGGCCCTTTGCTGCCCCCCCCCCGTGCTTACTTGTCCTGTCCATTAAAGGCAAAAAATGCCCAAAAAATATCTTTAAAAAAAAGACAGTTCAGAGTATTTTCGTGCAAGAGTTTTTGTTCGCCTAATGATCACGTAGCACCCACTGGCTTTATTTTGTGATTGTGTTTATTGGTTTACTTTCATTGTTAATTATCAAAGATGCATTTGTTAACTATTGAAAATATGTTTGTTTATTGCTGAAGAAGCATTTGTTTATAGTATTATTACGGAGGAGTTTTTTCATTGTGAGGGCTGTTGTGGAATTTGTTTCTTACAAGAGCAACAACAAGCAATTTGTTTTTATGTGGTTGGGAAATCTGGGGAGTTAGTGCTGCCACACCAGTGCTGCTCATTTCCTAAATGGGTATATGATTTTTCAAATGAATTGTCATTAAAAAAAGAAAAAAGATCATTACACTTACAGGTAAATTACGCAACGCATACAGGTCATTGATAACAAATGAATTACCCGAACTTATTACGGCAGCTTCGTTTTTTCGTTCAGCCTCCTTCTAACTTTCAGACTGTGCTGTTTTTAAATGTTTGAAGAGGTGACTCATGTTGCTGCTGTGCGGTACTTTCTTTCCACAAATAGTGCATCTTGCTGTATTTTTTTTCTACAGGGTGAAAGGTGGCACTACACTATGTTACGATTCCTCACTGCCATTCTCCCACGTCTGATGCAGAAGTGTGCGACTGTGTGTGGCTGTTCTGTTGGCACATAGGTTTCCCTAGTCATTTGCCAAGAGCCGGCAAAAAATCAGGGCTGCTTTGGCACAAAGATTATACAAAAATACTAATAACGTTTGGAGGTGATGTCGCCACCTATGTTTTGTATATATTCATTTTGTAACTGCTGTTTTTTCTAAAGGAATCGATACCAAATGAAGAGCTTGTGAGTATTTAAGTATCAATCCTGCAGAATCAATTCAGCCAGTAAAGCACAAGTAGTACTGACATATAAAGGCTGTCCCAAATCAAAGCTTGAGCGCTGACTATCTGCAATTAATGGAAGGTTAAAGGGGTGTTGGTCGATGCATCTAAAATAACATGACAATTAGACACTTTGTTAGCTTGCAGGCCGCAGTAGCATTAGCTAGAAATTTTTTTTTTTTCGCAAACCGGCTGCTTTTACTCAGTTTTTACCAAGTAGAATTGTGATATGCAAGTTTCCTCTGGCATATCTAGCACTTGACTTATTGGGGATCATCTTTTCAAACTATTCCAGATGCTTGACTTTTTCGACATCATGTTAGCATATTTGTAGGTCTGTCACAGTGTGGTCAAACTGGTGTACTCATGAAACTCGGCCTATCACTAAGTTTAATCATCATTTTTTGAGAATAACTGATAATTAATGTTGATGCATAATGAATTATGTTGGATTATTGTTTTTGGGATGGTAGTGTAGAAAAAACGGAGCATTAAAATGCTGATTTGGACATCGATTACCATAGCAACGATCAAAGCTTCAAAGCATTTGGCCCTATAACACATCCCTGGTTGGCTTGAAGTGTCTGTGTCTATCTTTATGTATCTATTTATGTAATACTGTGGGACACTCTTGGATCTTATGGTATATTTTACATAACCATACATGTATATTTCATAAAAATATACACAACATTTTGGTTTTTTTTTAAAGATTTTTTTTTTGGCATTGTTGCCTTTAATGGACAGGACAGGTAAGCGTGAAAGGGGAAGAGAGAGCAAATGGCCACAGGCTGGATTCAAACCCGGGCCGCTGCAGCAATAGCCTTGTACATGGGGCGCCTGCTCTACCTACTAGGCCACCAACACCCCACAACATTTCATTTTATTTGTTGTCTCTATATGAGTACACCATAAAAGCAACATTGAGCAGTACTGGAGTGGAGAGTGAGCTGTGTCTGGACTCTTGTGTAATCTTTGATCATCAAGGCTAATTTTTGCCAAAAAATGTGTTCTGTTCCGCGCAGCTGTTGGCCCAGGGGTAAGATCTGAATTTCCTGTAATATGGACATTGCCAGGTTTCTGACTTTGAGACAAAGAAAGGACTTCGGTTCTGTGCCTGACTCCTGACTGTGTACGAAAAAAAATATACAACTCAATACTCTGCAGACTAGCTCGACCTTTGTAAAACATGAATGAAGGTCTTTATTGGAAAGATCTCTGCCTGTTGTTGTTGTTTCTCCACCACAATACATAGCACTTATGTGTGAATGATACTGCGGAAAATGAGTATTGAAACGGTTTCAAATTTTCAGAATCGATATCTGTTGATAAACCAATTTTTTTCACAACATTAATTCAGATAATGCAATACTAAACCATATAAGCAACAACATTATCACAGCATGTACCCCAGAGGGTCCGACACAAGGTCACCACAGCTGTGTGTCATCTCTGGAGCTTTCATAATGATCTCTGTGGTGTAAAATATCACAATCGATTGCATCTGGACCTCACGATGACCTCAGCACTGGGCGCTTTGATGAGATTGAGGGCGTATGTGTGTGTGAGAGAGACGAGGAGAGCATGAGTGTATATGCATGCATATATAAATAGCTTGTGTCTTGAGGAATGTAGCCTCGGACAAGTGTGATTTAGGGATGCTTGCACGACTCATACTCCTTTGGAGGCACAAATGCATCCTGTACTTTACAATGTGCTGTGTCAGTTATATTTTGTGCTGGCATCAGACAGAGAAAGCCTTTAGCAATGACTTGTACTCACATGGACAAAGTCGGCCTCTCCTTTCCCCCTGAAGTACCACTCGACGGTGGCAGAACCCTCCACCTCACTCCTCCTCTTGCAGGAGATGCAGCCCAGTTTGAAACCCTCGCCCGCCACTGCCTCTGTGTCAGAATCCACCTCTGCACAGGCCCCATGACAATGGTACACTGGTAACAAAAAAAGATAGACATTAATGTGGTGGTGGAACATGATGTAGCAACAAATCATGAAAGCTCCAGACAATCAGCTCAACTCACCGAACATGGTGCACAGAAGCAAAAGGAACAGCAGGTGTACTGACGCCATGTCAGCGGATGTCGAGCAGCTGCTTTATTTGACGAGGAGCCTCAAAAAGTAGTAACTCTAACAACAACACTCCTTGTATGGAGCAATAAAAACACTGCTGTTGAAACTTTAAATGAACCTCATGACACTCATAAATTGAGCACCCTAAAATTTGTTATAATCAGACAGATATTTGCAATGGTTTTGTTTGGTTTCATAAGAAGACTGGTGCTTTTATGTTGATAAAAGCTGTGCATCAGTAAAGTGCAGGCTGATGCAATATATGTATCAGGCAGCTACTGTTGCAGCTAAGCATGCATTGTAAAGTGCAATAATATATCCTCTTTTCTTATACACCTAAATTTGTATGATGTATTAACAGTCCTCAAGCCAGCAACCGCTTCCTGTTGGTTGCTGAATTTATTGCCACAAATTATTGCTGCTTTTGACACAGCCCGTTGATTTATCCCTATTCAACAATATGCATTCAAGTTTTTTTCTTCTGCTTTTAATTATCAAGAAGCATTTGAAACAATCCAGATATCTGGTGACTCACAGTGCTCCCCAGATCAACACCCTGAGATTTGATTATCTTATTCCCTGAGGTCTTAATGTGAGATGCACAGAGCAATCATTAGACCTGCCTGGGGCCACATGCTCTGCTCTCTTCTGTTGGCAAACACACAAAGACTATGATAAATGTGCGCTTATATGGTGTGCAACATGCAAGCTACTGACTGACCGTCTAAAATACACTTAAATGCCAGTGCATATATAATTAAATTGCATGCTCTATGATAATAAATGGCTACCTCTTACAGGCTACACGCTACCAGTATTTAATACAGACCAGTCCAATGGTCTATTGATAATCCTTCATCGGATCTTTGACACCAGAGCCTACTGTCCGAAATAGAGGCCTCCTGTTCTCGTTTCGTCTCGACAAAAACATACACTGTCCTCTCCTGCAATGACAGCCGAGTGTGGAAAGACTTCAATATCACCTATCTGATCACCCCGCGCTCGTGGAAGAGATGCTTCGCTCGTGCGGGCATTGCAGATAAAACTGCGTGAGCGCACGCGAGGGCATACAAAAAAAGCCAGCCCACCAAAAATAAAAAATAAAAAACATAAAACAGATACGGTCCTGTGCCAGATAACGGTGATTTCTCCTACGCCACAGCTACCACAGCGGCACCTCTGTCGCTCCGACCAGAGGATGCTGCAGATACACTGCGGTAAAAAACGGCCGTGCGTGTATGACTGAGCACATCCAGTATGTGACGACTAGTTAAGCTCTTTCCTCGCTCCTTTTAAACTGATAGTAGCCTCGCTTTGTCTGGGCGCCACTGTAAGGGCCTCCCCTCGCGTTTATACCACAATTAATGAGTAAAGCTTTTGTGGTGGCTGATATTACGGTGAAATGGCCCTTTAACTGAGCTACGGTGGGGCGGGGCGGTCATACTGATGGCATCTGCCTGTCAACAGAGGGGATGGTCATGTAACGCTAGCTGGATCAATAACGTCCAATAACTGCGCATACAGCTGTGGGTTCAGCTTTTACAAAACTAGTGAAATACTCTCGCAGCTACAGCCGCAGGCTAACGTGGCCAGTGTGATGGCATTTCATAATAATTTAACACCAAACACCCACTCACGTTGTGTGTGAGGATCGCTGATGCTGTTTTGTCAACCAGCTAGCATCAGCTACGCCTACGGGCAAGCTGCTGTTAGCATTTTTTTTTTACACAAACAAGCGATGGTGCTTTGTATTTGGGAGTCACGAATACTGACGATGTGCTGCCAGTAGCCAGCGACGCCACATATAAAAGCAAAACGGTCGCCATACTGACATATCAAAGGTAAAGTAACTAAGCTAACGCTAACTGCTAGCTAGCTAGCTAACGTAAGTTGGTGACTTATGGTTAGCTACATGCTAACGCAGGAAGGAGCATAACGTTACATGAGCGAATCTTCACCAGATTTCATGTAAATAATACTGTTTTTAACGACAGCCGCTCATGCGACGAGCCATGTTAGCTAACCTAAGGCTGCATACACTGGGAAGCTAACATTAGATAGCTAAATGTGGTAACGCTAGTGATCATCAGGTGGAAGCTCCTGGACTTCGTATCACAAATCAATACAGTTTGGGATGCTCACAGCTGGTTATCATTTGATATCTCCACTGTCAGTCTACCTGCTTTAATATGATCTGTGGTAGGGCTGAAACATGTCGATTATATAAAGCCATAGCCGGCTGACAGAAAAATGCTTAGCAAGTGGTTTAAGATTAAGCTAATATCACAAGGTAGTCGATCACTTGTTAGGTCAGTATTTCAGCCTCTGCTCCAGTTTATTAGCTCTGAGAATTTGCTTCTGCTTCTGTTTATCTTATTTCATCTTATATAAACTGAATACTTGTAAGGCAGTACTAACAAGTGTTTTGTATCATCAGTAATCTGTCATATTATGACAGGGCTGTAGCACCAACTTTGGGGCCCTATGCATAAGCAGTCTCTTTGGGCCCCCTGCACTTCCTCTCTTGATGCATGTCTCCCTCACGCACTGTTTTTTGTTTACTGACAGTTCACTTTCTTTCCTTTTCCTTTCTATCTTTTCTTTGTTGGAACCCTGATATCCCTTTCCTGGGGATAGACACAACAGTGTACATTAGTGCTCACTCGCTCAGATCTAGTTGCATTCAGAGACAAATCCAATTGCAGGGACAGACTAAACCATTGTGCACCTCTAATCGGTGAGAGGTGCCTCAGAGAGCTTTTACCATTTTTTGATACAAAGTTCAGTCTTTCAAACAATTTATTCAGCCAATTTTCATTTATTTATGTCACTAATTAAAAAATAAAATTGCGAACATAACCAAACTTAACATTCCTGGCTTTTCAAGGACCCCCCTCCCATAGGGACCCTTGGTATCAGTCACGCTTTTCCCCCACTACAACACCCCCGTTTATCAGTTCATTTGTTGCTTGGTCTATGTAAAAAAAATAGTGACAATGGGCCCATTGCGTCAACTTCAGCTTGCTTGTCTTGTCTAAATATTAATTTAAACCCCCCAAAAATTCAACATACCATCATATAAGAAAAAAAAACAGGAAGTATTCACTTTTAAGATGCTGACACCAGAGCTTCTCTGTTTTTTTATTTTTGCTTGAATAGTATAATTAATCAGTCAAAATTCTTTAAGACAAACTTTTCTGTGGATGCAATAGTCAGTTAGTTGACTTATTGTTTCAGCTCTGTGTGACAGTAATTATTCTCTAGATGAGATATTCTATGCATGCACTCTGTTTTATTAATACTATATATTTCTCCTCTCTGAGAATATTAAAAAAAATTTAATTGAATGAGTCCGTATCTCAATTCATCTTAATCTAAATATCAGTTATTGTTTTCTGTTCTGTGTAGTATTGTCTTGCATCTGCCTTTATTACCTTTACCTTCGTCACCTGCCCTTTGTGTTGTAGTATTGTCTTCAGAAAGATGTTAAAATGATTGTCTCCAACCCATACGTTCCTTAAACGTATCTGCCTGACCAAAAAAAAATATTTTTGCCACCCAAGAAAATTGAACTGCAGGAAAAAGAAGTTCAAGAACAAATGCATCGTATAGAGCAGTAATCCTAAAACCTAGAATACTACATACATTATGCACATCTACTGTAAAAAAGATTAAACCTTCAAACCCAGAATAGGCACTAAAACTGTATACCATTAGGAAGAGTGTCATTAGAAACAAAATATGAGAGGTAAGTGACCACTTTTGCGGTTTCTAATGTGTTAATCGTCTCCACAGTTTTGTGTGACCATGGATCCAACCTGCAGTGCTTCTGCTGCTCCAGCTGGTTTGACTGTCCAGGTGTGTTTCCCTGGTGCCCGTGCTGCTGTTTTGGATAATCTGAATCACCAGCGGGAAGAGGGCAGACTGTGTGACCTCTCCATCCAGGTGCAAGGGCAAGTGTTCAGAGCCCACCGCTGTGTGCTTGCTGCATCCTCGCCTTACTTTCATGACCAGGTAAACCAGGGTACATCAGTGTGTACAGATTCATTCATTTATAATAAATTACTGTTGTATTTGCACACCCCATATTTTTGTCCTGAAGTTCCAAACTAAGTGTGTCTTTGTTGCTATTTCTCAACAGGTGTTACTGAAGAATGTTACAACTGTTTCCCTCCCCTCAGTTATGGACCCAGTGGCCTTTGAGAGCGTTCTGAGTTCTGCCTACACGGGCCAGCTGAGCATCGTGCATGATGACATTGTTAACTACGTCACAGTGGCCAGTTTCCTCCAGATGTGGCACATTGTGGACAAATGCACAGAGATCCTGAAGAGGCCCCGGCCCTCAGCAGAGGCCACCCCTGGAGAGGCCGCAGTAGCTCCACCTGGCTCTGCGTCTCGCCAGCAGTCCCCAAGCAGCACAGACTGCTTATATCTGGAAAGGGAAGGAAGACGGAAGGAGAGAAAGCCTGATGCCCTGCCTCCTTTAGCTACATGGAGACGCCCGCAGCAGTTTCCTAGATGGGGGCGCCCACGGCCCTCATCAGCCCAGCACTTAGCCGACTCTCAACTGGACGCTCTCCCTGGTTACGCGGAGAGTGATTACACCAACTGTGAGGAAGCATGGGTATCAAGCAATGCCAAAACTAGCCATTTTGCTCATGATGGAGCTGGCCACAATAGTCGGTACCACGGGGGGTTCTCTAGTGGTGAGGCATCAAAGCAGAAAGCCAGGTTTCAACAGCGAGGAGCACCGCCAAGCACTGATAGACTGCTCGATAAGAATAGAGAGAGCGGGGACGGTGATGAGACGCAAGAGAAGAGGAAGAAGGAGAAGAGAGAGATTGAAGCAGATGAGGGAGTTGGAGAAGCGGCGGTGGAGAAGAAGGGAGGCTTCACAGAAATGGGACACTGCGGTAAGATATAAAAAAACTCATTCCACTTTAAACACAAATAATGCGTCTCAGTCTAACAAAATACAGTAAAAAAAAAAAATCTTTAGTAGAACAAGACTATGGGCACTCATGTATGGGTTTGTAGAAAATTTGAATTAAAACACAAAGTTGAATTACTGGCATACATTTAATTCTTTTCTTAAGAGGAACTTCACTGCTGGAGAGTGGGTCATTTCTTAAAACTAGGTCTTTGGTGTAGAAATGTCTAATTATTTAAGCCTTGTTTGCACCAAGCAGTCTGGTTCACTTCAATTCAATTAATTACACATTAGAATGGCTATTTTTGTGTTTCCATTGTCAAAAGTTGTGAATTGTACAAATAGAACTGTTCCATTCAGTTCCATTTTTACGTCATCCCTCTGTTGAGGTACCTAGTACACTGATCTGATATTAAAAGGTGGATCTAGAAACACTACAGTCTGTTGATTGGTCAAGGGAGAATCCACACTCTTGCACACTTGTTCTTCAATGATTCTATGCACACACTTGCTATTTTTACTTATCCCATCTACTCTAACAGAGACTGTAAACAGTCCAGCCTGTTCGGTTTGTTCTAAGTGTCGGCATGCAACTCGATTCTGTGGAAGATGAGTGATGTTCAGACATCCCTCTGCGTTGTCGGTAAAGGAGGAAATACAGCGTCTGCTGGACGGAGCAGTGACATGGCTTTTACTATATGGTAACAACCCTGCGTACATTATGAGTAGCGTGGTGGAAATACTGAACAGATCTAGGGTTTATGTACATGTTGGAAAAACCTACAACAGCTAGAATGCCTTGTGTGCCATGTCTTTGCAACCACTCCCAGGCCACTCCTTTTCATGGGGCACCGGAATAAGTTATTACGCAGATAATTGCAAACTGACTGGGAGAGTCTGCAATCTTTGGGACCTTCTTGTGCCAAACCCCAAAGATTTTTTGCAGCTGGAAGCATATTTTAATACAGGGAAGGCAGAGGGGATTGTAATGTTACTTATATACATGTATTCCCTGTACTCAAACCGTAGGAATCAACTTGAAAATTTAGCAAAGTTGCTCTTAAATTTACTATTGTGATGAATGTGAAGATTAACTATCTGTGACAAAAAAGAAGACATCTTCTGAAGTGTGGTAGGAATGAGTTCAAGAACTAAAGCCAAGACGATTCTTGGTTCAAATTCTTTCTGAGAAATAAAAACACATTTATATCAAACCCTTTTTCTTTTCATTTAATAAAAGAAGCAAAAGTTCTCAAATGTTAATTATGTTCTTTTCATCAGTTCTTGTGAGTTTGTGAGTAGCACAGGCACATTCAGGCCAGTGCCATCAAAAAGCATTGAGATGAGATAGACAGCCTTACATTGTGGGCGTTCTTCTCTGCTGAATCACACAGTACTTCCTCTTGTTCTGTGCATGAATTGATTTTATTTTGTTTGACATTTCTCCAGCAGACTTCCATCCAGTTTCAAATGAGAATGTAGCTGTTGGACAAGCCTCGGGGAAAGCTAGTGTGGAGGAGATCAAGGAGAAAGCACAGAGAAATTTGGTGGGAAGAGATCCCTCCTCAGACCTGCCCAGTGATCACGCTTGCCAAACAGGTGTAGATGTTTCGGGTCCTTCCTGCCCAGTTTCAGCTCGGCTCCAGTGGCAGGCGGGTCCCTGGTCTCAACAAGAGCAGAGGCCACAGGAAGGAGAGGGTGGCAGCTGCAGTAAAGATGAAGATGAAGACGATGAGGAGGAGGACGTTGACTTTGAATGTTTAACAGAAGGCACGTTTAGCAGAGAGACATATGATGAGATTGAAGATGGCACAGGACAGGTTTCCCAGAGGCCTTTAGTGCCTGCATCTCCAGACTTCACCATGGCAGGCTCAGAGGTGAACTGGCCCTCCACCAGCGCGGGACAGGGTAGCTCTTTGACTCCCACCTCAACTCGCCATCAGTCTCCATCCTCTGCTGCATTTCAGCCACCCTCTTCACCCCCGACCCCATCTTCTTCATCCTCAGTGTCTCTTGCTGGTGCCCCCTACACTGGAAAAGTCCACTTCTGCCACTGTGGCAAAGCCTACACTCTGAAGAGTATGCGTGACCGACATGTGAAGATGCAGCACCTCAATCTGCGGCCCTTCGGCTGTCCTGTTTGCACAAAGTCCTTCAAGATGAAGCACCATCTAACCAAGCACCTTAAGACTCACGGGGGGCTGCGGCCCTATGAGTGTGGCCTGTGTGGGAAGAAAGTCATATGGAGAGACAGCTTCCTCAGGCATCAGGCTCGATGTGAGAGACTTGCCTCCAGCTCCTCAGCCAACAGCAACAACGCAAGCACAGCTGCAGCAGATATGGATGACAGCTACAGCTATGGGTTTGAAGACGGGGAGGCTTTTCTTGCAACAGGAGGACAAGTAAAAGTTGAGGAGGTGGAGTTCCATGGAGAGATGGAGGATGGGATGCGTGGCCTGTTGGGCAGCGTATCTGGGATTGTGGATGAGCTAAGAACTCAGTCACAAGATTTAAACACTGGTAGTCATGTTTTTAAAGAGGAGGCAAGTGAGAGCTTTAGCGGAAATTAAACGTTAGTGTAAAACTGTATTACGTAAGTACAAAAACAACATCAAACTTTAAAGTCTATTGATGGCTTCTCAGAGCTGCCATTTTTGTTAAATCCATTTTATGTGCATTCTTTACATGTCATGGGAAAAACGGAACAGGAATAATTATGCTCCAAGTGATCCTTTTTAATTTGTGCAGTACCACGTAGCCTCAGTTCTCGTTTAGTGATGCTGTAAACTGTACAACTGTGTTGTGAATGTACATCTTGAGCCTGAATAAAGTTTATTTGCTTTTTGCACATAAATTATTTGCCCTTGATCTACATTACAAAATAACTACAAGGGTATAAAATTGTTTTTGTGCCATATCGATGTCTTTTTACACTGTGTAAAGGAATCTTGATTTACACATGGTAATAAAAACTTTTGATTTTTTTTTCTGGTTGATTGTGCAATGTTGTAATTTATTCTAGAACTTAATGGGTCATATAAGGACACAGATTTATTCTAGTACAGTGCTTCCCAACCTTTTTTTTGGTCAGAGGGAATGCCACAGCCTTGTCAGGTAAACTCACATACCCCATTTATTCTCTTTCTAAATGTCTAACTTTTCAATACAATTGAACGGTCAAAACTTAGATTGGTTTGGTCAGCAATTGTGCTACTACTACTACTACTACTACTACTACACTTGGTGTGAAACTTCATATTTCAGCTATTTATCTATTACTTACAGTAAAGCTATTGCAGCAGTTTATCCATTGTTTTTGGCTAACTATTTCAGCTATCTATAAATTACTTTTAGCTATTTCAGTTGTTTTCCCATTACTTTAAGCGAACTATTTCAACCATATATCCATTACTTTTAGCTATTTCAACTGATTGCCCAACTATTTCAATCATTGATCCATTGCTTTAAGCTAACTATCACAACCGTTTAGCCATTACTGTTTACTATTGCAATTGTTTATCACTTATAACCAATTTATGTATGCATTTATCCATTACTTTCAGCTAACCATTTCAACTGTTTCTCCATTACTTTAAGCCATATATTCAAACTTTTTAGTCACTACTCTTAGCTCCCAATTTTAGCCTTTTCTGTTATACTTTTAGCCAACCAGCCTATTTCAACCATTTAGCCATTAATGTTACTTTTAACTAGTTCAACCAGTTATTCATTACCTTTAACTAATCATTTGAACTGCTTAGTCAATTTAGCTATATTTCCCATTTATTACTTCCAGCTACCTGTTAAAAATTCTTTGCATGCTTGCTAAAAGTTTTCACCCACTCTTACATAACTGCAATATGTAGTGTTCAGGTTACAGCTGGCTTAATTCACCAATCACCCAAACACTGTTGTGGACCTAGTACAATGGCACTGCCATTGGGGAGTGTTACTGCCATTAGCAGTGGACTTGGTCTGCAGTGATGTTTTGAAGAGTGAAGTGCTTCAAGTGGTATCCACATGAATGCCAGGACCAAAAGTTTCCCAGCAGAACATTGCATTGTAACGAGATGGTCAGTATTATTCATGTCATCTGTCAGTGGTTTTAATGGTTTGGCCGATCAGTGTATGTTGATATAGCCTATTCTTTTGATCAAATCATAATTTATATTTTTAAAATTAGCTTACCTTTCAATGTACCTTCTGCTAACTGCAGAATTCCCTGCGTTACAAGTGCTCTTGGTTAGAAATCACTGTTCTAGAATGTGGACACTTGTTTTAAATTTGGGTAATTGCAGGACATTGTGGGTCATTTCAGTGGGTCATTATGGAACATTGAAGCTCATTGTATAACATTTTGGATTATTCAAGGACACTGAGGCGTATTCTTTAACACCAAAACTCATTCTAAAACACTGTGGCTCATTTCAGAACTGTTCCTTTGTAGCGCAACGGTGGAGCACCAGAGGTCTCTCTTGATCAACATTGCAGCATCCCTTTCCTCTGATCACATTGTGCAAAAGGTCCTCACTGTGTTTGAAGAGAATATTCTCCATGAATTGTAAAAAAAAAAGACCTAGAGACCCATGAAAGACGTCGAGCTAATGAAAGGCACTGTCATTGAGTGTATTCAGATGCATTCAGGGGGGCAGCCTATAGAAATTTCCATTTCAATTGCAAAAATGGGGTTGTGATGATGAAAGAGCTGTTGTATAAAGCGCAACTAAGGTCTTACGTGCTCTGTGACACTGTATGTCGCCAGTTAAAGTAGGAGACAGTTCTGGGAATAACACAAAGGAGTGTTTATATTTTTTCTAACATAGTATGGTAATCTGAGTCGAACGGGTGCTTAAATCACACTGAAATTATGTATTTAGGGTTGATCATTTGATCTTGTATCTTTTATCAGAAAATTAGCTTTTAGATTTTTAATACATTTGTGGAAATGTTTTCTCATAGCAGATGTGTGACCAGAATCAGTGTAAAGTCAAGCCATATTGAATGGCTCAGGGTATATTTAGCCATATATGTGAATGCTAAAATGCAGGAAAATTGCCTGTGTGTGATGCGGATTTTGTGCCACTGAGCCAATTATCTCAGGAACATTGAATGCAGGAGAGATGGAGCTCTTTGCTAATTGCGGTCTTAGGGGCAGTTGTCCTTGAAACTTCTATCTCAGCATTATTTCTAATGATGTGAAACACTGTTTTTCCCACCTCTGAGTATTATCCTTAGTGTTCAATTAACTGCAGGACAAAATGTACTGCTCCGTGTAGTTGGGATCTTGCTTTCTGTAGTCCGTATAGAACACTTTGATATTGGGATTACTGTCTGAGATAGATGATTGGCCCCCAGAGGGTGTTTCAAGGGCATGTGGGAGTCTTCAGTTATGAATCATGGGTTGAATTAGGGGCTAATACAGTACACACTTTGTTATTTCACTCCTCAGTTATTTTGCTGCTCAGCAAAGCTTGAAGCTGGAATACATCACCCCTCAATTGCCATTTATATATCAGTTCCTCACCCATGTTACGTTGAATTTGAAAACATTGATTTTCTTGCATGCCTTCAGTAAATAAAGAATCTGAAAACTGAGAAAATTCTTGAAGCTATATCAAAACATCAGTTTAAAAACTCTAACAACTTGTGCGGTATAATCCAACTCTCATTTGTCCAGTCGTGTGCTTGGTACTTTCCAAACAGTCTATTTGAGTAAAGTTTACGTATGCATTTATCAGAGCCAGACTCTGTGACGAAAGCAGTAATTTTACCTCATTGAACACAGGAGCTGCTGATGTAAAACCGCCTTGATCAGTTATTTTGTGCTGTTTGTTGACTGTGGTGAATCAAATTAACCTTTAAAAACACCAAAGTCAGTCAATAACATAAACAAACAAACTGATTGAGGCAGCAGCTCTTGTGTTCAATTAGGTAAAATTATTGTCTTTGTCAATGGAGTCTGGCTTTGAAGTGGGGATAAATTAATTTTCACTTTCCTTTGGGTTCTCCGTCAGAAAGGGTCGTCTGTTTGGGAAGTACTGAGCATATGACTGGATAAATGAGGCTTGAAATAATCTGCAGAAGTTGTGTGGGAGTTTGTAAACAGATGTTTTGATATAGTTTTGCTGTTGTTGAATGTGTCCCCCTATGACTTCAGTTAATCAAGAGTTTTTTCAATTTTTTT
Organism: Epinephelus fuscoguttatus; assembly: GCF_011397635.1. Taxonomy (NCBI): domain Eukaryota; kingdom Metazoa; phylum Chordata; class Actinopteri; order Perciformes; family Serranidae; genus Epinephelus; species Epinephelus fuscoguttatus. Next base: position 14,816,974 of record NC_064768.1, on the reverse strand, counting down.
AGTCTTTGTTCACCGTGGGGGCATGCAAGAACACAAATTCAATGTTACTTGGGGTGAATAATGGATACACAAATGATCATTTGGGGCATTTGGGACATTATGTTGCAGTCTCCGCCATCGTCATGGTTACAAACATCAGGGTAAAAAATCACGTAGGAACAAGCAAGCACTCTCAAAATAAATACACTCGTAAGGTGCACGGCCAAAAACAGTGAAAAAGGGAAAAACGCCAGCACTCTCAAATGTCCTTTTAGTAAGTTTAATCAACCAGCTTGGATGGCGGTACCAGTACACAACAGATGTTTCGACAGAAACTTCTTCTTCAGTGTGGGAGAAGACTTTCTGTCTGTTGTGTACTGGTACCGCCATCCAAACTGGTTGATTAAACTTACTTAAATGACATTTGAGAGTGCTGGCGTTTTTCCCTTTTTTACAAACATCAGGGTAACATCTAAGCTAGCCTCTAATGTAAAATTTATAGTTATGATACCTGCACATTAAGATAAAAAAAAGAGGAGTGGCACTTTTTAAATTTTGTTTTGTAATATTAAAGGAATAGCTTGAGATTTTGGGAAATATGCTTGTTAACTTTCTTGCCAAGAGAAGGTTGGTACCTCTCAAGTCTGTGTTGTATAATGGAGCTGGAAGCAGGAAAACAACCAGCCCAGCTCTACTTTGGCACATTCTCCCTGTAAATCAACACATCCATTTTTACACTTTGTTACACGTTTGTGTTTTTTACAGCTTAAAGAAAGATGTAATGGGATAATTAGTGAGTTTTAGAGTTGCTGTCTTTCTAATCTTTATGGTAAGCAAAGCTAACTGTCCACTGGCTCCAAATACATACTATTTAGAGTGAGTGAGAGAGTGGTATTATCTCCTCACTTCTTGGCAGAAAGCCTGGATTGTGGAGTCATAAAATCGTGCCGTGACTAAACGATGGTCCACAGCAATCATCCCCGGTCGTCTTTCACAACGTGTGTGTTGTCATCAGGTTATTCTTATCCTATTTTTTATTGTTATCACTATTATTTCAGTCACTGTGTCTGTTCATGTGCCAGCCGAAATGTTGTTGTAGTAATGTAAGTAAGTGGAATGTCATGAGGCGTCCCAGACCAGTCCCAGTTGGTTGTTGTCTACTATGACACACTACATGAGATGAAACAATGTACGACACTCATTGTCGTCCATGATCAGAGCCGACACCGTACACCGCTATGTCGGGCTGATATTGTGTAGTGTGAGCCTTAGGCCGACTAGTGCCAGCGATGTGGGACATACTGCACACAGTTACTAGGGCAACAGATGTTCACTAATGGCCAAACATTGACTGTGACTGACAGCATGTGTCAGGACCCTTATAAAGAGCAAAATCTATTCTATTACTATTTCTATGACTAAAAACGTAGGTTTGAAAACATGTTTCACACTTCACTTAAATTCTCTTCAAAAATCCCTAAAAAGTGACAAAAACACATTTAATAATCACAACACAATTGTCAGATTTTAAAACATTTAATAACTGAGAGAGGACGTAACATGTTTATTTCCAGTTAGGCTGCACATTTAAAAGTAAGTTTTACATTAAGAGGAAACAAAACACTGTAGCACCACCACATGTTGGCAACAAAACAAAAACACCTTTACAGTTCTTTTAACTATTCATTAAAGTGAAACAGAGCATGTACACATGAGAGTGGCAGTGTCATTTATTATGAACAAAATGAAATCAACAAGTTATGCGTCAGAACACTGAAATCAACATGCTGTCCTTCGGTGCTCCTCACCAACTCGGTGCCTCCGCCTTAAACCTTTGAACTACTTACTATCTCACCATCAGATAAAATAAACTGTTGTCTGTCATCATCTAAGATAAACACAAATAACATTTAAAGTTCAAACTTAATTTAAGATGCAAACAGATAACTCGCAATAAATGAGATCCATACAAAGCTACTATAGAAAAGAGAGCAGACCAGTTGTTTTTAGGACATTCTTTAGTTATGTAACAGTGCATCTGAAAAGGGCATTTTATTCTATTTTTGGAAAAACATCATACTGTACATGTTTATTAATTACACTGAACCATAATGAAAGAAAAACTGTTACATCAAAACTATATTAGAGTCCATACTACTCATATATACTGGAGGTTTCCAGGTGTGTTTTCAAATGCTTTGCAACATACATTTCACTCAGCCACAAACAGGACCACTCTCCATCTGGATTTCACATGTGAAACAAAAACAAGCGTATGTTTGGTGTGTAAGTCTTTTTTTTCTCAGCAAGATACACAAAGCATCACTCATGTACAAAATGCAGATGACGGGAGACAAATACAAAAACATCTGCCATGAACAAACCTGCAGACAGCAGACACTAGCACCATCAGACCAAGATACTCAAATGGGTGATTTTTACAGTAAGATATTTTACTAAAAGCATGACCAAACCTCTTATAAACAGCTAGACAAGATATCTAGGATTAAAACAAAAAAAGGCCCAGTGACCACCTACATCCCTGGAGAGTGGATTTCATACTCTGACAAAAACATACAGGAAGCCTTGTGTTAGTGGATTAACATTTCTTGAGGTTGTGACTCCGCCGCTTGCAGATCTTGTTCCCCACTTTTGTCTTGTCCCATTGGTGTTGGATCTGTGGTTTGGTCCTCGGCGGAGAGCTTAGAAGATGGTGCTCCAGCGTTTAGGGGGTGGACGGGACTTGGTATCTCCCTGAAGAGAAGGAGAAGAAGGAGGATGATGAGGAGGTTGAGAAAAAAACATTTCTACCCCTAGAGATGGCATCTATAAGAGCGATCTGGAGTGATGTAGTTTCAGTGCTGAAAGTGATTGTCGAATACTTCACATTAATTGGGATTCAATAAGATTATCCACACTTACCCTCAGAAAATTTGAGGTAGAGGGCATTTGCAGAAAAATAATCAAAGATTATATGCATGAATTTTAATACTTTAGTTCACATGTTGTGACACTCTAAAAATGAAAATGTTGCCCTTAAAGGAAAACATTGGTATTCTTAACCTGGACCAGAAGTGTCTGACAACATTATGGAAAATCGTTTAGATAAGAGTAAGATACACTTTCTCAAGTCAAACACAACAAACTCCTCTCGCTACCCGCTACCACCGTTGTTTTTCCTGTAACACGTTGCCTCGTGAGATTTCAAAACGAGACTTTTCCTTGAATGGGACTTGGTCACAATAACAACAACAAACGAAGCGAAATGTATGGAAAAATGTTTTACTTCTCTGTTGGGTTCTTTCCATAAGTTGTCTGACACTTCTAATAATAATCTGGGCCTGTCAGTCACCAAAAAAAAATCACTTTCATTGGATGTAAATTGACGGCGCTCAATAGCCCACAGGGATTACATTGCAGCTTTTTGCGCAGGTGCGACACTCTCAATACTGAACCAGTTTCAACAATGATGTCTCCATTTGTCACTTAGACACAAAACATATGTAAAAAGAGTCCAGGTTTAAAAAAAATACCTACGTTTCCCTTGAAGCCCGTTAGATTATTATGATGAGAGGCTGCTGTGAACGTGTGTTGATGGATGAAGATGAGTGAAACTGAAATGAATCATACTGTATTGATTTCTTACTCACTGATCTCGGGTGAGAGCATCACTGTTGCATTTGGGCAAACAGACAGGAAACAGTGTTTATGAAGCCTAGTTTACAGATAGAGAGAGGAAATGTTGAGTCAGACAAGAAGGCTAACGTGTGGTAAAGCTCACCAGGTTGAAGATCCTGGAGAGTGTGCTTTGGTCTCTGCGTCTTCTGACCGGTGACTTTGTGCTCTCAGCACGCGGCGACGAGGCCTAGAAAAAGATGCTCTATAAGCACAGTTGGAGACCTGCTGCTCTGTCACTGTGTAACCTTTAACCAGACCTTTAATTGATTTTGCATTGATGGCCTTTCTCTTTTTACGAGATGAGACACGTTTCACCTCAGAGCATTAGCAATGTCCCACCACTTTAACAAAAACAACTGTTTGCAGATATTATAGAGGACACAATCATTGCTGTTGGACGAAAAACACATATCCACAAATATCAAGTCCTTCATAAATGAAGAACAGATGGCATAGTTCCTTATCAGTGCTCAAAGTTTTGCACTTGTGCACATGTATATCTGTGTTTACCATTTATTCTCTTTACTTTCATTGGGATCGACCATTTGGTATTTGGATCTATGTTTTCAGTGAGTTTTTATGCACTTTGCTACAGGCTAAATTTCCCTTGCAGACAATTAAGGTGGACTAATGACAGGTTTTTGTACTTATATAACTTTAAAAATTATAAACAAGTTAATCCAATCAGTGTGTAGGATTTAGGGGGATTTAACTTCTAGCGGTTAGGACTGCAGATTGCAACTACCTAAAATGTCTCCTGGTAGAATCCCTTTAGTGTTGATTGTTCAAGAGGTTTTTACCGTGCGGCCAAATAATCCACAGATGTCTCTTCCTCTCTCGAAACAAACAGATCAGGTGATTTAACCCAGTAAAAATACTGAATAACACTGCTTGTTGCCGATGGGCTGCTAATTAGCGAAAACACAAGTGGCCCTATCTAGAGCCAGGGTGAACGCCGACGATGAGGACCTGCTCCCTATGTAGATATAAACGGCTTATTCTAACACTGTGTCCTTACAGCAAGCGAGCGTCTGCCTATCACGCCACATTGCGTTACATTGGATGCTCTCTGACCACATGGAATTAGTTAGATATGGATCTCTATTGCGTCACATAAACAAACCACACACCTATCAGCTGTGCGCACAGAGATGTCAATCTGGAGATGGAACCACCGCTTACCAGACATATTATGCTCCCTGTGAACTCCCTTGAACCACCTGCCACCTTATTTAGGTTTTTGTGATGAAATGACAAGGTATAACATAAACAAATCCTCATTGCAACCCTGTGAAAGCCGTTCCTCGTGCATTGCAGCGCTTTCAATGTGAGCTAAAGGAATAAATAGAAACAACGATTTTTATTCCCAGGTGATCGTACACTAAAGAAAGCATGCCTATTATATCTCCCTAAATCCTACACAATGGACCTTTAAAGGACATAAAATAGTTTCAATATTTTCACTGGTAAGATGAGGGGAAACAACAAAACTGCAGATATGTGTTTTCTCTGCAACAACAGCAGTGTGACGTGGAAGAAATAGTTGTCCCTGTTCTCCGATATGTTATTGTGAGAGAATAACATGTCAGAGACGCGGGGAAAAACGTCATCATGTGACAAGACCAGATAATAGCAACCTTCAGGGGAAAGAAAATGGATGACAATGATATGGTAAGGTCAATGTTGAACGGACAGACACAGAAGACATGAGTGAATCATCACCATCAAATGACAGAAAGATATTACAGCTGTCCAGGGACATCTGACAGATGAAGAGACACAAAGATGGTGGGAAGCCAAAACAGATGGATCGGAGAGTCATCTCTGGCACTAAGGGGATGGAGCTGTTACAGAGAACTAGAGGTGTGGAAGAGGAGGAGGAAGAGGACGAGGAGGAGGGTGATTCAGGCCAAGAGGTCCTAAGAGAAAATGTTTACCGGTTGTGGTTCATAAATAGTTGAGCAGTTTCAAAGTCATCCAGAAGCAGCGAGTCGCTCTGGATTGAAGCAAAGAAGAACTTATTGAAATGTGATAAATTTACCAATGAGCCAATGCTTTGAATAAATCAATCTTTTCAACTGATCAGCCAGTGAATTAAAATGATTTTCTGTGGCACCCTTTAGGAGTGAGCTTTGCCTTTCAGCTACTGTATGTAGATGCTTGTCAATCAGCTTTGCCTTTGAATATGTCTTGATTCCACATGTACAGATATAAAAGATATTTCTCTTCGAGGAGGAAAGCAGTGAAACACACACAGCGAGAAAGAGAAAGGACCAGCGTGGAGGTTAGGTAACAGGTGTGCTGCAGACAAAAGATGCATTGCGAAGGAGCTCTCTACAGACAGATTTAAAAGGGATCATTGCGCGCACACACACACACACGCAGACAGGTGCAGCCAGCAGTTTGGCTTTTGGTTGATTTGAGAAGGGAAGACTGTGTGACGTACCAAGCCCAAGACGTCTCTCCACTGGCCATGAAAAAGAAACAGATGGTAACATGATGAGATAATGAGATATAGTGAGAGTACAGTGGAACCTGCATCCTCCTCAACACATTGGAGAATCCTCCATTTACAGATAGGCTATTAGATGGCAAGATTTACAGTGATGTGGTGGGAAACTTCTACTGGTGACAGGTAAATACTTCATGCAGCTGATTTGCTCTGTAGAGTCAATCAGTGGTCCTCAACATTTTTGGTTTGATAGAGAGTGATTTCCCCCCTTTTTTGGTGACCAGAAAAGGTGAATCCAAATTATGTTTAACAAGAGAAAAGAAAAAGTCCAAAAAATTGTAATTGTAAATGTATGAATAGAACATTGTTTTGGTTTCTTTTCTTTTCCCACTAATCATCTCGTGACCCCTCAGATTTATCTTGTGACCCATAAGAGGGGTCTCTAGCCACAAGTTGGGACCCACTCATGTAACACATGCATTTACATCATAAAGTTTAATATCAGCCTTTGGTCAATCGCATAGAACACATGACAATAACATTAAAATCATTACAATACACAAAAGTTATCCTTTATTCTAGCCTGGTCAGATGATGCAACAAGCACGGGGCTTTGACCCAGCAGACTGGTGTTCATGTCCATGTCAAAATAAAAGTCAGCAATGAGTTATTTTGTCACAGCAGTTGGAAGTTATGTGAGTCGACCCACAGGACTAATATCAATCACAATCTTTTCCAAACCCTGACCAAGTAGTTTTGTTGCCTAAACCTAACCTAACCTCTTAGTAGTCACGTGAGTCGACCCACGTGACTTTCCGCCAACCTCTTGCATACAATACAAAAGGCTGCCCTTGGTGTCATTATAATGATGCCGGGGGCTTCTGCCCAAACGTCAAAACATGATAGGTAGGGATGAGATCACGTAGGTCAATTTAAAAATCCTCCATCTACATCTTGCAGCCACTATGTGTAGAATTTTTAGCCATGCTAGCTGTGTGAATTATCTTTACAACTTTAGAATGGATTGCAATGAAATTTGGTGTAGATACTCATGGTCACCAGAGGATGAACCCTACTGACGTTGTTGATTTCCTGACTTTTATTTGAGTTTCACCAAGAGGAAGAAGTGTTCAATTATTAAGTGAAAAGTCACCACATTTACAAGAAGGACTAATATTACAGTTGTGCATTTATGTCCTCTATAGGAACCTACATCCTATTAATCTTAAAACTAGCTTTCCTCTAGCGCCATCATCAGTATAAATTTTAATTTGTCCAAAAGTTTTTTTTGTTTTTTTTTTTTTACAAAGAAATAAACCAATGTAAGCACACCTAACTACACTAACATCGACTTAGATGTCACATACTCACATTTTCTGCTCTTAAATGGATACTGTTATTGCTGTTTTTTGTTGTTGCAATCAAACATATTTTGCTATTAGTAGTTTGTTATCACTTGTATAATTTTATGTATTATTCTTTATCTTTCTGTAATTCTCAATAACTTTGTCAAACTTTTATTAGGTGGAGGCTTCAAATAAGCCCTCTGGGTTTTTTGCCTCTCCCTGAACTGTATTTCGTTATTCATTTTTCTTGCCTTTTTGTGTTTTAATTGTGCATAAAACTAAACTAAACTAAACTAAACTAATGACATTCCAGTCAATCATGTGCTAAATAGCTAAACTAATGTTTAGCGCTTATCAACAAATATTAACATGCTAACATTTATTTAAGATGAAAACTAAGATGCATTAAACCTGCAAAACACTAGCATGACAGCATTGTCATTGTGAACATGTTAGCATGCTAACAGTAGCATTTCACATGCTCAGTGCACTGCTAGTGTGGCTGTAGACCATCTGAAACTACATACAATGCACCACATACTCTACATGCTATTGTTTGTGTAAATGAATAGCACTATGCACTGAGCCGTAATTACCACGTCACTTCTTGAGAGCTGCCTTGCAGGTTGGAGATGCGTAACCATGGTAGCCCATCCTGACTTACGGTCTATGGCCATTTAAAAATATTTCAAAGATATTATGCCTGACAAAGTGCGATCTTTACACACTATCACTTAAACTGACATTACAGAGCTGTCTTAGTTGCTGTCTATTATAAATGTTCCTCTAGTGCACTGCATTGTGGGATATTTACGCCAGCATAGTGTTCAGTGTTTAGATACTGTAATATTTCACTGGAAATTGTATGTAATTCACATACTATTGGTTTCATACTAAGATTTTGGACAGACTAAAAAATCTCACATACTGTTTTAGTTTAGTAAATATAGGTTAATATGGAATTTAAATGATTTTTATTGCATTAAGTTTTTCTTGTAAAACAATGTGACAGTGCTGGTGAGTACTAGTGCAGTTTATCAGTTGTCTAAAGTGTCTTCAGGTCAGATCCATTGAGGGAAGTTATAAAATCCCACACACTGTAATTGTTCAAAGGTATCGAATAAATACTAAGTGGATATTAAATAAATAGCTTAAAACAAAATGCCTTCGAAAAGAAAAAAGATGCAGCAGTTGCATTTGACACTGAGGAATATGATGGAGAACAGGGAAATCTAAAAAGTGATCAGAAGTCAGTGATTAATGCATCGCTGCATCTTCACTCTGCAGCTACACCTCTGGAATAATCAACAAAACAGATGAAATAAATGAGACTCACCCTGGATTTAGGACGAGGAGAGGAAACCTGAGAGACACCAAGCAACAACAAAAGAATGACTGATTGCAAACAGGACAGCAAACACTGTTTTTGACTAAACAAATGATTGAGCTGCTGATAAAATTTTCCCTCAATTCCTGTCTTTAAATCAGTATGTAAATGAAGGAGTCACGCAGCTTTGTAATCAGAGGAAGCTGAGAAACAGTTTGAAATGCTGCCACACTATTGTTGCCAGGAATCGGAGCCAAAGTAAATCAAAAGAAGACATTTAAACACTCACACAGTAGAAATTGGAGGAAATTGGTTTGTTTTGTGTTCTGGTTTATGCAACTCACAGCAGCCTTAGAATAACACATAAGACTCTGTTGAGCTTATAAACTCAGGATGTTAGCAAACATGACTTGATGAACATGGTTATTGGTATGTAAAGCATGCATATATGATCTATGATATGATATATGAAACTTACAAAGCTCCTGAAGAAATGCACCACAGCATTTTCATTGGTCCGGCGGCGAGCGGAGGATTGCTGGGGTGAGGAGGCCAGGTGACCTCGGAACGACCCCTGTGAGGAGCAACAGAGGTCATGTAACTGCATGTGTTTACATAGTGATGTTACTACAAGATTGAGTGATGTCACTGTCAAATCAAATCAAATGGCATCAGGTTCTTAGATCTTTAAGTCTTTTAATGCAGTAAGTGCATGATAGAATAGTTTGGCATGAGCTCGAGGAGACGTCAGTTCTGAAAATCAGTCCAGCTGCACCATCCCTCCTAATGTTATAATTACAGTTATTATTGTAGTTTCAAAGCCCTGCTGGGCGTCAAGTCCCACAATGTACAGGAAAGGACTATAATCATGTTCTACATTTGGGAAATGTGCAAATGGATATCGATTACAGACAATTAAAATACTGAAAGGAAATAGAATGAATGATATACAGTAAGAGAGTGAAGGATGGAGTAGTCGACTACAGTGTGATACCACCAGGTGCAGCTGGCTGACACACTGTTGATAACACAACCTCCAGAACATATCTGAGCGTCTCTGAGCAGTCTGGCAAAAAAAAACCCTCCAAAAAAAAGTCTCCTTATCCTAATTAATGTGTATTTTCTGTCACTTGTTTCTATGTAAATACAGCAACTTAAACCTTAGAAGAAACCTTTGCCAATCAGCCTACGGATTCCAGTTTTCTTTGGGCACTAACACATATAAAAAGCCTGTTACACATGAGGGACAATATCTGAGCACAAACAATAGCAATGCATAAAAACCCACCAAATCTGCAACCCTTGAATTTCAGATAAACAGGTCGTATGAGAGCAGCTCTGACTCCTGAGGGCACCTCCCATCACACAGTGCTCAGTCTTAAACCTGAAGGAGATTTTGTCTTTCTGCAGCTCGGGACAGAGCTGACATTACAAACTAAATTTAACCTGCACGGTGGTGGCAGTGCATCTACTGTAGATTTTTCTTAAGTTATGTGGGTAGATACATTATTTATTTATTTAACCTCATGTGCCGTGTAAGTTTATGGCCACTTTGGAGGAGTCAAAATGACAGCAGAGTCCAGAGCAGATAGGAAGTGAGACTGAAAGAAGTTAAACTCAGATAAAATAGTTTTTGGAAAGATCTGAACTGAAGAACAGGGGCGTATTTTTAGGATTTGAAGACACTTAGCCTGGAAATTTTTTTGATGGCTCTATTATGCACTCTGCAGCTTTTTTACTGTTAAAAACTGTTGTTTTAAAACTTCCCAGATTAATTAAAAAATAGGGATATTGAAAACATTAGTAGTTCTTAGTAACCAAATATTCAACAACTGTTGTAAATAACTGCAGTTAAGAAAATTAATAAGATGAAGCTTTAAGAAACATTTTTCTGGTTAATAGCAATAAAATAATGGTATATTATGGTAATTTTGCAACAATTATAAATATAATATGTTCATGTAAAACATCTCTATCACTGAAGGGTCACATTAAAATTCATAATCTAGACAACTGCAGCTACTAAAACGATTTGGTTCCAATCAACGGTCCAAATAATAATTGGGCGGCAGTAGCTCAATCCATAGGGACTTGGGTTGGGAACTGGAGGGTCGCCTGTTCTAATCCCTGTCCGGACCAACTATGGAGCGTAGACTGGTGGCTGGAGAGGTACCAGTTCACCTCCTCGGCACTTCCGAGGCGCCCTTGAGCAAGGCACCGACTCCCCCAACTGCCTGGGGTGCCTGACCAAGGCAGCCCCCCTCATCCTGACATCTCTCCACTTTGTGCATGTATAGGTCCCGTTTCTGCATGTGTGTGTCTTTCGGAACTGTGTGTTAATGACAAAAAGAGTGAAAAAAACTTGAATTTCCCCTCAGGGGGATTAATAAAGTATATAAAATTAAAAAAACAAACTACATTTTAATGATTTTAAGTATTTATGTTTTAAATCGAGCGTTTGAAAGATGAAGATAAAACTTGAGGAAAAGCTAATTTGTCAAAAAGAAAAAAATCTCAAAGCCAGAAAAAAGTTTAAACCAAACTCAGAAATGTATATTTCTTGTAACTACTACTGCAGGGAGTTACTGTAACTGAGAGTGTATAAAGTCCAGTTCAATTTAGATTTATATTTTTCGTAAGGAAAAAAAAAAAAAAGTCTCCTCAAAGCTCTAGAGACAAACTGGAGATTAGAGACATACCATCCACTGAAAACCGTGCATCTCCATTTTTTTGGGTGTAAATGCGGTGAGTAAATTCTCCTCCATCTTAAACTTTACTAAAACTTTTACAAACCCAGTGGATAATTTTAAAAATAATTATTGTCGCAAAGCTCGAAATGAGGCTGTTTTTCCACCTCACAGGACAGCAACAAAATAATCCTTAAAAATAAGTAATATAAGGAGGAGCTGAAATTTCATAGTCTTGGTTTTAGCCCCATTGACTAACAAATGTTTCTAGGTTCAACAAAGATGTAATAACGAATTTTTTTTTTACATTAAGTTAAAGTTTTAAGAGGCACTGGGAGCCATGAAGTTCAGCTGGGAACAAAAAAACCTCTCTGAACTGTCTCTTTACTTGCAGATACATGGATGCTCACCTTGCTCCTTTTCTTTTTGTCTCCCCCAAAGAACTTGGTAATCTGATCCATGAGACCAGGGGTCTTCTTTTTCCTCCCGAGTCCGAAGGTGCTCTGCCCTGAGGTGCTCGCCGTAGCCATGCTAGTAGTTGCTGAGGTTGGGTGGGGTTGACCTCTGTCTATCTACTCAGTAGTCCTCTTCCAAGCCAGTCCACAGCCCACAGTGGCAACACCCAGCTCTGCTGCTCCTTCAGGATGGTTTCTGATGTGCAGGGGCCGTCTTTGAAGGTGTCATCCCCTCGGTCCCAGGGCACCATGGGACATGAGGAGGGTCAGGTGGGGTGGGGATGGGGAGGGCATGCAGTGGCAGTGAGGTCCATGGCTCTGGCTCTGCTCCAGGCATTCTTTGGAGCTTCAGTGGCTGTGTCAGTCACTGCCGCCCTCCGCATGGGCCCGGGCCATTGTTCTTCTCCCCATCTGCTTCACCCCGGCCGCAGGGACAACAAGGGTGATCTCTGAGTCTGCACTGTGAAGCCATTGTTAAAATTGGCCTCATATATCCTCTCAATGGATGGCGTTTAAATTGGATGTACAGTCACCCAGATTAACATATGGAGAGACCCAGAAGACAAGGAAAAGCTTGTCGTGTGAAAACCTGTGAACAAGAGCCAAGTATCTGTGTCTGCACAGTAATAAAATAAAGTTGTGGTGACTTTGCACGTTTGGACGTTCCCCCTTAGTATGCTGAAACCAATAAATCCATACAGCCCCAACTGTTACTGCAACTTTATGACTAAAGAAGCTTCAAAAGTTCGATTTTAGACTTGAAAATGCAACCAATCTGGATGTTTTACTATGATGTAATGACCATTAAAGGTCAAAATAATGTACTAATCCCAAACCCAAAATGAGTTTAGTTACAGTTGGGAAAAAAAAACATGTTTTGGTTTAAAATACCTGTGTTTGGTGACACTATTGCGGCTGGAAATGGCACTGATGTCTTGCTAAAAAAACAACCAGTTTTGTTTTTGACGGTCTCCAACAGTGGTCTACAGCTTTGCAACCATCACACCTTAGTTTTACATCATCCACCATTCCAACCACCTCTTGATGACAAAGTCAGCTATACATCACATTACAAACATTGATTTGAGATAAAATGTACAGATGTATCCTTGAATGCAGACACAAGGCTGACATTTTTGTCTGTTGACTGCACTTGGATTGAAGACAAGTCTTTTTCTGTCATTGTCAGTCTTATTTGCATACTATCTGATGTAAAAAACATCCTTGAATGTTTGGCTGTGTAACTTTAGATTTCATTTGCCTCTGTAGCTGATTTCAACTCTACAAGAAGTCGTGGATGTGTTGTTTCACCCGCAGTAGCTGCAGCAGCCAGCGAACAAAGCGAGATCTGTTGCAGGGTAAGTTGTGTTAGAAAACACCCATGCAGCATCAGAATAATAAAATTTTAGAACAGATGACTTGTTGTTGTAGCTGCTTCTTATTTCAAGTCAGAAAGTAACTTTGAGAGTTAAAAAAAGAACATTTTTGAAGTGAAAATGTATTTCACAAATAGGTTTTTATCCTTTTTACCTGTTGCTTTTATGATGTCCAGATGAGCATTACAACAAGAGAAAATTTATATTATGTCAAACTGAAATAAACTGATTTTAGTTGTGAGTCTGCATTTGAGTGAAAGCACAATAGTCAGATGTATATTGGACTAAAATAACACAGTCACCAGAAGAAAATTTTAGCATTGTACTTTTCTTCCAACCATGATTATGTTACATTTGTGTACATTTGATATGTCTCATATCAGCATCTCTATAGTGATGTGGTATATGAGCTGACTTTGATGGCGTGACACCTAAAGGCAAGCTGCAGAGTGCTATTCGAGGCAAACAACCAACACCAGTTGTTTTTTAAGCAAGTCATCACTTTCTAGCCATATTTCCAAATATGGGTGTTTTTTGTGACTCATCACTGTCTCTGTAACGGCGTTTTAGCCAACAAATGTGGGTTTTTTGAGCATTTTTTGATGTGTTTCCAGCAGCTTTTTAGTTGCCAGACGTGGGTGATTTTAGCAACCTTTCACTGTTTTTCCACTGGGGATAGCCCCACAAAAAGCAATTGTTTTTTAATGAGACATTGCTACATTTCCTGCTGGGATAGTACCATGAAAAACACCTGTTTTTTTTTTTTTTGTTTTTTTGTTTTTTTTTTTACAGTCATCACTTTTGTTTCCAGCAGCTTTTTGGCCACCAAACCTGGGTGTTTTTAGTGACATGGCACAGTTTTTTCCACTGGGGACAGTGCCACAAAAAGGGATTGTCTTTAACCAAGACATCGCTACTTTTTCAGCCAGAATAATGCCATGACAAGTGATTGTCTCTTACTGAGACACTGACAGCTTCTTCAGCAATGACTGTCCTACAAAACCTCTTTTTATTTTAAGCCCAAACATCATGTCCTAACCATGACCAAGTGCTTTTTGTGCCTAAACCTAACCAGACATTAACCACAGCGTTGTTGAAATGTAACAAAACATACACTTCCATGTATCCGCTACATAATAATGTACAAATGTAATGTATAGTTTGCAGAAACGTACAGTGTCAACATTTTTGTCTAGTGATGGGGTTGAATAAAAACCAGGACATATGTAAATCCCCAAAATACTTATCTATATGAATACATTTGAAATAACGTCTATAAAAAACAGGATAATTTTCTCATTAAGAAAACAGAAAGGATGAGACAGTAAAAGAGAGATTTTTCTCTGTGGATTTGATTCCAGGCCAACAGAGCCCTTGTTTCCTCAGATGCGGTGTATGAACAGCCATATGATGTGAGACATATAATGAAAAATACTTGACCTGTTTTCCATTTATGGACTCTCACAGAGGTACAGCGTGTGCTAAACCTCGAAATGAGATGATGAGAAAATAGAAAATACCCTCTGAGTAGTTTCTCCACTGTCATGCTGTGGTATCACTAAGCTTCATTACGGGATAATGCTGGTAGAGTCTAATCATGTTTCTCTCTTTCCCAGTCCTCCTGCTGATGCCTGCACACAGTCAGTGGAGCTGAACACATCATCACCTATTTCTCCTCCTTCAGATGAAACCATGCTGTTGGTTTCCCTATTATCTATCAGCTTATCATGCCCGAGCTAAGTGTTTTCATATTATTATTTTATATTATGTGACAACCAACCACAGGGGGGAATGAAAATCCCAGAAGTCTCTGAATCTGAACAAAACACATAATGTCACATCTACATCACCCACAAGCATTTTTGTTATTTATTAAACAGAACATAGCTGCTCATTTCAAGTTTGTCACTAACATAAATCTAGTAAAGCGAGCCATTTACTTAGAGAAGTGGATTTCAAATGGTGTGCTGAAGGGTTTTGTGATAACCTCACATTATTATTGCAATATTCTATAATATAACTGGGCCTCTGCAAAAAAGTTATAAATGAATCTTTAATTGACTGTATTAGTATGTTGTGCACACCCATTTCCCAATAAAAAGGCAAACTCTAGCGAAAAAATGTAATTCAATTTAATGTAAATTAAAAACCTTCGGGAAACCTATTCGTTGCTTTTTGCGCAACGTCATATACGTGTGAGACACATCACATTATGTTAGATTAATTCCTGTTTAAAGGCGCTGTATGTAAGAATGTGGCCAAAACGGTTACTGCACTCAAATTCAAAATACTGCCGCAAGTCGTGTCCGCCCCCCCTCCCCTACAGATTTGAGGTTGCTGGACAGCGGTACGCTGGAGACTGATTTGTTTGCCCACGGGCGGCTGCCGTTGCAGGGCCGTGCCACCGCATCCGTGATCTTCGGTTTTCCAGCGGACCATTCGAGCAAGTCCGGCTTCTCTGCTGCTAACACTGCTGCCGGGATACAGCAGAGGAGCCGGCTGCTAATGCTATGTACCGGGACACTGCTAATGCTGTGCTGCTGTAGCTCAGTCGTAACTGTAACTGATGCTGAGACTCTACTGACTGCGTGACTGGTAGACGGCGGTGGGTGGCGCAACAGGCCAAAACACAAATTCAAAACATAAACATGATTTGCAGACCGTAAAATATTTTTTTAAATGTGAATATTCTGGCTGTACTATTGTTGTTGGTGAGATGAGTATGTTATATTAACATTATTCCTTAGTCTCTGTGACATATTAGGATGATTTTATGACTATTTGCTTTAGATTTCTTACATATAGCTCCTTTAAATGCATGTGTTATTGGTGCTTTGAAATGATTTTAAAAAGTTATCTAGTAGATGCCTAAGCTAACAGAGCGCAAATTTAGGGGGCCAGTATATAGTATTGAGGGCCGCACAAGTTCAGGACATACGATGTATAATTCAAATTATCTATGGCATGCTTTGCAAAATGGCCAGAATGATTCACTTTCACCAAGGAACTCTGCACAAACTCTCCATCACCGAACTGCTTACCACGCTTAGCAATTTCATGAGCTACCACAAGGCTTGCCTGTATTAGACCTTCAAAACTTTTCACAAGATCTGTGAGGAGTGGCTGTTGGGTAGATAAGTCTCGTTGAAACTGTTCAACCTTATGTTTGCACTCTTCACCTGTGAACTTGTAGGATTTCTGTGATTGGTCTCATAATGGCGTTGAGCACCCAGTTTACCTTTGCAGATAACTTTATCTCTCCCCTGAGGTCCAATAAAGTGGTGGCTTTTCAGTCTCATCTCCACATTGCACTGCTTAAATTGCTAAATTTAGCTAACAGCACTAACATTGATGACAGAATGAAACTTCCCTGACACCCACAAGGTGCCTCTAAGCAACTAGTAGCTGTCAACAAGTTGTCCTCCATTACCTGATAGTTGCATGTCAGGGGGGCGCAGTTTGACGCAGTCGTGTATAAATTAAGCAAATGGAACTGAAAGTATTGAAACGTACTGGGGATGATTAAAATATAATTTATGCATTTCATGTCACATTCAGAGGGCCACACAAAATGTTCCTAAGCAACTATGCTGTAGTGCCACTGCCATGGAGTTTTGGTTAGATTGCCATGAAATCCAGTGCAGACATTCATGTTCTCCTCTGGATGAGCTGCATAACTTTGATGATCTGACTTCAAGCTTCATCATCAGCTTTACCATCAGGTCAAATGTTTAATTTGTGGCCAAATACCTGTAAAACTGTCTTTCCTATCAGCCTCAGCTGCACTCTGCTCAGTGCTAATCAGCAAATGTAAGAATGCTGGCACACTAGAATCAGGCAGAGAATATCATAAACATTATGCCTGCATAACATCTGCATGCTAGCATCGTTAATGTGAGCATGTTAGCATGCTAATGCTAACTTTTAGCTCAAAGTACCACCTGTCTCGTGCCTTAAGAGTCACTCCCTCCACCCCCATCCCCCAAAAAAGGAAATGAAAATGTCAACATATGACCAAAAAAAAGAATGTTCTATTATTTTGTTCATTTCAAGCAGAGTTTGACAGAAAAATATTTATTTTAAAAGCTTTTATTAAAACTATGTGAAGGTAAGGGAGTAGATCTACTTATTTTTATGGCATGCTTTGCAGAATTGGTAAAGGAGAACTCAGTTACACTAAATAAATGTAATGGGTTTAAATTAAACACGGCTGCACCTTTAAATAACATTGCTCATGTATTTTTAGTTTGGTGAATCATTTGGACAAGGTCTATGCAACATCAGGTTAACCAACTGTTACTCTTTATAATACAAACATTAAAAAAGATTCATTTTTTGGCAACCACATAAGTCTCCAATACAGAGCATTCAGCAAAAATTAGACCCAGTGATTCAGAGAAAATCTAAGTCGTTGTAAAAGAGAAGAAATTCGAGGCCTTCACTTGAACTCATCGGCTGAGGAATCCTGAATATGAAAGTGGGTGAGACATCTAAACATGAGCGCCCATATCGTTGAAGTGTATGGAGGCAACATAGCTGCAACATAATTTCCTGTATAAACACAGTAAAATGGGGATAGACTCAGAGGGAGACATGTTTGTCCACTCTGCCTCACACACAGAGCTCCATCTGTTTGTCCTGCAGGGCCGAGCCTCAGCGCAGCACCCACGGGCCTGACAGAGGTAGGGTGCAGGAATGCAGAGAGTGGGCTGACCACACTGCTTGTGCCCTCGTGTCCAGAAGAGTCTTGGATTTGTTCCTGGGGCTGGAAGGTCGAGGCTGAGCACAGGGGGAAACAATAGCGGCCATTGCAAGAGAGCTGTGGGACACAAACACGATATCAGAAGAGTCTTGGATTTGTTCCTGGGGCTGGAAGGTCGAGGCTGAGCACAGGGGGAAACAATAGCGGCCATTGCAAGAGAGCTGTGGGACACAAACACGGGAGATATCCTTGAACTCCGGCAGGAATGTCAATCTAGACCAAAGACGCCCACTCAGAGAGGCAGCTGAATATCTATCTGCTACTGGTGAGAGAGGCAGAAAGAAAGCCATCCTCTGTTCCATCACATGTGCAGAAACTGAACATAAAGACAGTTTGGGCTTTTACAGTAATTTGTTCAAACATTTTAACAACTTCTGCAACCTTTCTGAGAGTACTGATGCAGCCATCAGCCCGAGGGGAGCACTGGGGGTCACTTGAGTTAAAAGACTCTGTTTCCCTTTAAGACCAAGCAAGAACCTCCAGGGCTGAAAAATGAAGCCAGTGTGGAATTGCACAAAAATGTAATCCCTCTGATGGCCACTTGAGGCTGGCTCCAAAAGCCAGTCAATCCTCATGGAAGCCCATGTTAAATGCTCAACTTTACAGCAGAAATAAACCAATCTGGCCTCAGTCGTTGAATACTGGTACTTGGGCAGTGACTTCCGGCGTCAGAAACCGACGGAAGAAGTTGTCGGCATGATACATGGCTGGTCCTGGTCTGTGGCTGAACGAACCCACATGCGCTTGGTGTTGAAGGAAAAAACATCAAGTCACGGTGTCGCACCGACGTAGTGCGTTTATTTTGAAAGACACTGTTTGCAAACTGGACATTTCCTGTGAAAAGTGTATATTGAAAAGATACAATGTATGGACCAGGCTGAAGTTGACACGGTGTCCCAGAATGTCAACAACCAAAGCACCCATGGCACCTTGCACATTGTATCTGGACATGGAAAGTCCATGACCTAACGTCGATATGTGATGAGGTCGGAGTGAGAATGTGATGAATAAACATGTTTACAGTCTGGTACAAAAAACGGTTTTGATCTGTATAGTTATTTTCCCCTTAATGACAACTGTACAGGGGGTGCATTTTTATATAACTCACCCATTTACATTTTATAAGACTTATAAGTGACAGGCTGTCTGCAAGGCGTCGCTACAGTCTATAAGTCAGATCCACCCCTCACTCCACACACCTCCACTCTCGCATCCAAATGTGGTCACTTCTGGCTGCAAAAATCCAAGATGTTAACAGCCAAAATGCTGAACTCAAGGCTTCAAAACGAGAGTCCACAAATGGGTGATGGTAGCCATTATTTTTCATACAGTATCCAATGTTAATAAAAAATCAAAAATCAAAACACAAAATGTAACCAGCTGTTCAGTTCAAAGTTCTAGTTTCAATGTCCTAAGCCATCTTGAGAGCATAGGACGTGGAATCCATCAGCTACCATCTGATGACCATTTAGTTTGGTTTTTTTTTAGTTTTTTTCTTATTTATTTACAATCATATGCAGATATCGTTTTACTGAGATTATTGTTTGAATCTGTCTCAAGTTGCTATTTGAACTGTGGAGCCGCAGAAATATTGTCCATTGTCCCCAGAGGCTTTATTGTCGTCAGATGATAGCTGATGGGCTCCAAGGGTTCAGTCTACTATCACGTACTTGATGGAGTAGCATAAACCTGATACAAACATTCATGTGCCCAGATGACGACTGAACATTTGTGGTTTTGAGAGTCTCCACAACTATCGCACGGACGCCATTGAACTCAGAAATTCATGTCCCTCTCAAGGTAAATTGTAATAATTTTGTCAATTCCACTTTTTATTAAGCATCATCATCAAAAACAAACACACAAAACAAAAACAATACTATTTCAAGACATTTCTCATAATGTTGGTGCTAAATGTAGCATGCAAATGTGTGCATGCTAATGTGTAAATTAAGATGGTTAACATGGCAAAGATTATACCTGCTTAACATCAGCACGCTAGCATTGTCATATGAGCATGTTAGCATGTACATTAGCATTTAGCTCAAAGAACCACAAGCAATTCTTTCATTTATTACATTTGATATTTACTTGTTAATAACTGTATTTATTTTCTTAATTTAACAGTTTTACATTTAACAGTTTTCACTCCTTAACATTTCCCTTTATATTGACTTAAAGGTATATGACATGCAGGAATTGTCAGTTTCTGTTTTTCGCTGGACTGCATACAAGAGGCCAGCTCCCTATAAACACCAAAGTGTGTGTGTGTGTGTGGGTGAGTGTGTGTGTGTGGGTGAGTGAGTGAGTGTCTGATTGAGTGAGTGATGAAATTACACCATTGGTTGGAATGAGTGATGACGTCAGAGTTGGTGTTTCTCCACTGGCCGTTGCCCTTTTGAAATAAATAGGCACTGACAGGCTGACAGTTCTGTATTACTGTATTCCCCATTGTCTGTAACCAGTTAGCATGATGGCATGGCTAGGTACTAACTAGCCATCTGCAATTCATTCAGACAGTCTTGTCACAGCATAGGAAAGCACATTGCTTTCATCACAACTTAATTCGGCTCATTTTCTGTAGCCACTGTACAAACAAAATGAAAAGTCCTTCTTTCAAATTAGAAGCCCTCTAGCATTTCATATGTGGTCCAGTCATATACTAGGTTTTGACCTACACTTGCTATCAACAGCATTAAGAGTGAAGACGAAAGTAAAAGCCAACCACAGCATTATCTACTTGGTGTTTCGTAGCACATTATTTGACTTTTTTCAGCCCAGGTCTGCAATTTTTGTAGCTTCCTCTTGGTTTGTGTTGCTTTCTCTTTGGCCGACCTCACCTGCACGCTGTGCCTGGGAATGGGAAAATGAGAAAATACATGCAGTGATCAGAGTCTCTGCAGATAAAAACACCACCACACGCTCATAGTGGGTCATATGTGATGACTGACAAGGATTACTGGATTACTGTTGTATGAGTTTCTATATTGATTTTAGGGAAATCCTGCATAGCTTATCTTTAAGGACCTTTAATGCTGGAACAATCTTCACATTCTGTACTGTCTGATAGGATCATACATGAGCCGAGCAGCTATCAAAAACAGCGCAGACATTTATCAAAGCGTTGAAATGTATCTACTTGTTCTTAAGCAAGAATAAATCAGTCTGACCCTGAAAGCCGCTGTTACACAACACCAGAGGTTGTTTTTTCTTTTGCTTTTCTTTCACTAAGAAGAATATTTGTCTTATGAAAGCTTTAAAGCCTTGAAGTCTGCAGAAAATATCAGATGGAGAACTATTACATACGTTGGTTGCTGAAGTTTCCAATTGCTTTGTTCTACTTATATTTCTCAGATCCAGCAAAGTGCCTCTCAAGGTAAAACACTTGATTCTGTGTCAGACTGTGTCTCGCTAAGTGGCTTTGAGAGTGAACAGCCTTTGTGTTGTTGCATGCCCTCGTCACCCCGAATGACCTCTTCGTATTGCATCTAGTCCATGCAGCCTATAGATGACAACATAGCAATGATGCTCAGCAGCTGATGTCACCATTCAGTGGACACTCGGGGAAAGAAAAGTCACTCCACTTCCTCCATTTGATGAAACAACATCTAATTGTGTCTAAATTTACATTCTGTGTTCTATAAATAAAGAACCAGTGCCTTTTAAAGCTGACAAAACCTTGATGCACTGCTGCTTTTGTGACGCATTTTGTGTCTTCATTGTCTCTGAAAATTCCCATTGTCTGAACTAATAGGATCAGCTGTAAGATGTGAATCGTTTCTTTTCCCACAGCGCGTCCTCACAGCAATTCTTTTGGCCAGTAAACAACTCAATGCAAATGTCTTGGTGGTCGAGAGCCAGCGATTCCATCAACATTTGGCAGGAGCCGCTGCACAGGGCTTGAGCATAATGCTATCATTTGTTTAGCATCTCAACAATATCGTGCTCTCTTGTTTCAAACAGAGGCCCAGAGGATATTTCTGAGCCACGGCTGCTAAGTAAGTAAAGGATTGTTGTGAACAGGAGATTTTTTTTTCTACCTCATCTTTAAATGTCAGAAAAGAAGAGAAGTTTCACGCTGATGGTCTTTAATCATTTTGCTTTTCTTTAAGTCACTTTTTCATTTCTATGTCTTTGCAGTCACCTTCGGAGGTTCACTACACCATCAGATATGTTCAAGAAAAGCATGACACACTAGGTATTTTGGAGTAATATGGGAATCTCAGTCCGTCATTTTGGGCAGTTAGCTGAAAATGATCACGACTTTCTGTATTTTGAATCACATGGTCATAATGTACTTATAGTCTAGACTTAAACTTAAGAATTATCTTTGTAACTGATCATCATTCTTAAAGTGAAAATAAATAAATAAATAAATAAATAAATAAATAAATAAAATCTTCTGGTGAACCATTTTCTAAGTCTGATCTAAACTGTTCTTTTCTCCTGTCTACGACTTAAAAGAAAGTGAAATAAACATTTTGCCAGGATCATCTTTTTTTAAAGTTCCTTAAATATTGTTTTTTTTTCACCTGTGAAAACAGGTGAAAAAAAGTCTGGGCAGGAACATTTTTTTTTCTCATGGCTAAATATGTAGTTGAATCAATGTTATTCTGCCTTAAGCTATACTAACTATTTAAATTAGCGCAGTTAAAAAGAAAGACATGACAATAATTTTACACAACTCGCTGTCACACACGTACCTTGTGTTTAGAGTGCATGGAGAAATTAAAACTCACCACATGATCCCTACATGTCCAGCCCGTTCTTATTCCGAAGTTGTTGAATCCCGCTGCTTTGTTAGTGATTTTGGTGTCAGACACCTGATGCCAAACGGCACCTTTCATGGTGTGATATGCAGATGGATGATATCAGTTTATAATGTGGCTGGATGGCACCTATCACGGCGGTATGATACACTGCTGGATGTGAATGGATTGATCCAATAAACCCAGGACTTTCGCCCGGGTGTCTGCTGTTCACTTCTTGTAAAAATGTCCAGCCAAATGATAATGTTTTCTCTAAACCTACCCATGTGCTTTTGTTGGCATTGGTAGCAGTGTCTATGAATAACAACAGCAGACACAGGAGAATACCTAGCACATAATATGTAGACATAAAAGGCTACAGGCAAAGTTGTGATATGTGATGAATTGGAATGAGAACCTGTTGACGTGTCATATTTTGCTGCTTTCTCAGTGTTACCAAAAATAACATCTGGGGCACCATTTGTGTTGTATCTTGACGCAGAAGGGGGTGTCGGTTAGGATGGGGTCAATGGTTACTTCCCCTTCAGACCCCCCTGAACAGACTTTCACGCTCTTTAAACTATGTCTGTTGCTCTGAGTGTCTAATAATGAAATGGATGGGTTTACAATGCAGTTGTTGGAAAGCCCAGTGCATCTCACACAGATGCTTAATAGTGTCCCAAGTGTAATTATAGGAACACCAGGGACACTGCCTAAGCTGCATTTTTGACACTCTGGGAGTGAGATCAGACTGGAAAACATGGATGCTTTCATTCCTACTTAGGACATTGGGCATTGGTGCATATCAGCCTCTTGTGACCGAAATGTGTATCACAACAACTAACATTAAAAAAATTATCCTCATTCACCTGTTTTCACAGAGGTAAGAAAATTAAGGAACTGAAGATCATGGTGGAAAAACCTTTCTTTGACCTGTTCTTAAGTCACAAACTCAGGACAGAAAACACTTGTCACATGCATGTACTCATTCTTCGGCCTCACATCTCTGAAATAATATGCACGAGATTATATCACAGAAATTCACAGTGTTCCTTTGACTATCACACGACATGTGGCACTGGCAGGGATTCAAGTCATCCACGCTGCTTCATGTGTATTGGATTCACAGATGTGCTCTCACACATCTACAGTGGGTACAAAGGATGGCCTGATATGCAGCACGTGCACCCACGGACAGCAGGTGCTGCAGGGTAACATCATGGATCAGAGGGACCTTCAGTAAATATCTGAGTCTTTATGACCATGTCATATATGAAAATAATAAATATCTCTCAGTATTGGAGGCGGACCACAAGCTCGCAGTTCTTCAGGTTATGTAAAAGTGAAGGATTGTCTGGTTCAGTTCATAAGAGCCCAACATGTTGGTAGGCAACCAAGGTCACATTATAAAACAAGATGCTTCACAGAAGTGGACCTATTGAAAATAATTAATGAAATATGTTGCAGCTTTCAGTAGTAGTAGTTTTCCAGCTGTATCTTTGTATCTTTGAATTATTCAAAACATCCATTAATGTCCTGTACAGGTTCATTTTGACACAGGCATGAGGTTGGCATGCTCTGAATCACAGTTCAGCCTTGTTGTTTTTGTAATAATACAGTTTGGGAAAACAACATTTCACAGGTTTCACTCACTGTGCTGTTGATAATTTCCAAGGTTCATGTGAAGTGTATATGGAGGTACGCAGCTAACGCCTGTTGGTTAAATTCATTCTTGCACAACAAACATCTGCAGCAACCTGGCGTTACTCATTCTTTCTGAAGAGAGGAAGATATATTCAGGTGTTGTAACCAGCATGCATCAGTGTTTACTATAACAGAGGAGCGAAATCAGAAAAGAAGACTAGCAGATGACAGTATAACACAAAATCCAGTTAAAGATTATTTCCAAATTAGAATAACTGTTACTTCATATGCAGGCAGTTTATGAATGCCTGCTGAAATAATATAAGAACTAAAATAAAAACATTTGTGTTGGTATCTTAAGTTGACTTTTTTAGCTGTCATTGGACCAAAAGGCAACAGTTAGGAACTGACAAAACCTCAGATTGTCCTCTCAAAGCCAAATCCTTAATTTGTTTTACCATATACATTACAGGGACATTTATGTTCACAATTTAAAGCTGGGGTAGGCAGTTTTCTGCAACAGCCAAACAACCCTTGAAAAGAAATCCTTTTCCTGCAGCTCTCCCCTGTCTGTCCTTAGCCCCTCCCACCGGACAAGTACGGGCATATGCACACGCTCCATAGAGTAACCTGTATGAGTACTAGTGATTCATTTCAGTAATTCCAGTTGTGATTATGATCCCGATGCTGTAATATATCCACAACTAGCCTATATGAGAATTACTGTCCTGTTTTCTTTGCAAACCTGTGGGCCTGTAAAGCACTTCAAGATGACAAACTGTCATCGAAGCTCTACCTAATGTTAACTATATAAACATGAACATGAAGCTGCGTGACTCTTTTGATCCTATTAGCAAAAGGCTAAACTTTAGCAACTGTATCTGTCCATCTGTGAAAGACATCACCAATATTCATATGTATTTCATTTTGTTGTTGTTGTTGTTGTTGTTGTTGTTGTTGTTTATCTCTCCTCCTTTTTTGGGGGTTGCTTTGCAGTATGGGCAGTTGTTGCCAAAGCTGGAATGGCAACTTCCTCTGCAGAACTCTGAACCTGTGACCAGTCTGCAGTTTATACTTTCCACCAGGACTTCTGATGAAATGCACCAAGCTTGTCATTTTCTTTTCTATTGAGGAGCACTGTGAGTTATGAACTTATTTACTGCACCACCAGCCACATCTAAGAACATGCTGCTGCATTCACAACTGTATGAATTTTTAAGCCGAAGGTATGTTTGACATTCAGAGCAAGCAACTTCAGATGCCGTGTTTGAATGTACCATATTCCCAACACAAATCAATATTTCACTTCATAATACTTTATGAGCTGTCATGTTGCTTCGTGCAGGATGTTGCATGCACAGAATATGGAAGCAGGTACATGTGACAGTAAACTTTACAGTTTATCTTGCAATTATCTGCATTTGTTACAGTTGGTGGAGCTCAGTGTGTATGTGTGTGTGTGTGTGTGTGTGTGTGTGTGTGTGTGTG
Organism: Epinephelus fuscoguttatus; assembly: GCF_011397635.1. Taxonomy (NCBI): domain Eukaryota; kingdom Metazoa; phylum Chordata; class Actinopteri; order Perciformes; family Serranidae; genus Epinephelus; species Epinephelus fuscoguttatus. The sequence continues at coordinate 14,791,032 of NC_064768.1, read as the reverse complement.
TAAGACATTGACCACACATTTATCTGCAGCAAATAAAGGTCTAAACAGAAATGTCCTCTTGGCTCCAGACACCTGATTACAGAGCTGTTTGTCTTTGCACCTCCTGACACAGTGTCACTTCCAGAAGATGAATCACATTGTGACGACTGAATGTGGAGGCAAACCTCCCTCGCTCCCTCTACTGCTGGTGTGAGGAACTGCCACGTACATGAACATGCAGCAGATGGACAAAATACCACAAACACCTGATGATTTAACCAGATTCAGCAGCCTGTAATTAACATTTGCTGCATTCCACTGAGGCTGCGTTAGAGAGGTGTTAGTGTGATTTAATCAACGCCTCTCTGACTCACAGTGTAAACAGAAAAAAAATCAACATAACAAGCTTCACAAACACATACCTCTCTCGCTCTGTCATACAAGTACATGTCTTGGCTGAAATTGGCTTGACAGATTGTTCAGAGGTGGAACTAAGTATATTTACTCAAGTACAGTACTGTATTTCAGTACAGTTTTGAAATACTTTTACTCGACTGAGTATTCCCATTTTATGCTACTTTCTACTACCACTCCTCTACATTTCAGGGGGAAATATCGTACTTTTTACTGCACTAAATTTATCTCACAGCTTTAGTTACTTTTGCTTTGCAGATTAAGATTTTACAAAGAAAACACCTGATGAATTTACACAACATGATGTGCTGTGCTGTAGATCATGTAAAAATAATGTAAAAAATAGTTCATATGGGCTTCTCCTCCACCAGTTATCAGCTAGATGGCACCCCGCTTGTGATGCACAAAGCCCTAAAAAATACTTTTGAAAACCTCAACAGCAATGTCTCTTTCCAGAAATTGTGACCTGGTTACTCAAGATAATCCACAGACCTTGTTGTGAGCAGTTTTATATGGGAACTATTCTCTTTCTACAGAACTAAAACCAGCCAACTGTATCACAGTGCAGGAGGAAGTGTCCATCTCGTGCTGCCTCACCTAGCACCACTGAGCTAGCTAATATTACAGCTCAGCCGACAGCACCAATGTTAACATCTCACACCATCATGAACATGAGCCTCAAACTAGGCCATTTTTTTTCTAAACCTTACAACTATTCAATCAATTTTTTTGTCTGTACTTGATGACAAACACATTCTGACGAACCAAATTTTGTACTCATCATTTCTCCTGACAATATGATCATTGGCTCTCCAGTTCTGTACAGCACAATATCTGACGGAATAACAGCCCTCTTTTGTTGTATGTAAAGAGAAAGACCTGTCTATGAGATTACATCTGAGAAAAAAGATGTATTCATCACATAAACCAAAATGTGAAAATGAATTGCCAAATTAAAATTACAGAGTTTTTCCAGACTAATATTTTGAAAATGGTCATTTTACTTAAGTCTTCGGTTTTTACATACACAGACCCTAAAGTGACATTAACATCCACATCTGCATCTCCCAGGTTCATAAACAACCATCACAATCTGAAGACTTACTGTTTGTAAGTCTGATCAAAACAAAACAGAACAAACACTGGTCTGTCAATGTCAAATCACCCAAATGGCTGTGGCTCCCAGCTCTTTAGCAGGAAAGGTGAGTCCATTTTAGATGATTGGGGTAAATGGATGTGCTGCTGCTGTGGCCTCCTCTCATGGCTCGGTGTCATGGTAACAACAGGTCTGACTTTGGATCCCAGCTAAAGAGCTAACCACCTGAGAGGAGAAGCAGCAGGGTCCAAAGCAGCTTACCTTCTTAAGACTTAACAAGGTTGGTGCAGAAGATCACAGCGGTGGGAGGGAGGTGATGCAGTGATACTTGTCTTGTTTTCATGCTATCACTGCGTATTAAAGCTGAGCAGAAATTAAGAGCCTCATGATTCTGCTCTTTAAAGCTGAATTGGTTTGCTTAACAGGGGGACTTAACCAAGAAGAATCCAAAACCAGAGAAAATTTTGGAAGAGGTGGGATGTTTAACAACAGCAAAACTATATCAAAACATCTTGTTACAAACTTTCACACAACTCATGCCGTATATTCCCAGTCTCATTTATCCAGGTGTATGCTCAGTACTTCCCAGACACATACATTTTTGCATATCAAACATAGACAAGTCGTGCACCTGCTCTGTTTATCCAGAATTGTATTTATATATTATGGTCTTAGAGAAAATGCACGTTTGGGCAATCCTGTCTCCTAAAAATGAAAGTTGTGTGTTACTAAACTGCTTTCTTTGCAACGTCGTGGCAATGTAACTGTCAACTGGATTATGTTCGGATATAACGTTTCTTTCAGGTAACGAGACTCTACATTCATGTACCACACAAGCATCACAAGGAGGGGCTTTGGGAGGACAGCAGGCAGACAAAGTGTAGGACCTTGTCACCAGAACACCAGAAGCACTTTGGTTAAGGTGAGGTAAAGACTGTGATTTCCGTAAAATGTTAATTAAAAGGGTAATTTAAAAAAAGTCATGCTACAAGGAGATATTGTGTTGCAGGATTGCCTATTTTGGTGGAAAGCAACTGAAAATGTGCTATAGCGAGCAACAAATTAGCCAATTAGCAACATTTTCTCATTATGTTAATAGAAAACGTATTTCGCTCAGTATTACGTTTCCCGCAAAACACATTTGCTGTTTTAAATTACTTGTATTTAAATGTAATTTCTAGGGGACAGAGCAGGTTTGGGAAGCACTGAGCATTCAAAAGGAAAATGAGACTTGGATTATACAGCACGAGTAGTGTGAGAGTTTATAAAAAATATTTTGATATAGTTTTGCTGTTGTGAAACATGGACCCCTATTAACAGTTTTCTCTGTTTTTGGATTCTTCATTCACTGTGGAGGCATGCAAGAAAAACTTTTCTTTCTTTCTGAATTGATTGTAACGCGGAGTGAGTGTTTAATGTACAAATTTTCATATGAGGGGTGAAGCATTCCATTAAATGGCTTCTTTGTGCTTTTTCTCTGTATGACTCATTCTGTCAATTACAACAGAAGCTGCCCAGCATTAATGAACTGGGACTCATTAATGATAATTCCTGTTGGAGGTTTTAAAATAAAGCAGGTGTTTTCCTTAATTTAATTTGTGGATTTTCTTTTCTTTGTTCTCTTTGGGAAATCAAAAGTGTTGGAGAGTGGCTGCATAAACAGCTATCAGAAGGAGGAGACAGGTCTCTACCACAGGGTGTATCAAGGTAAAGAATTTAGACCGGCAATAGCAGACTTTAGCGGTGCTTCATGGAGGGTTCTCCAACACTGGAGAGCTTGATTTTGCCAAATGGGTTCAAGCTACAATTGCAAGGACTACGCCCATATTCATTCTGTTACCTGTTCATTGTTGATTTACAGTTAAATTATGTCTTCTGTTGCATTATGTTGTTGGACACATTAATCATTGAACATCAAGTGCAATTATAGCTGCTGCGCAGCAATGGTTGGTCCAGGCAATTTTAGGCAAAATTAGGCAATTCTGAGCAACACACACACTAAAACAAAGCATATCACAACATAGAAGTTACATCATATAATTATGCCATGCCCTTCAAATTGTGGATGAGTGGCTGAAGTGATCAGACTCATGATATACAAAGGAAAGAAAAAACTCAAGAACAAGAAAGTAAGAATAACATTAACTGCTAGCAATTATGAACAAACTGGCCTGATCTAGCTTAAAGCTAAACATTATCCATGGTGACAAAGATGAAAACATTTTTTAAAATGTAAAAGTAGCTATGGGATAGACTCTGTATATTGACTGACAGCTAAGCCAAATAAACAGGGAAAAGAGACAAGGGATAACAGGGAAAAGTGTTGATAAAGAGTATTTGTCTCTCCGCAAAAGTGCCTGGATCATAATTATTTTAACTTTGGTAGTCTCTAATCCACATAGCATGATGCCTGAACATAGGACTTTCACATTAGCGAAAGCCTTAGCTGAGGCTTGAACTCACAACTTCTGAGACTGAGGTCTGGCTTCTATCTCATTGAGCTAATTGGCAAGTGACAGTTCATGTGTGGCTTTACAGACTGACTAAGTTCAAAAGCTGTAGCACATATGGTTGATTTGTTATGAATTTTCAAAGTTTTGAACTTTAGAGGCTTGCTGTAGCGCCACCATCAGGACTATTGGCCTGTTTTTGCAGCTGAGGCAATCTGGCATGGGACTGGACCTTTGTGCAAAGTTTGGTGATTTTTCACGCATGGGAAGTAGGATTTCCTCGGAAGAAGAAGAAGAAGAAGAAGAAGAAGAAGAAGAAGAACATACAGCAAAACAATAATACAAAACAACAATAAATAAATAAATGAAAGTGTTTTTAAAGACTGAACACAACAAATAAAGCATTCTTCAGACATTCTGAGGCAAGACAAAAACGTTTATATTAAAATGCTTTATATGAGTCAGACATATTGATTTTGACATTGCAGGGTATTCACAAAGGCAGCAACCATAAAAACAGATGGATGCACCTGATGCTCTATGACTCATAGGCACAATACACCAGAAAGGATAATATTCCCACAAATAAAACCAATGAATGCTGAAAACCTTTTTATTCTTCTGCCTCTTTAAGAGCACCAAAAAGAATCTAATTTTCAAATTGACAGATAAGCTGACGACAGACCAGCTGGTACTAAGTAATTCAGCACAAAGGACAGCGCAGAGAATGTCCAGTGGACTATATTTCTAAAAACCAGATATGACATAATGTCAAGATTCTGCAGGAATAATTGATATATTTCTTCCTTGGAAAACTGGATGCTCCCTTAAGGCTTCAGTGTGCTTTTCTTCTCCCCAACAGAAAGATGGATAACGTCTGGGTTGATGGAGTAAAGAGTCGCCATGGAAACTTCAGGCCGCTTCAGGACATGAACCAATTACAAAACAACTGCCATGCAAGAATAATAAGCCTGTGATAAAGTGTCTGCTATTAATTTTAACTAAGTTCAAAACCATCATCATCATCATCATCATCACCATCATTATCATCATCATCATCATCATCATCATCATCATCATCATCGTGCCTAGGTTCTGATAGCGCCTGTATTGAATCCACCTGATTAACACCAATAAATTAGAACGTGTAAACAGTAACAACTTCAAATGTGTGCAAACCTCTGAGGACAAGTGGCCCATGAGATAACATAAGCCGCTCTTCTCAGGTTACATAGCATGTGCATCATCTCTGTCGTCATTTCCAGATGGTTATCCCCCGAACTGATCTCTCAGCACTGGTCGGGCTGAGATTCACATGCTTGCATAATGAGAATACAGCTGTTTTCAGACCTGTTCAGTGCAGGTCAATAACATAGGCTGAAGGCTGAGGATGATCAATGGATATAAAAAAAATGATAAAATATTTTCTAACTGAGTCTATGCATGTTTACTTAAATGGATAGTATTTGATTCTTAAAGGCAATTTTAGAAGGATTAAATAAGCTTTATTTATAAATCTAGTTGCAATAGAATATTTTATTTATATATAAATCTGGAAAAAAAAAATTCACAAATTAAATCAAAATGTCCCAAATCCAGGAAAATCCTTAAATATTTCAGGCGCAAATCTGCTTATCAAATTTTACACATCCATAAATTTGGGAGTATTCTAAGAGGCAGATTTTAGCCAGTAACTTTAGGGATGGTAACGTTGGTAGATGTTCAGGACAACTACAAATACCTTGGGGTCCCACAGACAAATGGGAACCATGAAGAAGGATGGTAAGGAAGTCAGCCACAGCCACATACCTACACAGTGTAAAGAAGGTCCTGAAAAGTCAGCTGAATGAAAAGAACAAGGTCTGAGCCATCAACACACACACCCTGCCAGTCATCAGATACCCAACTGATGTAATAAGCTGGCCAAAAGAGGAGATAGAGGCCACTGATATCAAGATAAGGAAGCTTCTCACAGCGCATGGATTGTTTCATCCAAAGTCCAGCACCCTGAGACTGTACACTAAGCGGAACGAGGGAGGCCAACCACTCGCGAATGTCAGAGCCACTGTCCAGGATGAAACAACCAAGATCCAGGAATGTATCGGGAAGATGGCCCCCAAAGATGAGCTGCTAAGTGAATACCTAAGGCAGCAGAAACCTGAGAATGCAGAAGAGGAGAAAGAACCATCATGGAAGGACAACCCACTGCATGGCATAGAAGAAGTGGCTGACATCAAGAAATCCTACCAGTGGCTGGAAAAGGCTGGACTAAAAGACAGAAGCACTAATTGAAGCACTAGTCATGGCAGCACAAGAACAGGCACTTAGTACAAGATCAATAGAAGCAGGGGTCTACCACACCAGACAGGACCCCAGGTACAGGCTGTGCAAAGATGCTCTTGGGACAGTTCAGCACATAATAGCAGGGTCTAAGATGTAGGCAGGAACAGCGTACATGGAACACCATAACCAACTGGCTGGCATAGTGTACAGGAACATTTGCACAGAGTATGGGCTGGATGTCCCATGGTCAGGATGGAGGACACCTCCTAAGGTGGTTGAGAATGACCAGGCTAAGACCCTGTGGGACGTCCACATCCAGACTGACAAACTGGTGATGGCTAACCAACCGGACATCATTTTGATTGACAGACAACAAAAGAAGGCAGCGGTGATGGATGTAGCAATCCCAAGCGACAGCAACATCAGGACGAAGGAGCACGAGAAGCTGGAACAATACGAAGGACTAAAAGAGAAGCTAGAAAAAATGTGGGGAGTAAAGGCAACAGTGGTGCCAGTGGTTATTGGAGTACTCGGGGCTGTGACCCCCAGACTGGGAGAGTGGCTCCAGCAGATTCCAGGTACAACATCTGTGGTCTATGTCCAGAAGAATGCAGTCATAGGAACAGCTAAGATACTGCGCAGAAGCCTCAAACTCCCAGGCCTCTGGTAGAGGACCAGAGCTTGAGAAAGACACACCACCACCCCTATTGGGGTGAAACCTGGCTGATGAGGACACAAGATCCTCTGGGGAAAAGTTACGAGCTCTCATGGTATCTGTCTCAGAAAGTGTCCAAATCCATCCACCATATTATAGACTACAGTGGACTCTTTGTGTCTGTTTAATTTTCACAGACAGATTAGTTACGCTGCAGAAAAAGTTCATCATAATAAATCATGCATTGCCACACTTTTGAATTCTTACTTCTTCTTAGTGTAAAAATTTTTTTTCAAAATAATACCTAAATATATTCATTATTTGCTAAATATTAACCATATCTGAATATACCATACACCATGTTTGCTAACATATTCATAAATAATAAGAATATATTGACATTATTGTAAAATCTACTGCACGTTGATGCCCTCACATACATCACATGGCAATATATTTTTCAGTATGCAGTTCACCTTAATGTGGTCATCATCACAATCAAAACATGCCAGAGGAATGATGGGTATGGTGGAGTGTATGTGGAAAACTTTAGAATAATAGAAAATGAAAAGGCAAAAGTTATACAGGGCGCAATTTAAAAAAAAGGAAAAAAGAAGAACGCAGATATGCACATTTGCAAATACCACATTTTAATTTATTTGTTCATTTATTTTTTACTTATTATAGCTACTTTTATTTTTTGGGGGGCGGGATGGATATGGGGGGGCACCAGGGGAAGATTGCCCAGGGCACCGAATGTGCTTGGTCCAGCACTGATTGAATATATGTCCATGTGTTTTTTGCTTCTTTTTTTTTTTTTTTTAACAAAAAATATTATTATTATCATTATTATCTGACTTATTTTAATGAAGTAAGACTGGATGTTTGATGAACTGGCCTGTTAATTTTTCAAACAGTATATAAGAGTATTTCTGTTCATTCCCCTGCCACTGGCTGCAGGTCACGGGAAACAGTGGGAAGGTATTGGTGGGATCTTCTGCACGCAGTGTGGTGACGTTGGAAGGCAGGGAGCAGCCTTCAAATGCACAATCTCCATCCAACCTCTGTTAAAGAGAAACACCAACCTGAGCTACATGTGAAGGACGTGCGTCTTTTATACCAACATGTAACTTTTGGAAAATAGTGTAAAAAGATGGAGCTACAGGTGGAAAACCAAAGTCAGCCTTTCAACACCAACACTGTGAGGCTGCCAGCTAAACCTATCCTGGAGATGGGTGTAGATAACTTTATTTCTCTCCTGATATTTGGACTTATTTTCATCCTCGGTGTGCTTGGGAACACCATGGTGATCACGGTGCTGGCGCGCAGCAAACCGGGACAACCGAGGAGCACAACCAACATCTTCATCCTCAACCTGAGCGTGGCGGACCTGTCCTACCTCCTCTTCTGCGTCCCCTTCCAGTCCACCATCTACATGCTGCCCACATGGGTGCTGGGAGCGTTCATCTGCAAGTTCATTCATTATTTCTTCACTGTGTCCATGCTGGTCAGTATTTTCACCTTGTCCGCGATGTCCGTGGACCGCTACGTGGCCATCGTCCACGCCAGGAAATCCTCGTCGATCCGGGTGGGGAGGCACGCCATGCTCGGAGTGGTGCTCATCTGGATCCTGTCTTTGGTCATGGCAGCGCCCGTTGCGCACTACCAGAGCATCGTGGAGAGGGAGGACAACAACACCTTTTGCTGGGAGGTTTGGCCGGATCACCAGAGGAAAGTTTACGTGATGTGCACTTTTGTTTTCGGATACCTCCTGCCACTCACTTTGATCTCTGTCTGCTATGCAAAGGTGGGTGCGCATGAGTTACAGTGAATGAATGCGCGTAAATCTACAGTGTTAATGGAAGATTTTCACAGGTTGGTATAAATACATAGCGCAGTTTGATGCAAACATGATGCATTTTTAGTGTAAAAATCTTGACTTTTCAGCAACAGTGGTTTGTAATCGATAAATGAAACATTATCTGTCAAAGTAGCTGACATGATTCTGTGCTTACTGTAGGTGTGATGATATGCGAAAGTGTCAAAATAACTTCTAATAGCAGGTGCCACATTGATTTAATATGTTACTGGAAGAAATAGGTCTTTAGAAAATGGAGCAAAAAGGCACAGCAGTCATTCACTATATCACACTTTTATTGTTGTAGGTTTTAAACCATCTGCGCAAAAAGCTGAAGAATGTCTCCAAAAAATCAGAGCTCTCCAAAAGGAAGGTTGGTAGAAGATAATTCCTGTCTCTCTGTTCATCACGTTATAGAATAATCATATAACTGGAGTAGGACTGCAATGATTATTTATATGTTGATTAATCTGTTTATTATTTTATTGATTAACCAATTAGTTGTTTGGTCTATAAAATGTCAGAAAATGATTAAAAAAAAAGTTGATCAGTATTCCAAAGCCCAAGCAGACATCATCAAATCTCTTATTTTGTCTACAACCCAAACATATTCAGTTTATGGTCATAAAGGAGTAAAGAAACCAGAAAAGAAGCTGTAATCAGACAATTTTGACTGTCCTTAAAAAAACGTACTTAGACCAATTAGTTATCAAGTTAGTTGGAAATTCATTTGAAATTAATTTGTGAAAACTATTGGATTAATCGTTGCAGTTCTGAAATTACCTGAAGATATAGGGATAATGTGAAAATGTCCCCCTATTTCTCCTGTAATGACTGATTGGTTCATAATGGACCAGGTCTGCGGTGCTGGAGAGGTAAGTGTGCACAATGCTCATTGAAAAAATGGCTGTACACTGTAGTCTTGCGAAGAGCTGAAAAGACTGATTCATCATTGATTAGTTTAAAAAAAATAGCCTGCAACTCTTTTGATGATCTCTCAGTCATTTTCAGGCAAAAATGCCAGAAATTTGGTAAGTCCAGCTTCTCTAATATGAAGATTTGCTGAAAGTAAATGAAATATATTCAGGTTTTCGATATTTATTACATCTGAAGATGTTAACTTTAGTTCTGAGAAACTGGGATGAGTGCTTTCATCACTTTTTGACATTTCATAGACTAAACAATTAACTATAATGAAAAAATGTTACTTGCCAGCCCAGTAGCCAAGAAGAAAATGCTGATATTGAATGTTTCTGCAAACCACGAATACGCTACATCTGCACGTTTCAGATATATCACATCAACCTTTAAAAAGTGACGTAGTATTCGAGCTGATGGAGGTGGAGGGGATGTTGGATGGCATGTCAGACACTTGCCAAGTTACAGACCACTGCTGGAGGCCAACAAACAGTGAAAACGGGTGTGATTTAGCGAGTCTGCTGTGTTTCCAGCAGCTTTTGAGACACCACTTATGTGTGTTTTGGGATATTCTCACAAAATGCAGTTGTGTTTTCTTCTGCAGAGACGTCACTGTGTTTACTGCCGAGGTAGTGCCATGAAAAGCGTTTGGTATTTTACCAAGACATATCTGTGTTGCCTGCCAGAATAGTACCACAAACAGGGGTTATTTCTTACAAAGACATCGCTGTTTTTTTCAGCAGGGATAGTGGCATGAAAGGCCAATGCTTTTTTCTCTTTTCCAGCAGGGATTGTGCCCCCAAAATTGGGTATTTTAAGCCAAAACATGACCTTTTTCTTACCATAAAAAAGTGGTATGGTACCTAACCCTAACCACATGTTAACCACAACATTGCTGAAACATAAAGCTTCAACATATCTGCTACATAATAATGTGCCAATGTGACGTATCTGTGATTTGCAGAAACAGTGAGAAATGATTATGTGTGAAACATTGGAAAAAATGCAATCAGTAGAAATGCATGTTTTGTCATCTTTTTAGGATCAACACTAAACTATCCATAAAATAATAGTTATTTTACTTTTTACACATGATGTTACTCATTATTATCTGATGTTACCCATCCTTCACAGACAGTTATATTTGATCACATATCATGATATTATCTCCACAGACTGCTCAGACCGTCCTGGTGGTGGTCGTGGTCTTCTGTCTGTCGTGGTTGCCTCACCATATCGTCCACCTGTGGGTGGAGTTTGGCACTTTCCCCCTGAACCAGGCCTCCTTTGTCTTCAGGATGCTGGCTCACTGCTTGGCCTACAGCAACTCCTCTGTCAACCCCATCATCTACGCCTTCTTGTCGGAGAACTTCAGGAAGTCCTACAAGCAGGTTTTCTGGTGCCGGCTGCCCAGCAAGTGTCCTGTGAACGACACCAGGGAGCTCCGCAGCAGGATGGAGACGGCACCGTCCACTAACATCAGTGTGGCTTATAAAGGTCATGAGTCTCAGATCAGTAAAATGCTTTGATGTTGCTGCTTTTTTCTTGCTCTTTTTGTTCTGTATACAGATAGTGGATCTTCGAGGCCAATACATATATTGATCTGTTTAAGATTTAAAAAATACATTATATATATCTATTTCTTTTTTTAACATACTGTGAACAGCTGTGTTTGAAGGGAGCTCTGTAAAACTCATCAATGTTACTGATTACTCATTTTTATGAAGCATTTTAAACATTTTATTAATAAGGTAGTCCAGATGTATATATGGTAAGTGTGAGGCCTGTTTCCTGCTCCAACAAACCACAAGAGGAGGAAAAACTTGGCAGCTGTGTGAGGTACAAAAAGTGCTATAAATTAGAAAGAAACAGTCCCTTAAGGATTTTGTAGGGCCTAAAATGTGTGATGTCATGGCAGCTTTTCTCAAAAAATGCAATGCACGTTGCAATGTCTTTTTTTTGCACTGTGGTTGTGGAAGCAGGTGAAAACTGTAAAAAATTAGTTGCATTTGTTTTTATCCACCACAAAGTTACACCTGATGCAAAACAGTTTCCCCTCCTTCTGTGCAGAACATCAGGGAATTGCCTTGCATGGTGTTTACCAGTAATTGTCACTGATAAATTTAGGGCATTCGTGCCAAATATGTCTACATCTTTACAAGCAAAAACAAGAGAGTGAGTTTGGTGACTATGGCAACTATGGTTAAGATTCTGGTGATCAGACAAAATTGCAAGGTCACACACAATTCACAGGAATGGGTTGAATTTGAGTTAATTGTTGTGACTGTAGGGAGCCCTGTGCGGATTGTTGGGCATTCTTCTTCTCGGATGGATGTTGCGACTGTGACATCACAACATCCTGGGGGTGCTGTCCATAAACACACTTTTTGGGGTCTAAAAGGTAGGTTTGCCATTTCACTCTCAGCAAGAAAGCCAGTAGAATATTTCCCAAAGTTCCTTTATTTTCCATAACCGCTTATCCAGTTGACGGTTGCGGGGGGCTGGAGCCTATCCCAGCTGACATTGGGTGAGAGGCAGGGTACACCCTGGACAGGTCACCAGACTATCACAGGGATGACACATAGAGGCAGACAACCATTCACACTCACATTCACACCTACGGACAATTTAGAGTCACCAATTAACCTGCATGTCTTTGGACTGTGGGAGAAAGCCAGAGTACCCCTAGAAAACCCACGCTGACATGGGTAGAACATTCAGACTCCGCACAGAAGGGCTCCCCCACCCTGAGTTCGAACCAGGAACCTTTTTGCTGTGAGGCAACAGTGCTAACCACTACACCACCGAAAATGTTACTTAAGTTTAACACTTTTTCTTAATTAAAAAAAAGGAACTTCTCAGTGTCCCTCTAGTGGGCAAACTGTACCGAAACTTCATTCCTATTGGCAGACAAAAACATATCGATCTTTCAAACATTATGTTCAGTGCCAATATTTATAAAATCATTGTTTTCTACAATATGGTATATACCATATGGTTAAAGGGACATTTCACTCCAAAAACATGAGTACATATTTTTTTCTTTTACTTGTAGTGCTATCTATCATTCTAGATTGTTTTGATGTTAGTTGCTGAGTGTTGGAGACAGGGGCGATTCTAGGACCAGGGGTTTAGGGGTGCTGAGCACCCAGAGAGCTGCCCGGCCAGGCAAGATAAATTTCACTGTTTTGTACATTTTAACTCAATTTCATTCCCACATGTGTGAAAGAAAAGCACTTTTTGGGAAAGTCTCTGCCTAACCCTTCAAATCTGATAAAGGTTATTTAAATGCTGAGCCACAGCAAAAGAGGAATGGATTGGAATCATAAAAGAAACATATCGTAACCCTAATTTCTGGGGGAAGACAACTCATTTTGATACAGCTGCTCCTCAACATACACATAAACAGTATGTATATTTCTGGAGTAAACTAACCCCCTATATTGAGTACCAAAAATACCAAAAATGGACCTTGAACTTATTTTTTGGACTTTTATTTGAAATGAAATGCACAACATGTAACATTAACACATTAACAGTAATAGACTTTTTCAATGTTTGTCTCTGCCTTTTCCCTTCTTGTCACAGTAGGAGTTATAATGTTAATGGGCATCCAGTCAGTTAGCTAGTCAGTAGCACCTTGGCTTTAATATTAACACATGCACATGACACAACAGCTAGCTTCTCTCATTCCAATTCAAACAGAGGACAGTGGTACTGACCACCTGTAACGTTTCCTAGCTAGAAAAAACGTCAGCTAACTCCTACCTAACAACATAAACAGTGACCTACGATTAAATGCAGCAAAAATGAGGACTGGTAATGATAATAATGTGTTGGTACTGAGTGGTAGAAGTTAAGAAATGTGCCACATATCCTGGTTTCAGCCAGGTACTTACACCATTATCACCCACTCTGGAAGGCAGTGCATTACTCTGTAATCGGGGGTGGGGGGTGGAGGGGGAGATGTATTTTTGTTGTTAAAACATTACGTTTCAACGAAGTACTGTATGGTTTTGACACTTTTCTAGCTTGTTCAAAAAGGACATACAGTAAGAAAAATAATTTAAAAAAATCTCTCAAATTTTAGGGGTGCTGGGATTCAATTTAGGGGTGCTTCAGTGCCCCCAAAAATGGGCTAGAAACACCTATGGTTGGAGATATCAACTGCCTTCTCTCCAATATAATGGAACTATCACCACGCAGAAGGACGTGTGCATCTACTGCTCGCTCATCTAGCACCACTGAGCTATAGGCCATGGTCAAGCATGGAAAAGTAGCAGAGGTAGCTACAGTTAAGCTGCCCATGATGTACTCAACCTCTTTGTTCTGTATACAGCCAGATTACAAGGAATTCATCACCTCCAGTTTCAAGCTGATACATGCAATTACTTTCTCTTTTATTCAGGTCTACTGGAACACAAAGGCATTATTCTCTTCTCATGTAGAGATCATCAGGAGACCAGAGTCTGATTGTTTGTTCTATCTGTAGGTTGAGTTACTATGTACATACTGTATGTTGGCTCTATACCAGAGAGCATCATGTACATGTAGATGATAATACAGCACTTAAATAGTGTTGCAGATAACTCAAAGACAAAAGGTGAAGGATAAATAAAGCTCCTCACACCTGAGCTACCAGAGACTGTTCACAAAGGGGAAAATTAGTCTGTAAAGTCAATATCATCTGATCTTCATTAGTGGTTTTCAGCAGATTCTCTCCCATGTCTGCTGGGAAAGGTTTATAACATGGCAGCAGTTTTGTCCTATGTCTCTTTACTACAACCCAAACCACAGTCACACACACAGATGCATATTTCAAAACTACTGTATGCTTTTGGTTTTTCCCATTTCTGTTGATGGGACGCTCTGATTTAGTGTCTGAACTATAAAACGTTTCACTTGTGCTGTTAGTCTTCTAAATATACCATGAATGAATTATACAAAGAGATGAATACATACATTTGCAAACAAATCAATTATTTACTCTTCATGCATGAGCCACAGCTGTAATCCATGATATGGTACAGTTTGTTCGGATGTAATCAGTTTTACCAGAGCTGGTTTACCTGTCTCTCTGATCAGCACATATCACATAATGTTTCCTGTTTATCCCCGAGGCTGAATTTAATCAAGATGACTTTTGCAAAAAGGTAATGCTGCATGTTCCTCTCCACCCCCTGCAGCCATTATACTATATACTGTATGTTACAATGGAAAGCGGAGCAGCATAGCCTTTTATACTCTCTCAGAAAAGAGAGGAAGGGATTTGTATGTAAAAATTAGCATTTATGCAAAGCACGAGAGGATTTCATGTATGAAAATGAGATTTACTGTAAAGAAACAGTGTACAGGATGTCTGGAGAGGTGTGTCTTTAATGCAGGTAGAGAACATAGGTTTAATATTCTGTGTTGCATGAGACATCCTGCTGTTATTTAAAGCAAACAGACACTCAAAAGGACTTGTAAATACTGAAGAGGAGCTGTCATGTTTCTGTTTACAGTAAAATGTTCACACAAGCAGCAGAATCATGACACAAACATGTCTCTGTTGGATTTTTGATGTGATGTTTTCTTGAATTTTTGTGTTAGAAATTCAAATGTGTTTCTCTTTAATACGTCTAAATAAAGATATTAAACATGTAAGTGACAAAACTTGGATTTTAACAATATATGAAGCAAAATTGATGTTGTTCTTGTTATGGTTCTTTTCCTAGTTCCTCTGATGAATTTAGCTCACAAAGCCGGTTTGAAAAACTACATTTAAAAACATAAAAAATAACGGAACAAAATAACTTTATTACAATATGAGATGATATTTACCTTTTCCTCTAGTACAATTGGCACTACTTTACATTCTCGGGAGAGCTTGGTAGGTTGAAACACTTTTTTATTGACACAAAATAATCTTTCATTACTCACAGATTCTTAAAACAAAAGTAAAAAATAAACAAAACCCCCAAAGAAAATCAATGAAAACAAAACAAACAAAAATAATTTTAATTGAAAAAAAAAAACAAAAAACAGTCTAAATTTGAACACCAATGTCACTTGTTTACATGTTTACATACTTCTCTGAGTTAAAACAAAGTACTATATTTTTTGGGGGTTCATTTCATTTTGAAGAAAAAAGTAACAACCTGAGAGTTAGCAACGTTAAAGAGTTGAACTCTGCACTTTCAAAATATTCTGAGGGGTTGAGGTCAAGTCCTACATGAAGTTCAAGCTTTTTTTTTTTTTTTTTTTTTTTTTTTAAATTGCTTAATTTAGATTAGCATTTTTTCATTTTTTAGCATTTAACATATCATTTATTTTAGCAGTCTAAATCCCAGGCTAAACATGACTCGTGGACTACATGTCAAATGAAGTCAATAAAATAACTCACATAGGAAACACCTTTGTTTTGTTTTTGTGTCCTTTTTGTTGATTTGTGACAAGTATAGGAAACTCAGACAGCTGTCCAACAATGTGTTTTTTTGTATGTGGCATCACTACAAAACAGTATGGTGTCCACTTTGTGGTTGAAAGTGAAAAGTGTGTAGCTCAGTGTGAGCATGGTGGCACAGACATAGCTACTTTCCAACTTGATAGACTGTCCCAGCTGTCCCCCTGTCCCAACAGGCCTTACTGTCCCCTAGTTAGTGGTGAGCTTGTAATTATAGAGAAATTAGTGAATGAGGCCTCCAATAGGACATTTTAATCAGGCCTTACATTTACTATTTTAATTTAATGTGACTGAAAATGTAGATTTTGGAAATTAAAATTGGAACCACCTAAATGTCCTGTGTTTCACAGTTAACAGGGCAAGCCTGCATGGCTCCATATTTTCCATAATTTTGAGCAGGTTTATGGTTTAAATAACCTCACTCACCTTACTCTCAGTCACAAGAAATTACTCTGACAGATAATTCATGTAAAAACCTGCCTCTTCTATCACTCACTACAGAAGAAAAATAGTGTATACGCATGACAAAATGTGTTTCAAACTCTGTTTTTCATTTCTGCTGTGTTCATGTATTAATTTGTTCAGTTCAGTCTGTTAGTTTCACAGCACCATGGGAGAAACTATTAAATGGTGTGAGTCACAATATCTGAGATACAGAACCTTTATTTACTTTGTGGAATCTTTTAGCACAGTGAGATGAAGCAGACGATGATGATGATTTCTCTTTTTTGTGATTTTAAAAACATTTTGCATTTGTCAGTTATGATTCTATCAGTGTAGGTAAGTCTAAAGCAACAAGTCTGATTCCTCATTATATTTCACTCATGTCTGCATAAAGAACTCTGTTATATAATAATATAAAATGTCATTTTCTGTGAGGCAGCACCACAGGGGGAAATGATGAAAAGGTAGTTTGGCTTTTGGTCACTCCGAGATGATTTTATATTAAAGGTCATGTTCATTACTGTGCTGCTTTTTTGAAGGGAATTATTTTTCTTTTATTCCTTGAAACTTAGTTCATTTTGGTCCCTGAGACTATAAGGGGTGAAATTACACCCACTCACGTTGTTACTGTAACATTTTTGTGTTAGGTTGCATGATTTTATTTCTAAAAAAAGGTGACTGGAAATGTCAGAATTAACTGTCTGAGTGGAACAAAAGAAAGGAGATGACTCAGCAGCTGCAACAGAGAAGAAGCTTGTTCACCTGTCTCTCTGTTCACCTGTCTGTCTATATATCTGTACACCTGTCTGTCGATTCTAATGCTGCAGTTGTCTATGGTGGAGTCTAAAAAACAGGTGGAGAAGGACTCTCAGACAGACAGGTCAGACTCAGCATTATGCCTGGTACACACTACACGACTTTTCTGCCCGTTCTGAAAGTCACTATGTCAAATTACATCATTGTGGAGTCATACAATCAGTCAGACATGACACACTACATGATGGTACTCACCAATTATCCCCGGCCGTCTTTCACGGCGTGTGTGATGTCATCAGGTTATTTTTGTCCTATTTTTATCACTTTTACAATTATTTGAGTCACTGTGTCTGTTTATGTGCCAGCCGACATGTTGTTGTAGTCACCTAAAAGCCTCAGCAGATGGCAGGAGCTATTTTGAAGTGTACGTAAAACATCCAGGCTACTGTATCCTCCACAACCAAGTTCCTACAAATGTTTCACAATAAAAGCCCATTTAGAAAATTGAGGGATTCTCTAGCCGAGGTTATAAGGGGCTATTAATTTGAAGGACAATTAGGAAGTGTTGAGTTTGAAATGACGATGCAATGTGTTAACTTTATGAGGACAATGGGAGCGGATAAAAAGTAAATCTATAAACACACAGAGGGATTAATAAATAACGGACCGTCTATAATGTAGTTTGTTTCAAATGAAGCTGGGAGCCTCTGCAGTTGTGGTGAGTAAAAGCCCCGCCGCTATTTGTTAATGTTATTACTTTATGTCGGACCGTGAGGATGTACCATTGTTTGCTAGCTTGATGCTAATGACAGTAACGTTAACTCAGCGGGTTGACAAAGTGCCTCTGCTGTTTCACACCATCATTTCCCCCTTTTACTCTGTGTGGTAACATCCCTAGAGGAAATATTAAAATGCTGGGGTGTTGTTGTCATACAGTTGTCTACGGCAGCAGATCGTTCTGTGTTTCTACTGGTCAAAGTGACGGCTGTGATGGGAGAATTGGATCTCAGTGAAGGGCAAGTGGTCCATAACTTTAATTTTGGAGACAAAAAAATGTAGGCTTAGCGCCCTGTGGTCCATTGCCCAATAGGAAATGTAGAATACTCAAAAGTACTTTAAAAGTGCTTGAGTTACTTTTCTCGGGGAGTAATGTTGGAAGTACTTCAAAAGTACTTGAGTTACTTTACTCAGGGAGTAACGCAGTAAAGTAACTGGTTACTTATATAGAGATATATAATGAAAATGGGTTCCCCTTAACTCAACAACATTTATGCCCAATAAATGGGCCTCTCACTTTTACTTGAGTACAATGTCCTTAAAGTAACAATACTTTTACTAGAGTGAAATGTCTTTCTAAAAGAGTAACAGTAGGCTACTTTTACTTGAGTAAAATGTATTTAAAATAACAGTGTCTTTACTTGGGTATGATACTCTGAGTCTGGATGATGTAAAGACACAAAGACATTTGATAGATTTTTTTTTTTTTAATCAAAGCTGTTATAACCTCAGTTGAACAGTAGATGTCAGGCTTAGACAAGTATTGAACATCATTTATTTCTTTCTCTTTATATCTTTTTGCACCTTTTTTCCATTTCTTTCTTTCTTTCTTTCTTTCTTTCTTTCTTTCTTTCTTTCTTTTCTTATTCGTTCGAGCTTCCTTGCTCTGGGTTTTTGTCTCTCTTTCCGACACATTTTTAAAAAATACTTATAGGTGTCATGTCTTTAAATCAGTTTCTATACAAAAAATTGTGTGTTTGTGTAAATGAAGTCCAAAGTCAGTTGATTTCTGGTACTCAAAGCTTAAAAAATAACAAACAACAACAACAACAATAAACTGCAACATGTCCTTCCAGAAACGATATCCAGCTACTTTGTCTTCTTGTGTGATTTTGGTCGAACTAGGGTTTCCCTGTCTGTGTCGTCTAAATCAGCCTTGATTTCTCCCCCCACGGGTGGGAAATTAATTTCTAGATCTTCTATGCTAATCAATACCACAGCCTGATAACCTCTCCCATTTCTCATTTCCCTCTGTGGCAGCTGAGGTCTCTATCCCTCCCCTGAGACTCCCACCCCGCCTATTGAGAGTGTCATAAATAATACGGGCTAATTAGATATGAATTGATTGTGTGTAGGTTGCGGCTGTTTTCATCCATCACTCTAAAAGCTGTTTAACAATAGATTACCACCCAATAATTCCCCGTGGAGCCACAGTGAATGGAGCAGTGGGCTACTTCAGCCTTGTTTGGTACGGGGGGGGGGGGGCGTCATAAATCTGCTGAATAATAAATATTACTGCAGTCCATTCTTTCAGTGCTGGAGGTGGTGTTAATAATACAGAGGAGGTTATGAATCATCACAGGACTTCACTGGAGGGTTCTCAGTGATGGTTTGTGTGGATTATGTGATGTTTTTGTGGCTCAAGACTTTTCCCCAAAATAAATATGGCTTCCTCCTTTAACTATGTTTTTGAAGATATTTGTAATGATAATGTTAATGGTATGATATAAATGTCAGCATCAACTAAAGATCTTATTTTACAGCAGCAAATGTACATTGATACCAGAAAAGTCCGAACCACATTACTGATGATTATTTATCAAAAATCTCATTGTCTAAACATTTTGTGGACGCACCAATAGTCAACCCCACAATATTGTAGCAGTAAGGTAGGCCTTTTCTGTAGTATAAAAAATATTGTAATATTTGATTTACTCCATAATGTCCATCCCTACTCGTTAAGCCTCAGCAGTCACAATTTACATTTTTAGTGCCATGTACACAGAGATCAAGTTGCTCTGTATATGGAGAAAAACCTGTGAGCTCGTCTGAATACTCACAAAATACACTAGCCTTCATTCTCAGGGTTTGATTTGGATTTTGATATGAGCATGATACTACTACTGTCTTGGTGACAGTTTCCCAGTAAGGTCTATCTTTTGGGGTGTTGGAAGCTGCGTGATGGTAACCGTGTAAGAGATTTCCAAATCGTCTACTGGCAGGCTAAGCCAAGGATTATTGGATAGCGCAGCTGAGCACTTGACTTTATCTCTAAGTTAAAGGGTTGCTGTAGGGATGATCTGGATGCTGGCCCTGGAGGCGTTTCCCACAGAGCCAAGGTCAAACTACTTTCTGTGATCTTCAGAGTCCGAAACACTGGAGAGATTCTCTGTGTGGATTTGAGGCTGGCTCCTTCCCCTTTATTACTTATAACATGCATCCATCCTCTTGTGAGCCGTGGGGGTGCGGGGGGGCTCTATCACAGCTGACATTGGGTGAGCGGCAGGGTACACCCTGGACAGGTCACCAGACTATTACAGAGATGACACATAGAGACAGACAACCATTCACACTCACATTCACACCTATGGGCAGTTCAGAATCACCAATTAACCTGCATCTCTCTGGACTGTGGGAGGAAACCAGAGTACCCGGAGAAGACCCACGCTCACACAGGGAGAATATGCAAAATTTCAGTCCCTGATTTTTTCTGTACTACGCTCATTTTGTAGCCATGCTAACAATACGACTAACTGTTGGATGGATTGCCACGAAATTTTAATTTGTCCAATACTTTGGTTTATGACCAAAAAATCTTAATTGGCCTCAGCTGTAGCCTTGTGTTTAGTGCTAAGTACCACAGGTTTGCATGCTAACACGCTAATCTAAGGTGGCTAACATGGTAAGCATTACCTGCTAGACATCAGCATGTTAGCATTTTGACTGTGGGAATATAGCATGCTGATATTAGCATTCAGCTGTGTCTAAGTAAAGCCTCAGGGCCTCTCTAAGGCTTGTTTAAACATCAGTTGTTCCTTATTTAGTTGTGAATATTTAAAGGTTCTGCAACATTTAGAGCATTAATATAGCAGCAAACCGCTGTTTGGTATTTAACTCTTTCTGCACTGTTGCTGCTGATAAATGTTAATTTTAACGTTAGCTGCTAGCCGCTGGCTCTGCTACCTCCATGTTGAGAACAGTCTGCAGGCAACTTTTCTGCTCTGAATTTTGCAGAGAGCCACTTTAAAATTACTGAGAAGTACTTAAGATTTGAAGCCAGATTTTCAGGGGCTTTAAAGCTATAGTGCGTAACTTCTGTCGCCTCCCAGCAGATAATGCGTTATTACAACTAATAAGCCGGCAGCACTTCCATGTACACAGAGTAACACTCACCACACACCGTGTACACAGAGTAACACTTGCCAGTCTCCCCACACTGTACACAGAGTAACACTTGCCTTTGTGGTAGGATCCACTTCTGAACCGTGTCTTGGCCGCTTTTCCGCCATGTTGCTTTCTCTTTCTACCTGCGCTCTACCTCTTGCTATGACACTCTCCGCTCTTCCTCCCCCTCCCTTCTTGTTGTGAGGAAGCATTTCCTGTGTGCCAGCGCGGGAATGTTGCCGGTCGACACACATACTAAAAATGATATATATTGAAAAATACCGCGAGATGTTAGAGGAGCCCATCAGCTTAATCAGCATTGTGTCATCTCCTCTAGTAGTGGTGAAACGGACATTTACGGACCTGTAGAAGTTACGCACTATAGCTTTAATATGGCCAATGTGCAACATTATAACTTTTTATATACGTATATTTCCATATTTTGATTTCTTAATTGGTCTTGTGATGTGCTGAATCTGCAGAGCTTTTATGTTTTTAGAGCTTTTGAGCTATTGTGAATGTCATTTCCCATGTGCACTTGCATGAAAAGCACAGGAGTGCTCTTTGCTCTCTCTGAGGTTATTATAAGCTTCGAATTCCCTTTTTTCCGACTGAACCTCAAGTTCCTTCTCCATATATTTGTAATCCTGGTGTATGAGAGATATTTCATCGAGTAAAAACTTTGCACAGGCTTTGAGATAGAATTATCTTGGCCCACGTTGTGACAGGGGACCTGAGGTTTGATCTCTATCCACCTGCCCTGGACTCCTCAGTTTTCTGAGTGTACGGTGCGGCTCTCTGGGCTGACGACAGCCACAGCAGGTCTGGCTGTCACCCTCTCTGATTAATGGCCCTGCTGAAACATGTCCAGCCACATTAGAGCCCCATGTATCTCCCAGAGTCCACACAGGCCTGGCTCTTTGTTCTGATGGGAAATGGTGTCAGCCGCTCACTGCTGCTCGCCCAGAAACAGATAAAGATTTACTGTCATCAGAGGCCAGATTAAAGCGCACAAACGCAGACATTGATTTCTGAGAGGGAGAGAGAGGGAGGAGGAGGGAAAAAAACCCGACACATTTTGGGTAGGAAACTCATTCCAGGGCCGGCGGAGATATGATCAGCTTATTTGGGAGGTGGATAATATGGAGCCCTCTCCCAGAATGAACTTTGAAAGAAGTAAATTGTAAATATTGATTTCTGAAATGAACTGTCAATCTCACTTGGCGAGATTATTCCTATCATCTTGTCGAGTGGGGGCCAATGAATTCAAAACGGTGGACAAAGAGGGGGGAACGTGCTGGATTTCTGTTAGGGAGCGCTCAAAAGAGCTTTATTCGCTTAGTAATGGTTGTTCAGTTTCATCAGATAACAGCCCTAGATCTCATCGCCGCGGAAAAATGAAATGAAGTGCGACTTCACGTCCAGATCGCTGCTCTTGTCCACACTGAGATCACCAGAGAGGAGCTGCTGGTAGAACTCAGTCCACTTCATTACGGGTCCCCACTGGTGGGAACAAAGACCTCTTTCCTGTCTCACCTAGAGGTCAAGTCTCAGGGCCAGTGTGATGAGGTGCTGACAGCTTAAAGGGACAGTTCGCCCAAATCACAAAACAAAAATAGTCAGACTTATAGTGATATCTAGCCACATAGGTTTAGTTTTGTTTGCTCAGGTTGTTCTTAATTTATCTTTAATTATTTTTAAAGTTCAGAGGTGAACCCTAAGACAATTTTGGCCAACAACCGAAAACTACTGACAGTGTGTTCTGTGGACCGTCCAGAGTCACATTTGTCTGTTGTTTCTGGAAAGACATGTCACTGTTGAATGATTTAAAGGTTTTTCAGTGCTTAAAAGGTACAATATGAGGGAATTGTCAGCTACTGTTTGTAAATTGTATCACTAGCAAACGTGAAAGTTAACCCCAGCTTTGTCTCCTTGACGTTTCGCCACGCTTTATCTGTGTTTTTTTGGCACTGCGTCCACAATTTTCGCAGCTTTGTCCTGGATGTGTCGACTATAACGACTGAAATACAGACGCTTGGTCAGTGGTCCTACAGGTCAGACTCTGAGGCTCTTGGTGCCCCTCTAGCATCAGTTTTGGACGCTCAGGGACAGTGTGTCAATTTCCGCTCGTTTCATGCATTTTCTTTTCAAAGTAGACTTCTGTTTACACTGGAAATGTACAGTTTCTGGTTGTTAAATATATACAGTGTCTTTACAAAAATCACATGGTCAGGTTTAGAAAAAAACATTGTGGTCTTAAAATAAATACTTTTTTTAGTAATATACTCTAGATTTATGCAACTTATTTCACTAGTGTAGTGTGCTACATGTATTGACGTATTGACTTTTTGTTTCACACAGGAAACGGACAGCTGGTGAAAGTCTGGAGGTTTTTTGACTCACGCACCTCCCCTACTGTCTCCTCTACAGACTGCCTCACTTTTTATAATACAGCAGTTGTAGCGTCAAAAAGTGCCGCTGCCCGGTGCATCTTGTACCACCATGAAAGGGTGCCTCAGTGTGTTGATGTCTGACGCCGAGGGTCTCAGCCAGTCTCTGGCTGAGACTAAAAACTGAGGGATATTTGCTCTCAAGGCCTCCACAGTTTCTGAAATTAGTCTTTCAATGTTGGAGACTTCCATTAAATCTATACTAAAGGCTCATTTTTTATTAATGCATTTCTGCATTAACTGGTCTGTCTGTCTTCATACGCATCCCCATCAGCTATTCTTCCTGGGGTCCACGTGCATGCAGTCATACATACTTATACACAATATAACACATAAATGCAACAAACAAACAAGCTCATCTCATTGGGGAACAGAACATAAGGGAACAGAAAAAAACCAAAAGTACCACATTACACCGAATGCAAAATTATAAATCAATCACAGTTCCTCGAAAATTCAACAGGCTTGATTTTTTGATCTCCATATAAAAAGTGATCCCCAAGAAACTGACTGACCTTTAATTTATCCATTCTGTGCTTTTAAACATTTCATTCCAAGAAAATAGGTTGTTAACTGATCATTTTGGCCCATCTTTTTGGATCAAACCAAAACTTTCTCTTAATAATTTCACTTAATTTTTGTTCATCTGTAAAGCAATTTGTGGTTTTGTTTTATAAAAGATGTTTTTTCTATCATTATAACTTTTATCATCCAGCAGTGAGTAAGGAGTAAGATTAAGCCTGTCTTTTCTGCTCGTATTTCTGTGGTTTTGCATATGAGCTCTCACTAGGTGGCAGTGCGCTTCTATGCAAATCATCTCCAATTTCCCTCCTCTGCCTGTGTTTAACTGTCTGAGGAGATAAATCAGTAAGAGTTTAGACAACTGCTGTGCATCCACAGCTGTGTGTTGTCCTTTTCTCTCTTCTTCTTCCTCTTCTCCCTTGCCTTCGTCATCTCCGAGTTCACATAGCTCCCTCTTCAATTACTCTGAGAGCCCTTTGAGTTAAAGTAAAACAAATGATGCTCATTTTCAGCAGCACACCGCAGCACTCTGTCGACCATCTCCATCATTTATCAGTGTTTTGTCCAGGATGTGTGGAGTGGGCTCAAAAGTTTAGCAAAGAAAGTCATTTATTTGGTCATGTATACATACAGTTTGGCTTGTGACCTAATTGCTCTGATCACTTATTTTTCCCGTTAAATTTAATTGATCTAATGCATAGTGCCAGATTTTTCCCCCCTCTGCCTCATTTTGACAAATGAGTGTCAGAGGCCAGAGGCTTTCAGCAGCTGGGTGTGTTCCTATCAAAACCAACCGTGAAATGCAAGGACAACGCCTCCAGCACTTAGTGTCCTTTAATTGCCATTTACATAGTAGGCTAATCATTATTTTTTTTATGTCCCCTATTACCCACTATCACCACTATCACCACTGTGTGCTCCCTCTCTCCGTCTCTCTGGGCTAAAACAATAAGCTGTTTGTCAGAAGTGATGCTCTGATGGTCGGCTCACTGATGGGGGACGATTTTAGGGACAGACATACAGAGTCACTGCAGCTACTGTTTGAATAAAAGCTGCATTTTTACCAATCAGAGAAGGTGAAAAAATAATTTTCTTTGTGATTTTTCATTTAATTTATTTTGTTTAACTTTAATTTTACCAGGAAATACTTCAGCTGAGATTCCAAGTTTCTTCTGCAAAGGTGTCCTGGCCAAACCAGCAGCATAAAGAGTTTCAAATGAAAGAAGAAACAGACTGAAAATACAACAGAAGTTAAAAGAAACCACATAAAAATTTCACATACAAGAAACAAACAACAGACATAATGTGTTAAAAGTTTTTTAAAAATATATAATCATAATCATATAATCACCACAGCTGCACTTTCACACCCATTGATCTCCTTTGGTGATATTTAGGTATATTTTGTTTTCATTTTAATTTCAATAACATCTAATGTTGTCCCACTACCTCACAATGTTTCTGTTGACTTCCAGCTACGACCTTAAATAACAATAGCATTTTTAATTAGTCCATAGATTATTTTTCAGCTTGATTAAGTAAAATGTCTTTAAAATTGTGCCCACGGTGATATCTCCAATTTGGCTGTTGTGTTAAAAACCAAAAGAAATTCACTTTATAGTGATACAAAACATAAAGCAATACATTTCTATGTTTGAGAAGCTGAGAAGCAAAACAAAATGCAGTTTTGGTTGACAAATAACTTAAATTATTAATGAAGTACTCGATTAACTGCTAATTCTTTTAATTCTACGCACACCATGTCAGTGTCTGATGTGCAGCCGCTTGTCTCAGGCTGCATCATGTGGAGTTCAGATGACTTTTACTTTTTCAGCTTGTGTCATTGATAAGAGATCAGAGGAGGCCTGAAGGCTGAAAACCATTCAATGTTTCATAAAAGAGGATAAAAGTACTCTCAAAAGGGACATTTAGGACTAATGGGGATGACATTAAACATGACAAATAGAAATATTTTTTTACACACCCTAATTCATGGTACATTCCCTTTTAAAAAGTATCTTGTGAACAGCCGCAGGCACAAGGAACTCCAGATTCTGATTCTGACAAATCTTGTTTAAATCCAGACTAAACCAAAATCTTCATTCTTGACCTTTGAAAAAATAATTTCATCACCAAACAAGAAAAAGACTCAAGCTCCACACTTCTGTATTTTTTTTTTTTTTTGTCTTTTTTTCTGGAGCTTTCAAACAGCATCTCCAGGGGCCTCATTACAGAAACAATCCTGACTTCTTGTCTTATTTGACCTTATACTGTAGGAATACTTCACCTGCAAAGTGACCATTTGTATATCACAATTACTCACTGTGAATTTGTGAAGAAAATGTTTTTTCAAGCATGCCTCCACATTGGCTGTAGAAACAAACAATGCAAACATTCTTCACAGATTAAAGTAAATGGGGGCCACGGTTTATAAAAACTATATCAATACATCAGTTTACAAACTCTCACACAACTCGTGCAGTATAATCCAAGTCTCATTTATCCAATGGTATGCTCAGTAATTCCCAAACACATGCATTTTTGCTAAAATATTACAATATAAAACATTTATGTAGCATGCTCTGAACATGCCTGAGATCGTTGGGTTCATGGTGGTGCAGCAGTTAGAGATGTTGCCTCAAAGCGAGAGGATGCCGGGTTCAAACCTGTTTTCGGGGCCTTTCCGTATGGAGTTTGCATGTTCTTGTGTTTTTTCTAGTAGTTCTCCAGTCCCAATACACAGTGTGGGTCAATTTGTGACTCTTAATTGCCCATATGTGAGAAAGTGAGTGTGAAAGGTTGTCTCTATGTGTAAGCCTTGTGATAGTCTGGTGACCTGGAGAAGGTGTACCTCGCCCAATGTCAGCTGGGGTAGGCTCCAGCCTTCCCACAACCCTATACCAGGATACGCAGTTACAGGAATTGAATGAATTATATGGTGTTGCAGTTAAACATGGTCCCAAATGACTTCAACTCTTGGAGAATGTTTGCTTTTTTGTGTTTTTTTCTCAGGAATTCAAGGTAACATGCACTGAGTAACTGATATGAAGATGATCATTACATGGGTGACGTGTTATTTTATATGATAATATAGTAATATAGTGCAGTAAAGGCAGATGTTCAAACCTGTACTTAAGAGCAGTACAGTAGTTGAGTAAATGTATGTAGTTATTTTCCACCACCGGGTAAAATGAAACAGATTTTCTGTCTGTCTGGTCTGAGTTTGTTTTTGGACTTTTTCAGCTGTTTGATTCTCACTTTAAACTTTGACGAGCTGCTTGCTGTGCCAGACCTGACCCCGGTTTATCTGCCTTTCCACGCATCACAGAGTAATAATGACAAATCGGGCTGATGTTTACTAATGATTAGTAGAGATTGTTTCAGCTCACTTGTAAAAGCCATGTTTAAGAGCTATATTTATTGTTCCATTTGCACATTTTGTGAGTGTGTTTGAGAGAGGACTAATCGTTATTAATTAGGGTCATTGTTCTAGTGTGTGTGTGTGTGTGTGTGTGCGTGTGTGTGTGTGGGTGGATGTGTGTGTTTCTTTTGTATGCAGATGCGTTTTTGTGTTTGCACTTGAGCGTCTGTCTGTGCACGTGTATATGTGAGTGTGTGTGTGAGTGTTTGTGTGTGTGTGTGTGTGTGTGTGTGTGTGTGTGTGTGTGTGTGTGTGTGTAGCCCTGAAGCCATACTCAGCAAGCTGTGACAAAGGTCCATTACCTTGTCTGATCACAACGGCCTGTGATCTATTAGCATCATCTAAAAGCTACATTAGGATGAAGTGGAGACACTCATAAACAGAGCGCTCTGATCAGGCCTTTTAATGGGTTCACTGGTTTTACATGGAACCTCTCTGGCTTATTCCCCCTGGTTTGTAGGTTAATGCATTTTCAAGTACCCACCAGACAACACTCAATTGACAATGAGGCGTATACATCAGCCATTCAATCCAGAATAAGTGAGGATCCACCAGTGAATTCACATGGAAAGTGAATGGCAGCTTTTGTTTTGGTATTGAGTTATTAATTCTGTATCTGCAGATGTGCAAACCAATTAAAGAGTCACGGATAAAACGTATACATGATTACCTTTCTGTAAATATGGAAAACATACCACTCTATCATTTATATATTTTAAATCATTCGTTCCCAACCTCTTTGGCTTGTGACCCAAAGCTGCAACATGTAGCTCTTGTATGTGATTACAGAATCTTTAACATTATTCTGCTGAATGTTTTCAGCTGTGGCCATCAGCTCCATAGCTTCTTTTTTTGCCCTAGGAGACTGAAATTTGGCATTGAGGTCAAGTATGTGTGTGTGTGTGTGTGTGTGTGTGTGTGTATGTGTGAGAGTGAAGGTAAGTCTTAAAATTAACGCCATTTGGCTAAAAGGGGGCTTGGCAGTAGGCGGGGCCTATTGCAAAAGGTGTGCAAATTCCAAATGGATTTATAGACTTGCCTAAGATCAGGTAGCAAGATTGGTTATTGGCCAGAGGAAAGCTGATTAACTGTTTCTGCCAGTTGGCAAAAAAAGGCAGCGCATGGATGTGGGGACATGCGTGATTGCAGCTATTGCGAATTTGCGCTTTTTTAAAATTTTTGTAGGAAAAAACAAAATGACGAACTTGGTGAAAATTTGTGCGGGCTTAGTGTTTGTGGTTGGGGTTTAGCAGCTGGCATTCCTTTTTGCAGGTGCATCTTTTTTGACCACTGGGAGTCGCAAAAATCCAAGATTTAAAAAAAATAAAATTACATATATACGGTACTGAAATAAACTGTGATCATAAACTAAAAACTCCTCATCAAGGGTTGTATACGAGTTGCAAAACGTTAAGTTAACAAGAGGGTGGTTGTAGGTTAGTTTAGTTAGAGAGTTAGCTGGTAATTAGGGTTAGTGGTTTGATCCCCTCTGTCTACCTCTGTCTACTAACAGATTTGACCTTGAGCAAGACACTAAACCCCAAGTTGTTTTGAACAGTGGACAGATGAACCAAGACCACTTTTGTAAGTTTCATTTTCTTTCTGTTGACTCTGAATGAAGTGTGTTGTACACTGATAAATTTAAACAGAGTCTGGTGGGTTTGGTGATTGGCGATTTCAGGGCTGTCTCTGGTTAAACAAAAAGGATCTTACTCTAACAAAATGGTCTGTCTCTGTAGGGATCATTTTCACACTGTAGTCAAACATTCAGACTAATAATCCAAGCCTGGCAAAAACAAGCACTTTTATTGAACATAAATTGACTTTGCAAACACGCACCATGTAGCTACATTGCAGCCTATTTTGCAGCTGCCTGCTGCAGCACTCTCGCTCCATACTGGACCAGTTTCAAAAACTGATGTTCCCATCAGTCACTTAAACATAAAAACATTGGAAAATAAGGTTGAGGTTGAAAAATACTGAACTTACCCCTTCAGTAAAAGCAGCAATACGGTGCAGAAAGTAAAGGTCCTGCATTTAGAATTTTACTTACATAAAATACAAAAGTATTAGCATCACAATATACTTAAGTACCAAAAGTAAAAGTGCTCATTGTGCAGAATGACCCTTTTGAAAATAAGATGCATTAATGTGTTTATGACTTTAAAGTTGCAATGGGTAAAGTTGGAACTAATTTTTTATTACTATATATACTGCTGGTAGCTTGTTAATTATTCCCCCAGGATTTCTTAGAAGTCTTATATCAGCCTATAATAATACATAATAATTTATTTATTGATAATATTTTGTATAAATAATCGGAATCTGCACAGTAACCAGAGGTATTAAATAAAGTAAAAAGTACAATATTTCACTCTGAAATGTAGTGTAGACGTATAAAGTAGAAGGAAGTGGTAAATAGTAAAGTTCCCTTTAAAATAGAACTACAGTAACTGGGAAAATAAACATACTTAGATACACTCTACAAGTTTGTTACTTCTATTTTGAAAAGTACTTTACAAATAAACTTACTACTGCTGCTTCACAGTAATATGATATTTCTACCTATTTGAACCCTTATACAGAAAACCCTTATAGTCTTGTACTGACCCTTGTTGTCTGTTTATGAATTGTGTGTTTGTGTTGTGCCTCTTTGGCCAGATTTTCCTTAAAAACAGATATTAAAGATAAAGATATTCAATACCTGGTTGGGACAAAAAGGTAAACTCAAATGAATAAATCATATTCACCTACTTCAAAGGTTTTATTGCGTTATTTGTGGAGCTTTAGACCTGAATGTAAATGAGACCGACGGGCTGATGCATGAGGTCACACAGACATAAAAGAAATGTCATTAAGAGGGTGCAACACTGAAATCAATAGAGTGAACTTGAAACACGATGGAATACATTTGCAACAGTGCGATAATTAGTGCATAGGGCTCATATTTGCAGCGTGGAATACCTTAATTATTTTTTGCATGATTTCTGAGATCTTTTCAAAACTATAATGGTCGGATGAGTCTTCAGATGAGAGATGAGATGAGTTCAGTTGCGCGGTGTATAAACGGTTGTGTTTTTGATATGCAGAGAGGGACCATTGAGGCCTGCTCGTGTTATAAGGCTCACAGCAGCAGCCTCATTGTGTGGTGAATTATCATAACCTCCTGCTACCTTCAGAGTCCTGCAAGATCAGGCTTTGAGCAGTTGCTAAGAGCTTCACTTGACAGGAAATGCAAATGGCTGTGTCTGCAAATTGGATTCCCATAAAAAATAAAAAATGGAGGCAAACAGGAGAAGTGTCAAAAACAAACCTGGCAGACACATCGACAGGATAAACAAATAAAAGATGACAGTCTGTGGTGATGAAAATAACAGCTCTGGCAATATCAGGAGACGTTTCCAAAGTGTAAAACCTGAGGAGTTTATGTATTACTGCGTGTTCTCCATTAAGGCCTGTCTCAGTGGAGGAGAGGCCAGCGAGCCGCTGGCATATTGTGCTGATTGATATACTACAGTGAGCCATATGGACACTGTGTTAATCGAATGAGGGAGACATCTGCGTGATGATTTATGATTTTGTTGTGATTTGTAAGCTGTGGGTTGCATCAATGACATCATCAGCATTACTCAACTCTTTGCCTGTGATGCCAACACATTTCCTAATTGATGGAGAAAGACGACCTGCAGAGTGCAGAGATTACAGCACATGAGACGAAAAAATACACATTACTGTGCTATAGACAGGAATATGATATTTTTTTTTTAGTAGGTTTGTTTTATTTTTAAAAGAAAAACATGATTTAAAATAATTCCAGTCCCTTAGACAAAGTGTAGTTACTGTAATTCTGTTTAACAGTTAACAAGAGATACAATTAAGCAGAAATAGATTAAATTAATCATGTTTTAGCATATGTTTATCATTCATGTTGTCAAGCAGGAGAGAATAGAAAGCTAAGAAAGGGGATAAATAAAGCAAATGAGAATGAAAGAGAAGAACAGATTAGATAGGAAACTGGCAGGAGAGAAAAGGAAAGCTACATGTGTATGTAGTTCATTAACAGAGAAGGGAAGGCGATAAAGTAAAGGAAAGGGAAGGAAAAGAAAGAAACTAGAGAAAAGAAATGAAATAAAAAAAAGATACAAAGCAAATGAAGAGGAAAGAGAAAAACAAAAGGTAGGGAAAATGGCAGGGAAGGAAGGAAGGACAGAATAGAAAGGGAAATACAACAGCAAAGATAGTAAACTAGAATTATTAGTCCTCAGCAAACCAGTCAAGTTTCTCTGACAGTTTTGGATGCTTCACACGCATCTTCCCCCAGCAGCACAGAGGAGCTATACAATCAGCACAGTTTCAAGATGGACACCCAAGATTAGTGTCACTAATTCAGTATCTGACCAAATGTCTCCTCTTCAGTTCCTGAGGTATGACGTTGAATGAGTTATGGCAAAAAGCATATTTTGTGAGGTCACACTGACCTTGACCTTTGACCGTCAACCACAAAATTTAAATCAGCTCATTCTTCAGTCTAAGAGGACGTTTGTTAACCCTATGGGCCCTAGGCGTTTTTGGGGTATTTTTACTGCCTTTACTTTTAGGCTCATATCACAGTCATTATAAAGGCTACATACACATGCTATATCTTGTTTTTTCAGGACAATCCGGGCTAACCAGATTTTCCATCATTTCATGTCCTTCTATGTGCCTGTATTTTATATTAATTTTTATATCAATGAAAAAAACAAATCCGCATTACTAAATTCTTACATTTTTACATGTATCTCACCATAGCAATTTGGAAGTTGACATATTCTGCCATATATGAAGAGGGGAGACTCTCTGGAATCTGGCAATATAAGAACCATGATGGTGGGACATTCTGTCACTTCACAGCTGTCCAAAACATGTGGTTTGTGCCAGGCGGACATAACTGCCAGTATTTTTTCATTATTGCAAGAAATTCCATTGACACATTCACAAGTCAAAAATGTGTTTTATCTGAAAGAAACATGCAATATTTACATCTAAGATAATAGCAAAATAGTCAACCAAGTGCAATGATGTCCTCCAAGATAATATTTGTTTTTCAGTTTCAGTTACATACTGGGGGGCATTTTGGGCATTGGTGGGGGGGCACGTGTCCCCCTCAATGTTTATGGTGACTACGGCCCTGTCAGCATGCATAATTAGGCCTCAGTTGTCTGGGTGCGCAAAGGTGAAGTGGCTGGTCTTGTCACACAAAGTTTGATGGAGTGTCAACTGGACAATATGGAGATATTTGCATCTTGAAAGCCGGACTACAAATGTGGATAGACAGGGAGAAACACACACAAGCCTAAGACTTGATAAGATATGATATTCCTCACTATATGAAGTGACTGATAACAAGATCTGTATAATGGATTGTAAAGAAATTCATCAGGTTTTTATTTTGTAGACAATTAATCTGGATTTATAGCGTGATGGGATGACAGCACAATGATATGTGTGTGGTATCATTGGAAAGCTCTAGTCCTGCGCTTTCATGTGATATGTGTGGCATTTCTGTGCGAGCCTGCATTCACGAGTAATCCATCCAAGAGTAATGTGTGTGCAAAGCTGTATGAAAGCTCTGTTATACATCATTTTAGTGTAACTTTATCATTGTTTTTCGTTGTGAAAACATTGGACTACCGACAAGTGCGTGTCCTTGTCGGAAAGCTACAATTCCGCTGTTTCACGTCGCGGAGAAAATCAATACAGGTGTGAATTTGGACGCACTATGCGTCATTTGGGCCCATAGGGTTAACCTGGAAATCCAGATGCCCCGCCCCTAGGAAATTTCAATTCAATTCAATTTTATTTATAAAGCCCAATATCACAAATCACTATTTGCCTCACAGGGCTTTACAGCATACAACATCCCTCTGTCATTATGACCCTCGCAGCGGATAAGGAAAAACTCCCCAAAAAAACCCTTTAACAGGGAAAAAAAAGGGTAGAAACCTCAGGAAGAGCAACTGAGGAGGGATCTCTCTCCCAGGACGGACAGACGTGCGATAGATGTCGTACAGAACAGATCAGCATAACAAATTAACAGTAATCCACATGACACAATGAGACAGAGAAAGAGAGACAGAGAGGGAGAGATGCAGGTAATGACAGTAGCTTACAACAACATTATTGAAAGTAATAATATTATAGTTTTAGTTCTGGCTCCTGCGGTACAATATGTTGAAAGTATGTATTAATATCTGGCAGTATACAAGTGTGACAATAGTCATATGTGTATAATAACAGTAGAAGTATGACTAATGACTAATGATGGCAGCAGCAGCAGGAGGCATCTGGCAGGACCACGGCAGCAGCACAACCACACACGTCACACTATCCAGGCACCGCTGCAACATGAGTTAATCTGAGAGACAGTGGAGCACAAAGGCTCCGGAGAAGAAGCCGAGTTAGTGACATCCAGAATGGCCGAGTTAGTAAGATGCAGTAATGGGATACGTGAGAGAGAGAGAGAGAGAGAGAGAGAGAGAGAAGGTGCCTGGTGTATTATAGGGGGGTCCTCCGGCAGACTAGGCCTAAGTCAGCCTAACTAGGGGCTGGTACAGGGCAAGCCTGAGCCAGCCCTAACTATAAGCTTTATCAAAGAGGAAAGTCTTAAGTCTAGTCTTAAATGTGGAGATGGTGTCTGCCTCCCGGACCGCAACAGGAATTTGAATTTGCATTGCACAGGAATCTGGCCCCGACGAGCCGAGCCCGCTGAATCGCAGATTGTCCCAATCCGATCAGTCTATCTGACAGAGGCGGGCTCTGGGCAGGCGTAATATGATGACAACAGAGCTGCGCTGTAGGAGTCAAAAAGTAAACAGCCAAGATGGCAGTTGCCGAAGGACTGTGTCCATTCAATTTAGCTTTGGAAGAAACGCTAAGCCAACTACACTTCTCTTTTTCCTTGAGAGAGGAGCAGAAGACTGCCCTAGAAGCCTTCGTTTCCAGGAAGGAAGTTTTTGCTGTTTTGCTGACAGGATACGGCAAAAGCCGTATCAGTTAGCCCCACTGTTAGGCAAACAAATGGGGCTTAGTGCAATGAATACGTCACCTTGTTTTTTGCTCTGATTTGCCATCGTGCTATCCAGTTGTGTGCGGCAGCATTTGAAATGCCTCAGTTAGTGCCGCCCCTTGGGTAGGAAGGGTGTATCGGTGAGGGCCAGACTCAAAATCTGTCTAGATTTGAGTCTGGATTTCCAGGCTAGGCGTTTGTGTCAGATTTAAAGAAATTTTCTAAAGGTGTTCTTGAGATAACACATTCACAAGAATGAG
This sequence comes from Epinephelus fuscoguttatus, assembly GCF_011397635.1. Taxonomy (NCBI): domain Eukaryota; kingdom Metazoa; phylum Chordata; class Actinopteri; order Perciformes; family Serranidae; genus Epinephelus; species Epinephelus fuscoguttatus. Next base: position 14,755,872 of record NC_064768.1, on the reverse strand, counting down.
AAAGATGAGGTCAGAGTGACCTTGACCATTGACTTTTGACCACCGAAATCCAACCAGTTCATCGTTGGTTCCAAGGGGACATTTGTGCCAAATGTGAAGAAATTCCCTCAAGGCGTTCTGGAGATATCATGCTCACAAGAATGGCATGGACAACCCAAAAACATGCCGGCACAAAGGCATAAAAATAGAAGGAAATGATGGAAACTGCATGTGGCCAGTTTGGGGAGAGGGGAGGGAGAGGAAAGAAAGAAATTGGTAGAAAGACAAAGAAAGGAAAGGAACTGGAAGGACAAGATGGGAGAGGAAAAATCACACACATATTCACTGACTCTGAAAAATGACACCCTGATGGTCGAGGTGTGACCCAGTTGTCAGGTCAACAGCTCTCTGGATTTACCCTGAACACCCCCTCACGGTCCGTCTCCAACAGAGACACCTTTACATCAACTTCACTTCAAATTATGGACAGTGCCTGAGCTTAAACCTTCTGTCCAGTTGTCTAAATAAAGAATTCAACAGTTTTAAAATTAAATATTGTTTTCTATTTTGTTCATTTGGTTGTGTCCACTTGGGTAAATGGAGGTGTCTGTGACAAACAGCCAGGATTAATTGAACCCAGGGTCATCACTTCAAGCCCTGTGAGGGTTCGAAGCCCACATGCGGAGATTGCATGCACCTTAAAATATTTGATCGTAGGGCAATACAGTATATTGGCAGAGATTGAATGTAATCTTCTTCACTACTTTTAATTAGTTTATAATCACTTGAAAATAAAATAATGCTTTTGTTACCTTAGAATGAGTTGTTTATATCTACATCGGGAGGAGGTCGACTTCCATGGAGTCTGCCATTTTGTTTCTACAGTAGTTCAGAATGAGCAAAACAAACACTGGCTCTGGATAGGGCCAATCACATTTTTGTGTATTTGCATTGGTCTTCTCCTACATGCTTCGCACAAGTTTTAGTTGCAATCTGCAACGTCACTGTTAGACACCATGAAATCCTACACGATGGACCTTTAAAGCGGATAATTGGACTTTCATCTACAGCAAATAAATCAATAGTAAAGTAGCAGTGCAGGTACTTGAGAAGGATATGTTTACCACTGACAATCTACCAGCTAATATCCTACTAACACAGCTGCTGTCTGTTTTCCATGACCCTCTCAGACATCACATAATTAGAAAAGAATTTACTGTACATGTGAGATGATCCTGCAGTAAACTGAGATGAAGGGCAGTTATGCAATTACCACATACCAGCATTAAACCTGCCAACAGTCAGAATGTGTCATCAGCGCCAGAGGCAGCAGCAGAAAACTCCACATAAGAGAAATAAACACCATCCAACTGCAGGTTTTAAGGGACTGTGCAGAGTCTGGAAAACATTAACTGACAGAGAAAAGGACAAATTGAAGTTTGTGTATCAAATGAAAGGATGTATGTCACCTCAGAAGCAACAATAGGAGACTCTCCATGGCACTGACAGATTTTTAGCCAAATATACAAAAAGAAAAAACAACAACTAATCTCTCCGTAGAACCTTTTCAGACTGGGGTCTTTATAAGTAACAGATCAGACACATGACAACAGCATCAGCAGCAGCAGCAGCATCTCCCACTGACGGCTCAGAGTTTCCCTGGAGGGAAATCCTCTTTGTCTGGGCGGTCCGGGCCGGCCGTGTCTTTCAACAGGATATCCCAACAGAAGGTGAGGTCAACTATGAGCAAACTCTGCACAATAGGATCTGGAGCTGGATTTGATGTTTCACAAAGCAGTGGTCATATTCTTTGAAGATTTTGCCTCCTCCCCCCGTCAAGTCTGTGAAAGTTAATTAAACATTGGACAGCTTGGGGTCAAGCCTCGGCTCAAAGTGAGAAAGAAAGAGACTTTGTTTTATCATCTCGTCATCTTGACAGAATGTTGCATGAATTACTCGTTGTTATGAAGTGGAAGCGCATTGTCATCAGATTCTGGTGAAGTGCTACAAACATGTTTTAGTTTTAATATGAAAACCTAAATGCATATTGGTAAAGTCAAGTGTCTGAACCAGATTCCTTTTTCTTAAATTTCAACGACTTTGCCACTTACACATCAACTGCTTTCAGCTGTTACTCTTCAAAGAACAAAACAACTGCTTTAATCACTCGTGAAATTACAGTGCAACTGCCTTCACATCAGCTGAACATTTGACTCCATCGCTACAGACACCAACTCACAGACGCACTTTAGTGTCGGTATGAGATGCACCAGGCGGTTTTGATGTTCAGTGCAAAAGCCGTAGTATAAAGAGGGAGGAAGTCCACAGAGGATGGGTGGGAGGGCAGTTGGATGAGTCAAACCAACACATTCTCATTCTGACCTCTTCACATATCAGTGTTCGGTCATGGACCTTCTACGTCCAGATATGACGTGAAAGGTACCCTGGGTGCGTTGGTCTGTTACATGCATTGTCTTCTTTAGCAATACACTTTTAAAAAAACACACACTACATTGGTACAACACTGCGAAATGACTTTTTTTTTTCCTTCAGCAACTAACGCACATGGTTAGGTTTAGGAAAAAAGAACAGGGTTTGGCTTTATAATCTTACGGGACACCAACATCACTCTCTCAGGTGAAAGTCAGTGTTTGTTGGACCCATGCACCACCCCCCTGTCCCACCACACTCAGACTTTCATCGCCACAACTCTGGTTCTTGTCCCAGCGCGTTTCCTCCTGATGCCACCAAGTGCTGGTAAACTATTAACGTTAAAGGGAAAAAATTTTTGGTCAGTGTCTGCTGCCGCAATCACTGCCTAAGCACCGCATTTCGACGACTTCGGAGTGAGACCGGGCTCGTCAAACAAACTTCGACTTTCACCCAGGAGACCACTGTTTGTGTCCACTGTGAAACCAAAAGTCAGTTGAGATATTTAGTGATAACATAGTGTGGTAGTATGTGTAGCATATGACAGGAGTGACATATGTCACATGACATGATGTGACATCATGTTAATAACAAACATACTTATTTTAAGCCAAACCTTGATGTTTTTTTTCAAACCCAGCCATATATTTTTGTTGCTGAAACCTAAGTAAGATTTTTATCTATATGTTAAGTTTATTTGAAAATACACTGTTGGCATTTAATGAGCAAAAACTACATTTCCTGTGATAATGAAAGTTTATTTTAAAAAGGACACAATGCATAGAATGAGTGTAAATTGACACACCATCCCTGAGTGTTCAAAACTGACGCTAGAGGAGTGCTTAGAGTGTCAGTTTGAGTTGTAGGGCCAGTGACCATGTGTCACTATTTGATGATACAGCAGTGAGAATGTGTTGATTTATCACCTACACTGTATTTAACATTTCAACTCTTTTTAGTTTATGAACTTGAATACTGAAACAACTGAATCTATATGTACTTTCTGCATTATTTTTTATACTTAAAATATTTATATTTTGACTCCCATTTTAACTAAAATTGTTTCAATATTTCAACTGTAAATTTTTATTTTTAATAAAATTCTCTTATTTGTTCTCATAAAAACCTAATTTAATATTGGCAAATGTTTGAGTGTTTTAACTCCTGAATTTCCAATTAGTTTTACCACTTATACTTCAGCTGATAATTCAGCGGCTTTCAGCATTTTCTTCTTCTGCAACTGAAACTTTGACCACATCAATCTGTTTCTCTTCAGCTGACATTTCAGCTTCTTTTAATTCTTACACTTCAACCCTTTCAATTATCAGGGGTTCCCCTTTGATCAAGAAACACTCCTCCCACTCCCACAGTGTTCTCTGTTTAACAGTATACAGCGCAGCACACTTTAACTGCTTTCAGTGACTCTTCAGCTGACACTTTAACTGACATCATCCTTTAGTTTATACACTTGAACTGGCACTTAATAATTTCAGGACTTTCACCCTTCCTGCCCAATTGATCACCGACACTGAATCTCAAACTATGTTCTGCACTTTCATTTCAAATGATGTGTCAACTTCAGTCAATATGTACACTTTGTTTGACACTGAAAACTGAAACTCTATTAAGCACTTCCATTTTAAAAGCTATTTCAACTTCTTTCAGTGTTTACAATTTGACCACCACTTTTACATCAGCCTACAACACATGCTGTTTCAAGCTGCAAAATTTTAGCAAAATTTTAAAGACTTTTTCCCCGTTATCATGTAAAACCTAAATGAATATTGGTAAATGTTTGAGTGTTTGAACCCGACTTATTTTTAATTTCCCTCTTGAGCGAGTTTGGCAGGGCTTTCGCAGGAGCTGAGCTGTTGGCTGCCCTTCCATGTCTTCTGTTGTTGTTTTCTGGAGGCCTCAATGGGATGGGTAGTTTGTGAAATGACAGGACATGCCAACAAATTGCATCACTTCTGGCTCAGCGGCCAAGGACAATGCCATGCCATATGCCAATCGGGGGGGTTATGGGTAGAGGGATGAATGGGTCTCATTTCCATGTGCTCCCTTCGAAGCCTGACCCCCCCCACCAAAAAAAAACAAAAAAACCAAAAAACGCCCGACTCCAAACTCTCTGTTACAACCACACACACACTCACACCCAAAAAGCCCTGTCGGGAGGCTGCCTTGGCCAGTGGTGTGACACAGACATACGAGCTGACACATCAGCCATTAGCCAAAACAAAACATCCAGAGATTCATTTCAATACACGGGCGGGCCGGAGGAGCGGCATTGTCTCTGCTGATCTCTCTCTTCCTGCAGTGGACAGAGTCATCAGAGCGACACACTGGACACACACTATCACTTTCACACACATCATCTGCTGTTACTCAATGTCTCATCAAGACACAAATCACAAGTTTGATTCATCTTTCCTCTGAAAACTTTTTGTCTACTTTGTATTTAACTTATTTTTAACTTTGCATTAATTTATAGTTTATTTTCTTTTTTGTATTAAGTTTTTTCCAATATTGTATCCATTCTACATGTTGTATGCTTCCTGTTTGCTGTGTTTTTGAACATACTTTTTCTATCTATATTCTACTTTGTATCTGTTTTGTATCTACCTCCTACTCAGCATTAATTTTGTACACCTCTTCCTTCATGTCGTTTTGTATTTACTTCCTAATTGTATCTAATTTGTGCCAATTTTGTTAATATACTTTATCTACTTTTGATTCTGCATCAGTTTTGTGTCTGTTTTATTTACTTTCCAGTAATTTACTTTGTAGTTTCTACTTTATCTTGTTTGGATCTATTTTCTATTTTGTGTCTGTATTGTGTTAACTTATAAATAAACAAATGTTGTATCTACTTCCTCTTCTGTGTATGTTTTGAACATACTTTCTACTTTGTATCTACGTTTCTTTATCGGTTTTGTATTTACTTTGTGTCTATTTTTTCATATACTTAATGTTCTGTATCAATTTGTGTATCTTTATATTTTGTTTTGATTTTATTTCAGCTTTTAGTTTTGTATCTACTTTCTACTTTGTATTGTTACTTTACCCTTGGCACACATTTGGTATTTACTTCCTCTTTTGTACAGTTTTGTCTACCTGCTGCATTGTATCAGCTTTGTGTCTACTTCCCACTTCTATATCTATTTTGTACTTCTTTATCTACTTGGTCTAATTTATATCTATTTTATATTTATATCTATCTTTCTGCCAATTTCTAGTATAGTCCTTGTGAGATTTAAAACAAAAAAATCATGTAAAAACTTGAGTTAAGTTGCATCTCACTTTACTGTGATCTGTGTTAGGTAGCTAACAGATACTGGAGTAGATTCATGGAACAAATATTGAAATTGATCAACTAATTTTTCATGTTGACTTAAGCGAGATAGTTACTGACAATCTAAGGCATTTTTTGTCTCTGTTTTACTGTTGTTTTTGAAATAAGATATTTAAAAAGTGATAATTACAGCTAAAATGATTACAGTGAAAATTTTGGAATAGCCCATTTAGTGGTATTTTAGTTGCTATGATGTATACTGAGATATCTTATTGATACTTTTTTCTCTTATTTATCAGTACTGTTATTTATGTTCCAAAGTATTTTTCACTTGTTCTGCTGTAGGACAAAATCACTTTTTAGAAAGTTTCCTCTTAACTGTGTCTCTTTTCTGTGTCTTTGGGATCACAGATTTAAATAGTGTGCGGTAATTTGACCAGGGAGTGAGGAGCAGTGATTTAGGAGCTGTTTCTTCGTTGACATGATACAAATGAGGATGGTACTAGAAGGTCAAGCAGCCTGCGCCATCGCCATAATTGTGCTAATTGGGACAATATGTGCATGATAAATCACCACGGCATGGCATCAAATCCTTTAATCGCTTTTGTTTTTTCTTAAAAAGTACGTTTACATTCACCACTTTTGCTTCAAAGTGAGCGTTTTCATTGTTTGCAGAGCTGAAGTTTTGTTGCTGACCATATGTTTTTAAAGAGCATATGTTCTGTGCTAATGCTGCTGAGGGAGGGAGGGAGGAAACAGTGAAAGGGTTTTAACCTTCTACGTGGGGGAAGTTGTGCGGTTAATACTCCAGCCACCTCTTCACTGGGCCGCTGCCAAGTGCTCTTCCAGCCCCGGCTCTATGAGAGGGGGGAGGAGGACGAGACCCCACAGATGCTTTCTCTCGGTCCCCTCTACCTCGCAGCCAGATGCCAAGAGGATAAACTCTGGTAGCTTCAGGACCACAACATCAAGGTTGTGTCCAAAACTGGAGCCTGTGATATTAGTCATGGAGAGGGCGTGATGTATGATGCCAGTTTGTGTTCTGGCTCAACAGCATCTGAAATCACAAGACAATACAACACAACACAAAAGAATAGAAGATAATATAGTGTGAAGCAATTAACGAAAGCGAAGATGGGGAGAGGGCCAAAATGGCTGACTAAACTTTTACTCACATAGAGGTATGAATATTGGCCTAAACACTGACTTTATGTACTCACAGTTAGTCACTTTACTTAATAAAACTCCTAAATAATGATAATAATTAGCAGTAATTAAAAGTTAGCCTTTAAATAGCCAACTAGCCAGCAAGATCCAAATAAACCAAGCACAAACCAAAACATAAAAAAAACAACAACATATAGCCTGCAATTAGCGGTGGGAGATGTGGCCAAAATCTTTTGTCACTGCCCTAAATATTGTTTTTTTTTCATATTGTTTTTTTTTCATAACAAAGGCACGATCACCCTACTCTCACTCTGACTGGTTATTAGCCTACTTGTTGCCCTTGTTGGTTGGATTGGTTTGGTCATAAAGTGTGAGGCTGGTTAGAGTTAGGATGAGGATATCAGGGTAAGCCAATCAGAGACAGAGTAGGAGAGAGAAGGGCAGGTCATCAGCATAGAAGAGAAAAAAATATTACGCCCTGAATGGCTCTAGTGGTAGAAACGGTATTGCCACATGGACATTAACTCAACCCATATGTTAGCATGTTAGTTTGGCTAATGTAGCTAGCAATAAAGTTAATGCAGGTGAGTTTAGAGGGATTTTACTTAAACCTACAGTGGGAAACTTTTTTGTCTGGCAGTGAGAGTACTCACACAAACACTGTTGATGCTGACTTAGACTGCCTGCAGGTGAGCTTGCCACATCTCTTCCACTCCAAGGGTGCGCTGTCTGCAAGTCTTCTCGTATAAATACAAATACCAACCTATTCAAGAGCAGTAACACAACATCAGTGTTTGCCTTTATTGTCCTTGCTCTTCTTTCGGCGCTCTCTGTCAAACGCCAAGTTTCCTCACCTAGACCATCCCAGCCCGGTCATCAAAGGAAAATGGTGGCGTTGTACATTCTGGCAAAAAACTATTAGATATGTATGTTTCATACATATCATATCGATGTTAGTGAAGTGACATAGTTTGGAATACATGTATATGAGCTCACTTTGTCATCAGTGTGTGCAAGGAGATGGTGGATAGCTTGAAAATAGAAAATAACGTACATATCCGAGATTTTCGGAAACATACGATGCCAACTATTTTCTTGAGGGTTAAGCATTCACTCCAGAAATTTTTTTTTGGACACACGGGATTTTCTGCCAAAGCTTCCACTATACTATCTGCTTTGTCGCTATAGTCTCCCCTCTTCCTGCCCCCTTTAGATCCGGCTGGTTGGCGTAAAGGCCCAGACACACCAAACCGAACCGAACTGAATAGCCAATCAGAGAGATTTCATTCACCCATGGGTTCCATCAGATTCACAGATTCAACATGCTGAATCGGCCAAACAAGCAGCAGACAAGGGCTAATGGTGCGGGACACACTACAAAAACTAGAGCTACTGACACTCACCAATGGCGGACTGTCGGCTTGGTGTGTCAAGGCCTTAAAACGTATCACTTCCGGTGCGCCAGTGTGGGAAAGTTGCCAGAGACATGACAACTCTAGTATACTGCAAAATACAGAGAGCTTTCCCTGGCAATAGGCTCAATCAACATTGTGTGAGCTTGCTTGGCGACGGCTTGAATGCAACAGCCCTGCACTTAAGCTTAAAATCTACAAATTGATTAGAAATTTACAAAAACTTATTTAGGCTAATAGGAAGAGAGACTGAAAGACTTTAGTGACAGGTTAAAGTTCACCACACAGTTTATGGACGTATTATTTATAAACCTTTTGATCAGATGAAGATCGGCCTTGGATCGAAACATCTATTCAAATGTATTTGTGGTCTGGAGTCAGTGTGCAGGTGTCACTCCTCTCATCAGCGCTGTTTTCCAGTAGCCTTGCACCTGCATGTGAATTATGCGCCGTCTACACACACAAATGCAACAAACAGAACTCGGTTAAGGGAGCGATTGGAGGCTTCCAGCTTTGCTAATTAGCCATTTACAGAAGTCTGTCCAGGGAGTTGTTGCTGTGAGGAAAAAATGTCAGTTTAAAACAGCAAAAACAGGATATTGTGTAAAGATGAAGTAAAGCCTGGCCGCTTGAACTTTTTTCCTTCCGTGGCAGTTTTATGTGAACCAATGTTTCTTTTGGCTCTGCGTCTGTCTCGGTGTAAAACTGACATAAAAGAATTAACAGTCGTCAGAAAAGCTGTCTCGCAAATGTGGGAACATGTATAATTTATAATTATACATGCAGATTTATTCTATCAATCTTACATAATCTTTTTCTCCCTTGTTTTTTGTTTTTTACAGATAACTGTGAGGAGGGAGGGAGTGGGGGGGAGACAGAGGGGGGAGACCTGTGGATGATTAGCTTCTTTTTGTCCTCTGTTTTTTCTCTGCTTTATTTTCCCTGAGAAGATTAAATATTTCTGCTTGAGAAAATCTTTTTAAACGGCCACTGACTGCTGTCCTGGCCCCCTCTGTCACTGCCTGAGCACACAGGGTCCCCCTCCAAAAAACCCACAGTTCTCCCCCATTTTGTCATTCCAAAATGTGGTGAAAAAATGTAATCTTCTAACAAAGAATAGAAAAGGGTGGCTATAGAGGAATTTTTTTCTGCAAGTGGCCTCTTTATTGGGTGGGGGATGGGCGGCGGAGGGCTCCTTCACAGTATCCACACACAACAGGGCTCCAATCTGTCAAATAATTAGCCAGTGTGGGAGGACAAAGGTTTTTATTTGCCCGAATTTCATACATCACTGCTTGAATACATCATCACTGTATTGTGACGGGTCATGGGAACTTCAGCTTAGAGACAGAGACAGAGACACTGAGAGGTCTAGAGATGTGATAATGAAAAGACCAAACTGAATGAAGTATCTATGATGGTTTATGTCGACGCTGTGGAGATAATGTAGACATAAGAGAGTTTTTATGTTAGCCTGAAATAGTCATAATTTTGAAATGTTTGCAAAGAGCTACTTGTAAAGGTCCTGTATCTGAGCTGAAGTGATTGATTGACTGATTTAAACCATTATTTATACAAGACAAACTCACTGAGAACAAACTGTCATTTATAAAGACTTCCTGTTTAGTCTGTTTTGTGTGTCACACTTTGCCAAAGGCTATGCTGACGTCTTTAAATTCTTTGCTTTGTCCAACCAACAAAACCCAACGATATTCAGTTTACGCTAAATGACAGAAAAAAGTAGCAAATTACCACAGCTGCAATGATTTATCAATTAACTGATCAGTTGTAAACTTTTAAATTAATCACCAACTAATATGATAGTTGGCTTGAGTCATTTTTAAGGAAAGAAATATTAAACATTCTCTAAAATGTGATTATTTTCTGGTTTCTTCACTCCTTTATAACAGTAAACTGAATATTTTTAGGTTGTGGACAAAACAAGACATTTGAGGATGTAATCTCTTCTTTGATTAACATTTTTTCACCCTTTTTCTGACAATGTATTGACCAAATAACAGATTGATTAATCAAGAAAATAATGAACAGATTTAACAACAATGAAAGTAACTGTTAGTTGCAGCCCTGCTCTTAACATGTCTCCAGCTGGAAACAGACAATGTTTGACATTTTCGCTTCAAAACGTGACTGAAATTAGGTAATTAGTTTTCTGCCAATCAACTGATCGATTAATCAGCTTATCGTTTCAGCTCCAGCTGCACTGTTGCGTGTTGATATTATTAATCACAAGCTGAATCAGAAATGTTTTATTGCCAAGCAAATTTGCACTTGCGAACTAGGAATTTGACCTGGTGATGATTTGGTGCATAACATTTAAACACAAAAAACACAAAGAAATATAAATGAAATAGAAGGCTGCAAACTGACTTGAAGAGAATAAAGTTTTGATTCAACATTCAGCACAAACATTTAAGAATTTCTGACATTTGATAAATGATTTAAGTAGGTTAAAGTTAAGACAGTAATCAAAATTGCCAATTTAAAGATGACTGCTACAAATCAAAATTCCAGTGAGCGCAATGTTTCAGGACTGTTTATCTTGGCAACATGAGTATATGTCTCTGCATATTCTGGTTAGGAGTGTGGAGAAAAAAATTATACTGCATAGTATAGAGATATTTTTCCATCCAATATTGTAAATATACAAAGACATCAAGTACTGATTTTTTTGTATTACATAAATTCACATAATTCACATTTTTTAGCTTTTAATCTTTTATTTAACCTTTATTTAACCAGGAAACTTCTTGAGATTAAAAATCTCCTCGCCAAGACAGATGGCAGCAACATAAGTTACAGACTGACAACACAAAACAAAAAAATACTCAAATATGCAACACAAAAGCAAACAATATAAAACACAAAAACAAAAGCTGAAAGTAATGCAAAGTAAAACTAAAAAGTTCATTTACAAATACTATAAGTGAACCATGAAAAAACAAGAAAACAGGGCCGACTATAAATGATTAAAAAGACTACATACAGAAATCCTGAACTAAACTAACTCAACTGCTTTTTTTATTCCACTGCAATAAAAATGATTTAAATTCGATAAACGGACTGAAAACTTTATTTTTTTAGGTAACACAGACAAAGTTTTTCTTTTGGTTTGGATTTTGCAGTTGAAAAATAGGTCGGGTTGGGTTAGGGTTAGGCCACAATATATCACAATAAATGTCACAGATGTAATAGCAAAGCATATCGGCTCATATTGTATTGTTACTCAAGTATTGTGATAGAGGCCTCTGGTGATTCCCACCCCTAATTCTGATGGTTATCAGTCAAATTGTAAGGCATATGAAGTGACTGACAGCTTATTTTAATTTAAAAACAAACAAAGAAAAAACAGTTAACATTAAAAACCAAATCCTCAGCTGGTTTATAAATCCTTCAGAATCAACCCTCTGATGGCAGTGACTGTAAAAATGGCTGAGAGGTCCAAAGATTAAAGCACAACTAGATCAAGTTTATCTCATTACCAGCAGAGATTTAAAAAGGAGGTGTTTGAGTGACACTTGGGGTGAAGTATTATTGTGGCTTCATCCTCCACGTGTGTGTGTGTCTTTGAGGTGTGTGTGTGTCAAAATAAGCCCTGTTCTTTGGATACTAAGACAAACAAGTCAGGGGATTGAACTGTAATTGACCCTCAGTAAAAACTCTTCTTCTGTGGTGGCTGAAATCGGCAGAGAAAAGTTATCAGGAGCTTGATATTGTCTGCTTTTATAAAGTAGCTGCTCTCTTCACCTTTGAGTTCCTGTGTGAGGGGGGATAGACCTCTGTATGGCCATTGTTTGGTATGATTGCAGCGGTCCATCACACGTTTCTCTGAAGGATTATATTGATCCACTGACGGAAGAGGAAGTCCTGGTGTCTATACTGTACCCAGCAACACAGGAACCAGCAGCAGTTTGTGGTCCTCACGCTCTTTGTTCTTTTCTTTTACTGGGAACTGAAATTAATTACCAGTTTTTGGCAACTGGGAATCAGTTCCTAGTGTGGTGATGTATTTTTTGTGTTGTTAAGCGGGTGCCTGCAGCAGTGAGGTGATATAAGTCTGCTGATAACAGGAGCCAAGGTGCAAGAGTGAAGAAAGTGATTAGTGTCCACAGACACTCAGGCCCTAAGAAAGAATTTATGAGGGAATTCTGAACAAAACCTGTTTGTTTTTTCTATATATGATGCAAGAAAAGATTAAAATCTCCTTTAAAATCTACCAGTTTGTCTTCAGGTTACCACAGAATTGTATTTTTCATCAAATAACCACAATATTAACATCATTCAGGTTAAGATTTTACATTAAACCAAGTTGGCTGAGTCCTGAACATTTAGCATAGCATTTCTTTGTGGATATAAGGCCCCAACACACTATTAATATACACCTTGTCAACTAAGAGTATTATTTACAGTATGTCTCTGCTTCCCCGGAACACTGTCAGATGCTCCCTTTAAAGTTTGAATTTGATTTAAATTCAAACTTCATGAGAAAATGTTCCTTCAGCTCAAAACTTGGTACTTTTTCTAACGTAATATAATGAAATGAAATACAAATTTTCTTGCTAGTCAGTGTGTCTTTTCCACACTGATTGTTTTAATTTATGTTCCAACTCACAATACTGCAATATTCTGCAGGCTGAAATCATTTTTTAAAAATTTCAAATAAGGTGTCATCATCACCTGTTTTTGGTTTGATGGAGGTTCCTGGGGGCGTTTTGGGCCTGCAGGGCCTTTTGAAAGCACATATCATGTTTTGCATGTTGCTGTCAGTATACAGACGAAGTTTTCTTGACTCCTGGAGTGTTTATATTTTTCAGGATGTAAGGTTTTCGTCCTGAGAACAGTGACATACATAAACATCAGTATACAATACAAGCATGTGGATAATTGTGGAGTTAATACTGTGTTTGAGACAGACAATGGTGGTGGATCTTACTCTAGGCAACATAGGAGATGACGCAAAAAGAACCTTTCTTTCTTTTGGTTGTTTTTTGTTGAATGAAGGTCTGTGAAGACTATTGTTATTATGTTTATTAGGTGGTTTCTCATGTTTAGATTCTCCGCTCATTGGAGTGACATTCAAAACCAATGAACATTAGGGAAATGGTGCAGTGGAGTATATGTGGAGACAATTAGAGCAAGAGAAAATAAAAAGGGAAACGCCATCCAGGGCGCAGTAGAAAGTGATAAACACAATTAATATGAAAGATGATAATAATTATATATTATTTGTAGGGGTTGAGGGGGAGCCTGTCATGGCCACCAATTGTGCTAGGCCCGGCACTGATAACAAAGGAAGTTGACTTACTTGGAAGTGTATAAATCACAGACAGTGAAGACAGGACAGATACCAAACTTATATTTTCATCTGTTTTAACACATAGGAAGCACAGATGTGAGTAATGTTAACATTATTCTGTCCTTTTATGTGAAATTTTCCTTTTTCTTCTGTTTATTTTCTTTCTTTCTTTCCTTTTTCCAGAAAAAGAATAAAATAATGAATAAAATCGAGACTGAAAAGAGGACAAACGGCACCGTAAAATCAGAAAGTTAAACACACTCCTAATTGTCATGTGTGACTGAGTGACATTCTCAAATCTCGTCTTGGACTGAATGTTTTACTTTCTCCCTCGTCCTTTTTTTTTCTCTCTCTCCCTAGGACTGATTTATACACACAACATGTTGCACAATGGGAGCCTTGTTTGTTAAATGGGATAGCCTTAATGGAGACTTATATTTCCAGGATTATATCTGTATTCAGTTGCAAATGATTTGGAGGGGGGCGAGAGGGGGAGGGGGAGTCGTTTCAATACTCTTCCTCTGTCTATGAATAATAGTATCATTTGAATTAAGTGGACACCTGGTGCAGTGGGTAAGGCTCTGAGGCGCGCTGTTGACCCGCTACCACTGCCAACTTCCCTTTTTCCCAGCCTGTCCTTATCCGTCCCTCCGAGCCTCCAATTTCATTCTCCCTCCACAAAATGCCACACACTTGTAACTTTAGTCTCCCTTCGGCAAAATCTTGCTCTCTCCTGAAAGGCGAAGGGGTTGGAAAAAAAAAAACTTTAAGAGAGGGGGAGGGAGGGAGAGAAATTCTTATCAATCTCCTCTTAGATTTGGGCAAAGTCATTTGAAAGCGTGGTGTAATGTTTCAGGGAAAACTTCCAATTAAATACTGTAAAAAGATAAAATAACAGTATCCTGGGCCTGCCCGTTGCTGGTATTAAAGCCCCCTTTTGTTGATTTATTGTACATTAGCCACTGAGCCATGCAAGGAAGGGGACATTTCAGAAGGGATTCTATTTGTATGCATCCTGCGTCTGCTCCACACACAATCAGGCCTGTATTGCGTTTTGCAAATTTATACCAGGATGTAGGTTTAGAGTGTTCTCCCCTCCACCCCCACCACCTCCACTGAAAGAAAAAGAAAGTTTTTCAAGTAAGTGTCTGCTTTCATGAGCACAAGTGATTGAGGCTCACAAACAAAGCTTTGTTTCTAAACTCACAGATGTACAGCCCCGCCGTAGCTTTGTCCTCTGCCCCTGAGAAGCATTCATAGATTTCTATTAGAGCACAACATTGGATTGTTTGGGAATACTTTTAGAGTGGACATCCAATAATAACCCAAAGCTTTCCCAGGGCTGAATTTTTCACCCAAGAGGAGGAACGAAAGAAGTCCTTTCTGCCTAGATATCAGATAAAAAGGAAGTAGCCTGCTTTTTTTTTCTTTTAAATGTCCTTTTTTTCAGTCTTTCCTCGTGATTTCGCTTTTATAAAACATCCTGAGAAACTAATGAGACTTTGAGCTCTTTCAGTCAGATGACAGCAATAATATTTGGCACTTTAAACTTTAACAATACAAGATGATGTGCTGATTTCAGATAGTTTGTGTTTTTGCTTATTTCCTCAGAATATTGCAAAAATATTTGCCATTTGCAGTGAAGGAACGTACATCTACTCAATTGCTGTATTTAAGTACAATTCTGAGGTATGTACTTTAGGTATTTAGATTTTCTTCTTACATATTATACTTTTATACTTGTCTACATTTGCCTGACAGTTGTATTAACTACATATCAAGATTTTACATTAATAAAACATTAACCGTGGTGTTGGGGGCCTCTGACAGAAAATGTTCAGCATCAAACAATTAATTTCCTGCATTCTGTTGAATCTGCATCAGTTTACGGTGTAAATGTATTTAATTTGGTCAAAATAAAAGTCCTCTGCCACATTCATGCTTTTATCTGGGGAGACAAATGCACATGTTCTAAATATTGAGGGGGATGTGTCCCCAGTGGCCCCCCCCCCAAAATCCACACCTATGATTCAACTACACTGATAGTAGGAGATTTTACATAAAAGAAAAGATAATCTTATATTCAAATCTGTTTGGCTTGTGACCTCTTAAAAAATCTGTGTGCCAGAATTTCAAGTGTCTATGAGTCTTTAGCAGTTCCACCAAGGAGACATTTAACCTCCAAACGGTTTCATTCCATTACTGTTTAAGGCCCAACGAGCTAAAAGCATTCAAGATATGGAAAGAAAAGCAAATATTAAAGAAATGTCCAAAAAATAAATTCAAATTTGTGTCACAGAACTTTGTTTTCTCTTCTTTCGTACTCAAATAATCATCTCATGATCAGTGGCGCCCACTTTCCAAAGGGGTGACCACCAAAAAGAAAGCCGTAACTGAATTTCAGGAATTATAGGAATGATGCTGCTGAAGTATTAAGGCTAATTGAAAACTATGTCAGTATGAGAGTTAAGGAATCACATACTGACATACAGTTCATATTACCAATTATCTGGTGTGCATAGATTAATAGTGGTACAGTTAACATTTTTAATTTCACAACAATCCTGTTTTAATGTGTGATGTATTTGTACATGTTTCATTGGTTCATTGTTCTTCAAATAGACTGGTTGTTCTTCTCCTTTAAAGGACAAATATAGGCCTACAGCTTTAATTTCACAGAGTACACTGTAAAAAGAAAGTGCTTGTTTTAAGACCTGTTTTAAGTTAGTGTTCAGGCTGCCTTGAAATTTTAAACTGATTGAATTCAAGAAGACGAGTTGAATCATTACTAAATTACTTCACCTTGTCTTCTCAAATGAAGTCAGCGTAAACTTTTAAGGCAACCTGGACACTTGCTTTAAAAGTTAAAACAAATACTTCCTTTTTACAGTGTATATTGCTTGTAAGGAGCAAAACATTTCCTGGGAACAAGCCTAGTTAAAAACACCACATACAGGCATCCAATTATTGTTGAGTATTTTTTGTGACAGGGGCATGAGGGTAGCTGTGGCCCCCCTGGCCACCCCCCGGCAACATCACTGCATATGATCCTGCTAAAAAGGTGTCTTGTTTCTTTTTGGAGGGGCCTGACCCCCAGGTTGGGACAGACTGAACTAAAATCCCCAACTGTATATAAAGTAGTTCACCTCAACCAACTGCAACTGTTACATATGCATTGGTGAATCAGTATTGACAATATGATAATGTATTACATGATAATACATCAGTCACGTGCCACTTTTCTGCAGAACAAGAACATTTTACTGGTAATACTTTTGTACTTTTACTAGAATTTTGAAAACAGAACTTGCATGGGATATATTTGCGGTAATGTGTTGGTATTTTTACTTAGCTGAAGAATGAGTATGTCTCCTACCACTGGAAACTTAACATCAAATGACACGTAATTATGCACACAATTTGCAGAAAATCTAATTATACACATACGTTTCCATTTTTCTCTCTGGAATATGCCAATAAAAGATTATTTTTGTTCAGTTTAAATGCAACCAATGAGCTCTCTGTAAACAAAAGACTCTATTAACTTCAGAAAGTCCTAATGTCAGACTTTGTACAGACAACAGAGAAAACACACACTTAGTCTCACACTCATTTGGAGAGAGAGAAGGACGGTCATGTTAGAGTTAGATGACAGAGGAACAATTATCCGTCTAATTCTCTTGTCGATACAGTTATGTCTTATGTGGTCGATGGACATGTAGTTGTTATCCCTGATCGATACTGAGACACTTCATAACACATCTGAGCGTGATAGAAGCTGATATCCTGCGCGACACCTCCTGATCCCCATTTAGCTATGATTGCAGGCGTTGGCGTGAATCTGTTTGGCTGGTTATGGATTAGCTACTTTGGCCCTGAAGTGGCTGCAGTTGATGATGTGATTAAATCAATGATCATCTCTCCGAAGGCTCTTTGATTCGTTCTCGTTTGGCTGCGCAGCAGAACAGAGCTGACTGTCTCAGCAGCACAGGGACAAATTACACAGGTTGCACTTCAAAGGCACGCTCACTGTCTTGATATTCTTTTTTATAAATGGCTGGAAAATGTTTTATTTTTAAAAGACTGTAAACAGTACATCATGCAGAAAGCAAGAGTGGTACAACATGTAAAACAGTCTGTATTTTTAGAGATCTTAGCCGTTCATTCTTGATGTTATAAACACACTTAATGTGTGTGATTGAAAATTTGAAATTCAAGGTCCACCTGCTTAGTTTTTGAGTCTTTCAGATTCACCTCCTGGTCTTCATCAGTACATGGATTTTTAGAAGTTTTAGGATATTTTAAGGGGTTTTAGTATTTGTTATTTGTACTTGTACTTGTAAGGCTTTTTGGGGGACTTTTTTTTTATAGGTTTGAGGGGTTTAAGGTAATGGGTTTGTAAGAATTTAAGTATTTTATAATGCATTTTAAAATGTTTCGATTTTTTTTTTTTTTGGAAAATGTTTTAGTTTCCAGGATATTTTTAGGATGTTTAATTATTTTTTTTATGTTTTTTTTAAAGGATTTTTTAAAAGGGTTTAAAGGTAATGGATTTTAAGATTTTCAGGATTTTTTGTTTATTATTGTGTGTTGTTTATGTTTTTAAAGTTTTTATTTGGAATTTTTTTGGTTTTTGATTAAGATTTTTGGAGAAATGTTTAGTTTTTCAGGGTATTTTTAGGATGTTTAAGGAGTTAATGGCTTTTTTTTTTTAAAGGTTTAAAGGTCATACTTTTTTTTGGGCATTTTTATGATTTTTGATTGCCAAGGGATTTTTGGTTTTATATTTAGGTATTATTCATTTTTTAGAGATCAATAGCGACTTTAATGGCTTTTTCACAAATTTGTAAAGGACTTTTAATTTGATTTTTAAGTTGTTTTTTTTTACTTCATTTGTCTCCAATGTAAAATGTCTTGTCCAACTTGTCTACTTTTTATCTATATCTCCTCCTTTGTGAATGATATCAGTCTCTAATAACTCTCTGTATGATTTAATGCATTTTACCAATATCTTTCTCTTAAATGGATTTTGTGGAAAGACTTAAATATCCCCACACTTTGTACAATCAGACCTTGTTAGCATCTTGACTAAATCACTAGATTATTTCAGTTGTTTTACAGATGTAAAACGTTTTTTTCTCTCCGCAGACGATGAGTGAGCACTGCTGCAGCTCTGCGTCAGCTGTGTCTAGACTACAGGAAATGCAAAATTGCATTTGTTTACAGCCTTGCGGAGCTCAAAGCGGGTGGTGGTTTAAAGTGCAGCAGCCAGCGAGGATGGCAGAGAGCTGGAGAGGCTGCAGCGAGCAGGCCGGATATGAGAGAGGGCTTGTCTGCAGGCAGCCAGTGAGGCTCGGCCCAGGATGTGCTGTAAAACTGTTGTAAAGCAGATTGGACTCTTTTTACTGTTTGCATCGCATGACATTTGTTTTTCTCTCTCTCTCCACCCCTCCTCCTGTCCCCTCCCCTCGTCTCTCTCTGAATGGACTGTTTGACGCACATGCTGCCATTTTGTGGCGCAGTCCACTGTGAAGGAACAACAGTGTGAGGCAGGTAGAAACAGAAACATTTACTGGGTTTAACTGAGGCCAGAGTTTGTGAGAAAATCTGTCTTTTTCTCTCCTTCACATTTCTCTGTAAACACCAGTCAGAGAGTGTCAGCGAGCCTCGGCAGTATCATGATATTTGCCAGTTCGTACGCCTCAGGACCAGACATAATACAAACATAACCCTGACGACAGATCTTGTCAGCTGTCTGACTGTCTGTCCATCCAGCTATTGATTATCTTTCAGCAGGAGGTCATAAATGACCCATGATCATCTGGCTGAAAAACATATTCCCAACATCTGACCTGTCACTAGAGGTTAATCAAATAAACCACGCCAGCCCTATGGAGCATGACTTTGCAATTATCCGTAACTTGCTCCTCCTGTGCTGCCTTTTATTGCATCATTAATACGTGGGAAGCCAGGGTGACAGCTAAGGGAGATGGCAACTCTAAAAAACAGTCCTGGGTGTGTTTAGCTGCATTAACTTACAGGGGGAAATGTGTAAAATCTGAGAACATGAACATCTCAAAGCTTTAACAGAGGAAAATCAATATAATGCCAACAAATGACAAGTTTACTGTCTGTCTTCACTCCATTCTTGACTGTGACTTTAATGCAAAGATATTTATTTACAAGGAGATGGACAAACACATCACCTGCTGTGACGGATGTGGATGCTGTAACATTTACAAAAGCATCAATAAAAGATGTTAATATCACTGAAAGGACAATGGGGAGCATGGAGCGCAGCTGTCATGCTGTTTATGTCTGCTGCCTTCAGAGGATGTCATAACGTTTAACTCTATGAAACAAAGGCAACAGAAAAGGAGACAAAAACAAACTTATGGAGGCTGAATTTTATCATTACCATTATTGTTATTTAATTAATTTAACGTTTATTTGTATGGGGACAGGCATGGTTTTGTTTTTGTTTTCATCTTTTTTTTTTTCCTTAAACCTAGTAGTAAATGTGTTTCTCATGAGAATATGCTAAGTTGAAAGGGTAGGTTACCTTTGTTTTGCCTTATTTTATTATGTGAATTCCTTTTGGAAAATTGTTAACAAGGACTGAAATAAATATGAAACTATACCATACTATACTATACTATACTATACTATACTATACTATACTGTACTATGTAGCATAAGCAGATGCCACACACTACAACATTTGGGCCTACAGCCTGAGCTAATTTGCAATGCCCGTCCCGAGATGGACCTTTAAAATACGCAAAACTCAAGAACAAATACCGGTAAAAAGAGATGCAGAACACAAACTCCAAAATAACTACGACATAACTCATTCACCATATTCAGATGTCCCACTCAGTATTTACCACACATTAACCCCCCCTCCCTGACATTTCTACCTTAAATCAATGCTGAAAAGGCACAAACTGGGAATGAGGAAATTAAATGTTTGACGATCAAAATGTTTTGGTTTACGATCCTCCCTCTGTTTCATATGTGTCCACCCCAGTGTTAAAGGCAAACCTAATCTCTTGCGCTGTTTACATCCACTTATTTTAATCCAAAAATGAACGCTTAACCCAAGTCTGCATTTACATTTTCCCTATTTAAGTGGCATGTTGCTAACAGGTTTTACAGAATCTAGAGAATCCAAAGACTCCTTAGAACAGCTCCATCTTCAGCTTTAGCCAACAAACAAGTGACTGAGTTATCTCAGTTGTAAGTGTGATGAGGACCAGCAGCTGTTTAAACCACTGAGTAACCTGCATGTTAAATCCACGCCTATGTGCAATACGAATTATCCAAACATCTTTGTAACGTCCATCATGCCTACATGAAGACCGGCAGTCTGTCGTGGCTACGACAAGTAAAACAGAAAACAGTCTTACCCACAGTTTTGACAATCAGGTCCTGGTATTTTGAAGTGAAAACTATTAAAAATAGCCTCTTTCAGCAGGCCCGTGTCAGAATGGTAGAGCAGCAGGAGCAGTCAAACTGTAACCCTGGGAATGTGTGCCATCTTGCATGATAAATATCAGTGATTTGCTCCAGGCTTCAGACTGTTACTCACAGGAAGTCACTGTTTGAGCTGGTTTACACAGATGGAGACCATTCTTAGTCAACATTCACATAAAAATCAGTCTGGGACTTTTTTTTTTTACTTCTTCTTCTTTTTTTTCTCGCCTCTCTTTCATTGTGTGTAGACAGTGGCGGAGCTTTGCTGTTTTACTGGGCCAGGGACGACACCTTTATTTGTTTGAGAGCTTTAACTTCACATTTCACGAGGATCTGCAACTTCACACAAACACGAGTAAGCTCAACCTTGTCATTCATGTTTTCACATAGGGCAAAAGAGTTTAATCTCGTCTGGGAGTTACAGTTCTTTAAGATCATTTAGACGACGGGATTCACTTTCTTCAGTTTTGTGCTCTGGTAATGCGGCAGGACAAAGTTTAGTCTGTGGTTGGTTACCAGCAGTTATTGGCCTTTTGATCGACGTCATCAGGACAGTCTGTGTGTGTTTGTCCTAATTGTTTTTCTGTCTGCTGTCTGTCTCCTGTTGAGAGCCACGCTGGACCTGGAGGCTGAAACATCTTCACATATGTTACTGCAACGTGTTTAAGAGGCATGCAGGTCTCCTCTCACTGCTGCACTGTGTGTGTTGGTGCCACTGGTGGAAGAAGTATTCGGATATTAGTAGCGACACCACAGTACTCTGTGACAAGTTAACATCCTGCCTTCAGAATTCTACTTATCAGCATAGCATTAGTTTTAATGTGAAGAATGGTGTTAAGATGTCGCTGGTGGAGGTGTAGCTTATTTCAGCCATTTTGTGCACTTTTGGGCATTTTTATCTATAACAATACATTACTGAGTTACAGGTTGATACTAAGCTTTTAAAGGTGTTCATCTACAAAGTAACAAGTAACTATGACTGTTACATAAATAAAAAGTAGAACAGTTAGCCCGCAATGTAGTTCAGTAGAAGAAAATGGAAATGCTAAATAGCAATTCTATTTTTTTTTAAATGGACTTTAATGTATTTTAATTTTTTTTTTTTTTTTTAAGATTTTCAGGATTTTTCAGGGTTTTTTTTTTTTTTTTTTTTTTAAAAATACTACTTAAGGGATTTTTTAAGGGTCTTTTTTGAAACAGATTTTTAGGATATTCAGAATTTTTCTGTTTAATATAGAATTTGTGAAGGACTTATAGGGACTTTTGGAGATTTTTTTTAAAGGAATTTAAAATTAATATTTGTCTCTAATGTTAAATCTTTAAAGGTTCAGTGTATAGGATTTAGTGGCAGCTAGCATTACATTGCAGAACTGAAACATCTCTTGTGTGCCAAGCAAGTAGAACTATGGTGGCTGAAGTGTAAACACTAATAGCTCAGTCTAGAGCCAATGTTTGATTTGTCTGTTTTGGGTTACTGTAGAACAACATAGCAAGCTCTGTGGAAGAGGATCCGCTCTGTTTGTAGATATAAACAGCTCATTCTAAGGGAAAACACAATAATTCAAATTTTCAGTTGATTGTATATTAATCAAAATGTAGTTAGAAATATTATATTCCATTTCTGCCAAAAGACACCCCTGAATTTTACACACTGAGGCTTTAAAATGTTTTCAGTTTATTTTGACTTTTGAGAGACTTAAGGGGTTTTTCTTTAAAGGAATTTTAGATAGACTTTTGTCTCTTCAATCACTTGGTCTGTTTGTTTTAGAGAGGAAGAGACCTCTGTGGACAGTTCAGCTCCCAGCAAAAAACTCCTTAACAATGAATGCTGAAGGAATTCTAACCGGGAGTACACACTTGGCACATGGGAGAAGTTTCAACTGGTTGCAATCTACAATCCTCATGGCTACATTCCACTAAATCTGTCACGCTGCTCCTTTAATTACAGCACTTAGGTCAATGTATTAATATACCCTCCACCACTTGTTGTTGCTGCAATAAATCACATTTAGGTTTCTACATGTGACTGCCAACCAGATTATTTGTCAGAGCTGATATTAAATGCTGTTTCTGTTCATGCTGAATTGAAACAAAGGGCTAACTGTGGCTTTGTTAGTCAGCTCTGAAAAGACCTCTTACTTTCACTTTGATCTGGAAACATCTTTTCTCATTCGAAACAATTGTGCTTTCTAATTGTTTTGGGGATAAGAAAGAGGCTTCCTGCTGGTACATTCAAGACCACCTCCTCTTTGTCTTAAGAAATCTATCGCCCGGAAAGTTTCTCTTCATTTGAAATGTGGCACTCCTGGCTGAGATACTTCCAGTAAATACTGCACTTCTGTCACAACAGGCTCTGGTGTATTTCATGTAAAGGAGGTGACTACATTATATTGTAGTTTTCCTCCACCAGCCTCAGATGTTACTGCTCAAAGGTTGTAATTAACTACTGTTTTATTGCAGCCATTGTTGTAATTGGCACGCAAGTTTGTGAGAGGGAATAATTTCCTTTATTTTCCTGAAATTTGCAGCTTTTTTTGCCGTTAGGTTTGTTGTCATGTAAGCCTGCACGTCAACAAAGTCCCAACACATCATTATAAGGCTTTAATGTGTAAGAAAACAGCAGATGAGGAGGTGTTTTAATCTGCGTCCCTGTTTCCCCCATGCTGCTTTAAATGGAAAGATTATCTCAAAAACTTCACAAGTTTCCCTAAACAACAAAAACTTCCCTGAAGGAAATATTCTCTTTTTGGTTGCCTGTGCTCCAACAAATATTTACACCGATGTGATATTATCCCGCACTTTTAGAGATTTATTTAATTTTCGTCCATTTCTTTCTGCCTCAGCCAATTTCCTCCTTTTTGATCCCAGTCCACTGGTATCATCAGCTTCCTCATTTACAGCATGAAGGCAATCCTGACACCCGGGACGTCATGTGAAACCATGAAGGACAGGAGGCAATAAGTCGGAGAATAGCAGCAATCTTCAGGAAAGTTCTCCATTCACTCTCACTCCCGTAGTTCTCTGTCCTCTTATCCAGCCTTGAAGATAAAGAAAAAAAAAATCAATACAGAAACACAGTGTTAGATAAAAGCAGAGAGGGAGAGAGAGCCGGGCCAAGTTGGGTGATCAGAAATTTCCCGGCCACTCAGCCCTCAGTCTACATAACCTAACAGCCCTGTCTTGGTGCTGTCTATCACTCTCTGCTCTCTGTTCAATCCCTCTTTGTTCACTTTTGATTTCTTTTTGGTCTATTCCCCGTTTGCTTTGTGTTTTGGGATGAAGGACCTGCTCCCATTCAGCTGCAATAACTGCTGAGTGAAGGTTTTGGATATTGCCGGGGAGCCTGTCTGAGCTTCCATATCAGCTTTGACAATTGCTGGTCTCTCTAGAGAGACGTGAGGATGGACTGGAGTGATCAGTCTCTTGTTTTTAGCTGTGGTAGCGGCGAGGCTCGAGGGGACGGCAGTGTCAGTTGGTCAGTTTACCACTTTGGTACACAGTTAAATATAACTATTGGATGGAATGCTATGAAATTTTTAACAGATGTTCATGGTCCCCAGAGGATGAATCTGTCTAACCTAACAACAGAATAGGTCACAAACTGTAGGCAATTTGTTAATTTTGAGCAGGGGCAAACGTTTGCCCCAGCCCCAGAGAGGGGATGACATTTAGCAAAAGGCATGGGTTAGAATCGAACCTGCAGCCGCTGCAGCAAGGAGATTGCCTTTGTACATAGGACGCCCACTCTACGCACTGAGCTACTGGGCTCCTAGATTTTTATCACTCTTTGACCCAACCCCCCATTAGAGAGAATAACTGTAAGAGTCTGTCCATTCTTGATTAATGGCCTTGACACACCAAGCCGACGGTTGGCTGATGGTCAGTATCAGGCCTCCATGAGCGTCTGTCCCCTAGTTCTCAGCCCTTGCTGGCTGTTTTTTGAATGATTCAGCATGTTGAATCACCATCTCAGATGTGGAACCTGTTGGTGAGTAAAATCACTCTGATTGGCTCTTCAAATACAGACTACCACCATCCGCTAATATGGAGTTATTTCCTCTCATGCAGGTGTAGAATGTACGTACCAGTTTGCTGTTGTCTGTAGTCGTTGCAGTGTGTTCAAGTGCAACTTTTTGGCCGAAACACAAACATAGCAAAGCAACGCATCAGTCAACCTTCATCGCCACTAGTTCTTTAATGTCAGTTTGGTATGTCTGGGCCTTAAAAGCTCTTTTTTGCTGTCTACCTTTCTCTTTCCATGCACATCATGTTAAATTACTTTTCTCTGACTTGCTTATTTCTCTAACTGTTGTCTCTCATCTCACTTACTCAAGTCACAAGGCTTATTGAAGTGAATGGAAATGAATAAGTGTCTCCTGGGTGAAAGTCCTGTCTTTGTTTGATCTATCTGTTCACCCCTCTATATCTTTGTCTCTCTTTATGCTTTGTCACCTGACTTCCTCCTTTGCTCCTGTCATAAATACTACGGCCACTAGAGGCTGGCGCATAACAGCAAAGCTAAATATGGGCCTTAATAAGCTGCTTGTATAAATGACCTTTGCTGTCGTTTTTTTGGAATAGAGGAGTCTCAAAACTTTAGTAATCCCCTAACTTTTGTCTTTGAACCATCATCAGGTCAAAATAAGAACTGGTCCACTACTCGGGTTTATGACCTAATACCTGGAAAAACGAATGACATTCTCATCAGCCTAAGCTGAATTTTGAGTTTACAGCGAAACAGCACACGAAATTAATTAAAATAAGTCTTCATTACTCAACAAATCTGACTGGAAGAGGGTGTCTGAAATTCCTGTCCTACCACTTTTTAAATATTGTAGTGTTGTCACATATAGTACAATGCTTTTAACTGAATTATATGTATGCAAATCTATAAAAGAGGACATTAATTATTGAAGTAATCATAACTTACCATCAGTGTGTTATTATTGACATTGTGAGTATGTTATCTCGCTAATGTTAGCATGTAGTTTAAAGCACTGCTGTGCCTGAGAACAGCCTCACAGAGCTGCCAGCTCTCCATCTTGTTTTACCTGCTTCTTGTACAAATATATGTCCATGCTCATCCCCTCTGTCTCTCAGCTCCGTCAGCTCCTCAGGTACCAGATCTCATCGACATCTGACGAGCTGCAGCAGATACCAGGGCTGCATGTGATGCTCTGCAGGACGTATTTCAAAAGGGGTTGAGGTCATATTTCACTGTTTCAGGGCTGAGGCGCCGTCATGTATTAATTAAAATCCAAATACCCTGTATTGATTGTGTTATCAGGCTAGTGCAGCCTGGGCCCCGTGTATTGATCCGGCCTGTGATTTATGATCATTTTCAGGAAAAATCCTTTTGTGTGATTATATGAGGAAACAGAGCCTGAGTGAGTGTAATTCTTTTAGATCTATTCTGCAGCGCGGTGCCGCTGGTGGAGGGCTAACAGACTGCCACCCTGAAGCCCCCCAGAGGAGAAATATTTTCAACAAAAAATTGTTATGATCCAGTTGGTTTCTTTGAAAAGTAAATCAATTGAAGCAGCAGGCTCCACTGACTCGCACTGAGGCTGAAGCCTGTGGCTTTCAGCCTCTGCACTTCTTACTGTTGGATACTGCTGATCTTAGGATGACTAAATTCTCAGAATTTAGTTTGAGGGTCAAGCGTATTTTATTCATTATAACGGTGGCATCAACCCATTCATATGTAAGACTACAATACCTTATAAAGTTGTGCCAACATGGATAGATCTCTTTTTAATTCTGTTGCTACAAAGAACATTAATAATGGATGATTTTGCAAAAGCCTGAATCAAACTCAGGGTTCCCATGGTCATGAAAAACCTGAAACGCCATGAAATTCCTAAATCTAATTTACCAGACCTGTGTTGGCATTAATAAAATCCCTGAAATTTTTGGAAAGGTCATTTAATTTTGTTGTGTTTATTGAAATTAATTGTTCCACTCATCTTTCATGGACAACTTTTGATGCAATGTCACATAATAGTGAATGTATTTTCTGTTGCTTTTGGCATGTCATAGCCCTAATAATGTGATGTTTTGTTTACCATCACTTACATTTCTTCATTTGTTTTGTTTTTTTGCTAACACAATCCATGCATTGCCTGTGCACTGTGCGTTAGCTTTTTTCTTGTTTCTCAGAAGGCAATTATTTAATAAAACATTGCAACGGTGAATAATTCCTCTGTTTCTTTGTTGATGTAGGGTGCATTCATTCAAATGCATTAAGAATACACTGAAAGTACAATCGGTTCAGTTTTCCCTCATGCTTGAAAGCCAATGCAAGTACCTTGAGATATTTTTTTTAAATGAAGGCCAGTGTATTGACTGAACCTGTGATTTGAAGTATTTGAAGTGAATATGAACATAACAAACTTTTACAGACTCAAAAAAAGTTAAACTTTCATACAATAATTAACATTTGGAGTAAAGTATATGATACATTCCTGTTCATGTTGTGAATGGTCATGGAAATATTATTATGGGTCCTTAAACATTTTGGAAAGGTTTGAAAATTTTGTACTAAAAATGTGAAGGGACCTTGTAAATTTGATTAAAACACTTTTTTTTAAAAGTCCCAAAGCCAAACCAAACATCCGTTGTCAGATTGATAGAATGCAAACTCTGGTCACCCTCGTGAAAGTAAGATGTGCCATGTGCCCATTCACCACTTTGACAACCACACTCACACATTCTGCTCCCATATAGAGGACACACCACTTCCTACTGTACCTTGGCACTGGCACGTAAACTGTGTGTTGCAGATTCGTCCAATATGAACATAATTTCTAGGGATACTGAATTGAATGAACAACTGTTTTTCTGACAACTGACCTGTTTGTGGTTGTGCAAAAAGTGAATGTTTTTTTTTAAGAAGCAAATGTGGACATAGTGTAATAACACCTATTTTGACATTTAGGTCTCAGGACTTGTTGTTTGTTGGTTAGTTGGTATAATTGACCTCACTGTGGACAATAATCATTGACACTTAATGTAATGTACACGTAATGTAGCTGTCCCCTTTTATTCCCCCTTAAGTTTTTTTTTATCATGTTTATTCAGCTGTTATTTCTAAATGGGCTTTATTAATACATAATGACTTATTAATAATGACTTGAAAAATCATGTTCGGCCACACTGCCTAACAATGTCATATATATTCTGTATCATCCCAGTGATTTCTGGACATGTCTAGATGTCTTACACACAATCCTCCTCAGTTCTTACTATTTGTTGTCTTTGGAGACTTTGTGATCTCCACTAGAATTTAAAATGAGGTTCTTGGGGTTTGAACAATGTTTGGCTGCACAGCATGAGTTTGTATTGATCAGCCGGCTGGTCAGTGAGGTTTAAGAGCAAACAGTGTAGCTGAAATGACTCTTGAAATGTAAAATCTTGGACCAGATTTCCCCTATATGCCATGCAGATACTGACAAAATAGACCTCCAATGGAATTAGGTTCTCGCTCAGTAAACACCTCAGTAGCTCCAAAGTCTTCCCAAGAATCTTGTCATGTCTCCTGGCTTCTCAGCAGAGATTTGCATTTTTCTCGTAGTTGATCGCTGTCTGTCTCAGTGGCCATTAGCTTGTCATATCTGCATCTGAGGCCTCGTGCTTTGTACAACAGCTCTCACATTCCTCAGCTGGCAGTGGCTGACGGGACACTGCTGTATAAGCTCCTGCATTTAGCTGCTTGTAAATCACAGACTTCTACTGTAATTTTCATGTGGACTTAAACTGGTCACAGGAAATTTTCTCAATTCTAAGGACTCAATTTTTAAGTTTATATGGACAGTATTTCACTACTTTAGACAATGTGTCAAGCTTCCACACACAGAGTGGAGCTTTGTAAAGGGAGTTTTTGCTTTTTTTTTTAAACACGTACTAGATCTGAATTAAAGTCAACAATCAATTCAAAATGATTGCTTATTAATTGCTACCATTTAGTGTAGTTTGCTGTACAATTCACATTTATTTTTTGATCCTTCATGTGTACTTAATGTGTTACAGTCCAGTGCAGTGGACAAAATGCCATGAACATTTATATGATCTAATGCTGTAATTACTGCAATGTTGGGATGTTTTAAGTTTTCTATTTCTGAGACTTTTTCAGAGGTGTTGATTGATGTCCAGATGGTGGACAAAGGAACAGAAACAACTAGAAGTTCAGTGCATTATGATCTGGGTGTTTGTATTGTTCAGTCCATCTCCAGGACAAATGACAAGACACACATTTTACCTCATATCCAGGTCCATAGCTACCACTGAGGTCACACTGTCTGTATTTTGGGAGATGTGGGGTATTTCACAATCTGTAATGATGTGCAAATTACAATTTTTAGTAAAAATCTAGTCAGAAAATTGTTTGCCAGGATGATGATCACAGACTACATCAACATCATATTTTTAAATTTAGGTGTCCTTGTTCATTATATCAGATCCCACGGCATATAGGTAATTTTGAGAGGGTGTAGATTAAAGAAATCAGTCACATATTTAACTTGTACAATAAAATATATTTTACCGCATTTACTGGTGGAAAAAAACACATTTGGTCACATTTTAAGACTTATTATGAAGTACAACTATGAGGCTACTTGTAAGTCATATTTTAACCAAACAAGGGAAAACAAACCAAAAAAGAAACAAAAAAAACCCCACACCTGTATCCTTGATTTGATTACAGTTGTTCATATTCACTGTTCAGGACATGATTGGGGTCAGAGACAATGTTGTTGACCAGCTTTAATATGTTGTTATTGTAGGATCATTCATAGAATCTCCAGGGTTTGACCTGCAATCTTTGATCCGATTGTCATTTAGTTGAGCTTTTTTTTTTACTTTAAAGTGTACCATGTTGTGTTACTATACCGTAAAACACTCATCACAGAAGTAAAAAACAAAAGTAAAATTTTTCTACTCACCCCAAAAGACCTAAGGTGGTGGAGGAAATTAAATCTTTGTTTTGTCCTTTTGCAGACAGATCCAGTGCAACGTGGTCTCTCCAAGGTACCAAATGGTCTATAATTACCCTCTGGTATTTGTGGGAAAATAGCTGCTTGTTTTTTTTTCATTATGGAGAATAATAGTAACAGTGTGAGATAATGTAATCTAGTGCAACAGCTCGGCTAACCTCTGCCTCATAATTAACCTGAGAGTTGAACCAGCACATCTACAGCACATGTTGACAGCAGTTTCAGCTTCACAGTAATTTCTGTTGTCCTTATGTTATTGTGCAACTCCAGTATGCCTTTTTGTCTGATATTACTATTATAAACGTCTGTATTTGATGCAATTTCATTCACTTCCTGCAGCTCTTTGATAAACCGAAAAGTCATATTGATTCATTATTAAATATTATTTACGGAACTTGTAGTGGCCTTGTTCAGATACATCTCTGCTGCTCATCATATGAAACAAAACAAACAGATACATTTGTTCCTCTAACAGATGTACGCAATCATCAAATTCAAGTGGTGCTCGAGGCCATGAGTGGAGTCTGCCTTATTGTAGGCCAAGTCCGAATCTGGAAGAGATCATGGTCAAGTAGTTGCTAGTTTGATTTTGTGTGCCGACGCTGGTTACAAAGAATCAATATCAAATCAAGGAGGGTTGAGTTTCCAGATAAGCCCTCTTGGCCACTCTGGCTATTCATCATAAGTCTGTAGAAACCTGATAGGTCAGAAGAAATTATATTCCAGCAGGAGTGGGGCCTCCTTATCTCTCTATAGCAGGGGAATAGGAGACATGCCGATCAATACCAGGCTGTTGTGTAGTACTTGCAATTATCAACAGCTGATTCTGTCCTCCCCCAGCTGCATCTTTTAATACCACATAATTACAAGTTTTGGGACAATGCCTGGTGAAAAGGGATTACAGCTCTGGTGAAGTATGCTTCATTCTTCTCTCAGCTTTGAAATAGCTACACTCTGTGAAAGAGGAGGATCAAACAATAACATCAAAAAGATTTTTTTTTCTTGTACAATTCATATTCTGATATTTAGCTTCAGTTACCATTGTGACATAAAAGAGTTTCAAGTGAAAACTTTTACCCGTAGTTGGTGAGCATATGTCAGCCACGAAAGTTAATTAAAACCTACAAAATTAAGGGCTAGTAGGCAGAGGTGTGGACTCGAGTCACATGACTTAGACTCAAGTCAGAGTCAAGTCACAACTTTGGTGACTTTAGACTCCACTTGACAAACTCAAAAAACACTTGCAACTCGTTTTGGACTTAAACACCAATGACCTGTGACTTCACTTGGACTTGAGCCATTTGACTTGCAAGAGCAAAGATTAAAAAGTATGTTATTTTAAAAGTTTGCCAAGACATCAGTTCCCCAGATCCACTTTGTTTGAACCAATCAGACAGCATCGAGTGAAGATATAAAAACTAATGACTACGAGGTCATTAGAAAACAAATTGCAGTATGCAAAACACACGGGTCAAAAATTACAGTCAGAGGTGCAACAACTTCCAACTGTGTACAACATTTACCGTTGCACAAAGAACGGTAATGGTAACGCTAATATTAACAAAGTAAGAAAGCTAATACTTAGCTAACATTAGCTTAACAAGTAAGCAACTTTTTATAAACACAAATTTTAAAAAGTATTTATGATATTTGTTAATATATTATAATATTGCTTTGTTGTTAAAATGGTGTTACATTTTGTGAAAAGTGCATCATGACTTGTGTAGACTTTCAAACTTAAAGTTTAGGACTTGGACCTTAACTAAGGACTTGTCAGTTTTGTTTTGTTTTTGGTAAGATATTTTTAGGGCATTTTTGCCTTTAATTGATAGGACAGTGAAGTGTGAAAGGGGGAGAGAGAGAGAGAGAGAGAGAGAGAGAGAGAGACATCCAGCAAAGGGCCACAGGCTGGAGTCGAACCCAGCCCTTGTAGCCTACATGGGGCGCCTGCTCGATCCACTAATCCACCGACACCCAGTTTTGACTTGGGAATTGGTGGCTTTGAAAATGTATGAAAAGGTGGACAAACTCTATTCGGCAAATTAAAGAAACTGATTTAGGTTGTTTTACTTCCTGTTTCCTGTCTGTTGCCTGTCTAGACTAGAGACTTGACTCAGGACTTGTCAGTCTTGACTGTAGACTTGACTGGGGTCTTGCGTGTCTTAACTTAGGACTTGACTCGGCACTTGTCACTCTTGCCTTGGGACTTGTCTGTCTTGATTTAGGACTTGCCCCAGGACTTGAGTGCAAAGACTTGAGACTTACATGTAACTTGCAAAACAATGACTTGATCCCACCTCTGCTAGTGGGCAAAGGAGTAGGTTTTGTTTCAACACTGGTGAGGACGTTTGAAACAAGAGTTTCGGGGTCCTCCACCAGAGAATATGTGCCTTATCAATTTATGGTGTAAATGTCTTTAATTTTATTTAAACAAAAACCTCTGCTAAACTTTTATGTCTTTATTGGTCGTGACAAATGCACGATCTAAATATTGAGGGAGACGCCTATGCTAGTAGGCCTAATTTTTCTTTCAGCACCCTGTTCTCAATAAACTCCAGATAACAGATCTGAGCCCAGGTTGGTTTACCCTCCACACATCCCTGATCATCACTCAGAGGAAGAGTTCTTTTCCAACTTAGAGACATTTTTCAGTCTATTGTGGCGCCAAATTGTGGGAGGTCGTAACAAATGAAGCAAGGGCTCCAACACCTCCTGTGGTATCCTGGCAG
Source organism: Epinephelus fuscoguttatus (assembly GCF_011397635.1). NCBI lineage: Eukaryota > Metazoa > Chordata > Actinopteri > Perciformes > Serranidae > Epinephelus > Epinephelus fuscoguttatus. The sequence goes on along the minus strand of NC_064768.1, from coordinate 14,723,080 downwards.
TAGCCTATCGCAGCCGGCTGAAGGGCATCTAATGATGGACCGGAGGCGGAGGCAACACGGAGAGCGCCGGTGCTTCGGATAAACCAGGGAGTCTCACTTCCGACAGCCACCAGTTTAAGATCGGACCTATCTGCGACCTGAGCGAGGTTTTTACGCACAAAGTTTGATTTTACGCACCTATTTAATCCGGCTTTCAACTTTTACGCAAGAATGACCTCTTCTAACGTGTCGATTGTGGACTTAACGCAGTGTTTTTGGACTCTGAACATAAAGCCTTTCCTCCTGTGGAAGGATAACTGCTCCTGCTAGTGTTGCTGTGTTGTCTTAAGTGTGTGTGTGTGTGTGTGTGTGTGAGGCGACAGATTCAACCGGGACACCCATCCATCTACCTGAGAATCAGCTCAAACTGGAGCGTCTCTTTTGACACGAACTCGTCAAAGAGCTCAGAAACAACTCGCTCTTAAACCTAAACAGACACCGAGATGCAGCATTTGACAAACTTAAAGCCAAGGCTACTCCAAAACGCATGAGCCACTCAGGTCGGACTGAACCATGTCGGAGGTGCTCGGAGTTGTGCGTAAAAGCAGCCGTACACCGGACAGGAAGTGAACTAATTATTATTAAACCCCATCCCTCATTTCCATATCTAGCGTGAGTTGGCTGGACCGCAGCCAATCACCCAGCGAAGGGCAGCAAGAGTCGTAAAAGCATTATCCTTCCTCCATCACAATTACACTGACATGCGCAATCTGCACGCGGGCATCAGCACCAGCCACCGCTCGCTTATTTCACCGACCCCGCTCCCTCTGAAGGGTCCCATTCGCTGCTTGTAGATGAGTCGGCGAAAGGCAGCAGAGAGAGATCAACATGTCCCGCCGCAAGCAAGCCAAACCGCAGCATCTCAGGTCAGAGGAGGAGGCGACACGGAGCGGACTCCTCTGCAGAAATGGTAGGTGTCCGGGAGGCTTTCAAACACTTTTACTGGCTTTACTTCAGCTGCTGGGAATAAACAACAACTATCATTTTAGAACAGCTTCATCTAAAGCATTTTTAAAAAGCGTGTTTAAGTAAAGGAATATGACAAAATTAACAAAGATGGTGTCTTTGGAAATGTATGAAAAGGTGGACGAACTCTATTCGGCAAATTAAACAAACGGATTTGGGTTAGTTTACTTCCTGTTTCTGTCTGACTCTTAATTATTTATTTTTTACATTTTAACATTATTTACTTTTCACACCTTATTTTGAAGCCGAATGAAACCTTGTTAGTATTCAAAAGTCCCCAAGAGTTGATCTCCTGGTCACGAAAAGGAAATTTAATTGCGCACATATTCAATACTTTTCATATTTTATTTGAAAAAAAAAAAAAAAAACATTCAGATTGATTGACTGAAAACTGAAGGCACCCTTCGGACTGTAGATGCAAACAAAACGATGGAACATCTCATGAATTAAATCATTTTCATATTTAATTTAATTTATGTATAACAGTTTTAGGGAGATGATTACCAACAAGGCCTGTGACTGTAAAATTCACCAAACTACAGAGTAAACAAATGGAAACAGCCACGAGGAAATGTATGTTAAGGGGTTTTTTTTTCTACAGATTATATTTGAGGTTATTGTGTGTTTTGGTTTGAGGCCTTCCTGTCAAAAACTTTCACATTTCAATGACATTTACATCATAAACCAGGAGAAAATAATCTGGGGAAAAATGTGGCCTCAAAGAAATTACTTTTATGATCCTAACAGTGTATTTACATGCACGAGGACTCATGTGTTTTACTCGTATACTTGATTAGCATCCCATATTTTCTGTACAAGTTATTTCATAAATAGGATGAAAAAGTAGAAAAAAAAGTAGATCAGATTTAATTGGTCTCAGCTTATTTTATCTCAATGTTTTACCCGGTGTGTGTAAAATAATAATTAAATCATCCTTGTACACGACTTGTAACTAGATATTCATCATATTGCCGGCCTATGTTATGGTACACCATAATATAATTTCTAATATTTTAATATTTAATTAAACAATTAAATGTTCTCCTCATATATGTGCAGGGAAGCCTGACTGTTATTTGAACCGTTAATCAACATGAACCAGTGAGCACTCAGTCACACCAGCACCAATATTTTAACAATAAATTCACTTTTAAACTGTTGGATGTGTGTTTATCCAAAAATTGACTGAATTTTAAACAGACTTTGGCCTGCGTTCTTTGAATTTGGTGCAAAGTCTTTGAAGAAAAAGGGCTCACCTGGTTTGAACTGACAGCTCATAAATCTAAATTAGTCTGAATTAATCTCATGTAATATGATTCATTTCATGTTTGTGTATTTATTTATATCACTTCAGTCACAGGCGCATTTCTCTAAAGCAAAAGGCCTGCAACACAAAGCCAGTTTCACACATTAATTCCAATCATTATCATCTCAGTTCTTGGTCCATGTTTGATTTATTTAGTTTTATTTGTGGCTGTGAAAAGGTGTCGAGTGTGGGACAGGCCTTCCTCACTCAGGCCCTCCCACCACCCTGCAGCCAGGCGGGGGGCTCCGCCACTCGGAGATGGGCTTTGATTGAGCCTGCTGACTTAACCTTTGTCAGCCTCACCCTGCGAGGGCCAAGTGCTCCATGTCTGGATCATAATACAATTAGTACATCTGAACCGTTGACCTCTGCAGCCTGGAGGTCACGCAGAGAGGCAAAGAGGCATTAACACTGAGGCTGAGAGTCTGTTTGCTTTTCAGCTGCAGCTTCACGATTTCTCTTTTTCTCCTCTCATCGCCAAACAAACCACACAGCAAGAAACAGACATAAATCTGTTTTCTGCTCCTGCCGTTATGGATGGAGCAAGGATGACATTTTGAAAGACATTTCTATCGGTGTTATTATACTTGGAAATATATTCAGAGCTTTAAATCAGAGCTGATCTTTTCTTTGTTTTTCCTGGAGATAAATCTCACAAAGTGCAGGCAAAATCCTGAGCTAAAACAGTGAAAGTGTTTTCGCTCCTGTGTTTGCTGAATCGCCTTGGTGATCTTCAGACCACCCACATGGTGAGCCAGCGACTCTGATTATTTACCTCTGACCAGTTTGACTTTCAAATAGATTTTACCCACTCAGCTGTGGTTACACTCTGCTTTCAGACACTAACAAAAAAAATTAAAATCAGTTTTCATTATCTCACATGGGAGACAGGTGGAAGCTAAAACCTGTAATGTATCAACAAACTTATTGCTAATTAATACATACACACACTGTGTGTGTTTGTGTGAGGATTTGTTGAGTGTACTGGTTGTAATTGTAAATACACCAGTCTGTGTTTAGCTTGAGCACACTGGGACTCATTCTTTCAGGTGGTGAAACATAGTGATAATCGGAGTGTATTGACTACACTTGGAGACACAATACACACACACACACACACACACATGCACACAAACACGTAAACTATGTGAACATACGGGAGCACTTACACACACATTCATGGTAAATTCAGCACAAACACGTGCACGCTTAATTGTCCACTTTTACTGCATTTAGGAACAAAGGTGCAGCACATATGTCGGCCACACACACACACGCAGTTTGCTGTTTTATTTTTTGATTAATGACAGTGTGGCAGAAATAAAATTATTTTTTCAAAAAGTAAGTCATTTATTGTCACATTGTAAACAGAAATGTTTGCGAAAATATTAAATGAAAAAAAATCTAAACCTCACAATATCTCGTCTTCAGCTTTTGGTCCTTTTTAAATAGTTATTGTTAAACTGGTGCAGGGAAGCCCGAGTGTATGTAACAACAATTTACTATTGATTTCCTCATATGTTTCCATCTGGTATTGCTGTCTGTTTCTTAATGGGCCAAAGCCTGAACAGATGCAACAGTGATTCTAAAGTGTGAAATCTTAAAGATAATCATCAAACAGACGGAAAAGAGAGTTTTATTGAAATGTGTTAGACATGTGATATGTGCTGCATACGGCATTTTTAACATTGGATTTAAAAAGTAACAGTGGGTTGACTTTGCAGTGCGTTAGGGATTAAAACAGCAAATTCAGATCTTATATCCTGTTCACATTCACATCATGGTATTTTGGATCTTTTATTGTTTTCCCCTGCTTGTGTTTTCTTGTAGATTTGGAGCTTGATGACATATAAAAGTGGCAAATTAGGTGTCAATTAAAGCTATTATTCACTACGTTGAGCTCTATCATGTGGATGAATACATTAGTTAAGTTTATTTTATTATTTGATTTGACAGGGACAGTGCATATTAATGGACACTGCTTTAAATACCCCAGAATTAGCCAAAACACTAGTTTTTATCTCTGACCCATACACAGATTTAAAATAGACTCCCTAAAAGTAAAAGAACAAAACAAAAAAAGTAAAATAAGACAAAATTATTGAAAAAGGTGCAAGCAGCAATTCAAACACTCATGAAACTGACAATTTACAGTACAACATATTGACATTAAAGATGATATAATTAAAAATGACATGACATCGATTGCATTGTGTTGTTGATGCAGAATCCCAGTTGTGTTCGTCTGGAGCAAAAACACAAGTTTATCAGTCTGAGCACAATTAATGATACAGTAATAATAATCTCTTTATAGCATGTTTCACACTGCTTATAATATCAAATGGCTGCGATGTTCTGCATAAAAACACACCACTAGAACAGGGAAGTATTTTACAGTTTAACTGCCAGCTGACCTCACAGCATCTGACTAAACTTCATGTTTTATGAAAAGTTTAGACAACTACAAACACGTTGCTGTGAACAAAATATAGAAAATGCACTTTTTTTGCATAAAGATGAGACACGGTACTGAAAAGTGAAAATGCTCACCAAAAAAAAAAATCAATATTCTGTATGGAATTTCATTATCTGTGTGAATGCACAATCGAGAGGTCAGATAACTTTATTGAACCTTATTGATTTTTGGGGAAGATTATTAACATCTGAAAACAGGGGGTGTGAGTTTTTGTCAACACTTTAAAGCAATGTCACTGGGGCCTGCTGCATTTTTACGATTGCAAGTGGTATCACAGAAACAAATTATTCATCTGCTGTTAACATTTAAATAGTAACAAAAACTTTGACTTAGATATAATATCATTTAAAATATTAATAAAGAAAAATAAGTGGCCGTTATTTGTAGTTAAAACTTCCCTTCAAGTTTCCTCTTAAGCAGCTTGATAGTTAGAAAAAGCATTTCCACACTGTGTATCAATATATAAATATATGCAGTATGTTTCTACAGTGTTTGGATTGGGTGACATATAGGAATATAAAATGTTTCCTTTACATCAAATGATCTGTAAATATATGTTTTACATCTTTTTATAAAAACCTTGTAATTCACCTCGACATGTTTGTTATCTCTGGACACTTTGAGATCGCTTGTGGAATTTCAAGTTCAGTGAGTTTGAACAATGCTTGTCCACACAACACGAGTTTGGAAAGATGGACTCACTGCTGTGTGTGTGTAGAGATTAATTACAATGTGATAGAGGAAAATTTGCCCCTCTGGTGAAATATCAGGACGATAAATTGTCAATTATGCATTCTTAATCTGTCTTTTTTTTTTCATGTTTTCAGGCATCGTGGAGGGCATGGACAGGGTGGAGAGCAATGGAGGCTGCCACAGCAGTGAGGAAACACACGTCTGTGACAAATGCTGTGCTGAGTTCTTCACTTGGACTGAACTGAGGGAACATCAGAAAGTCTGCACTGAGGATCCCTTGGTGCTGATAGTGAAGGACAACGAGGGGATGCCAGCTCCTGAGGAATCTCCTGTCGGACCTTCTCCAGTTCCTAGTGTGGCGTCCAGTGACTCGTCTGCAGTGGAGTCCACAGACGCTGGCTTTGAGCTTAATGACAATGACAGTCTGGACAATTTAGAGGAAGGCTTGGAGCATGATGAAGCCATGGAGCTTGAGCATCGCCCACAGGACACTACAACCTCAAGCCCTCAGCATCAAGATTCAGCTGAGTCCATTTCCCCTCAGATGCCAGCTGCTGGCAGCTATGGCATGCCGAGTACAAACGTGACGCTGGAGATCCTTCACAGCACCAGGGTGGCTGTCGCTCAGTTCTCCCAGGGGATCAGCAACAGCGGTACTGGAGGGAAGGCAGCTTCAGCAGCCATCCCGGTGATCCTGGAGCATCTTCTGGCTCTGCAGCAACAACAAGTCCACCAGCTGCAGCTTATTGAGCAGATCTGCAGCCAGGTAGCCATCATGAACAGACAGCCAACACAGGCAGCGTTAAACCCAGTCTCCAGATCTCTGTCTCTGGCACCTAACCCTTTCCCCTCTCAAAGCATCATCGCTCCTCCCATCCTGCCACTGTCAGGAACGATGCCCTCAGCCATCAATGGACAGGCTGCTGTTTCCTTGTCCTCTGTGCTTGACAAGTCACAAAGTCTCCCCTCACAAACTGTATGTGGGCAGTCCAACTGTAGAGATGTAACATGTACCTCAGCTTCCTCGGAAAATTCAACCCCATCGCTCTCCAGCTGCAGCAGCAGGATCTCCACTTTACTGCCACACACCAACAGCATTAGCTGTACTCAGACACTGAGCTCCTCCAGCCAGCTCCCCCTGGCGCAGAGCAGCCTCCTCAGCTCATCCTCCAGCCTGCCATTTCTACCTCAGAGCCCCCCCAGCAGCGTCATTTTCCCCAACCCCTTGGCGAGCATAGCCGCCACAGCTAATGCACTTGACCCTCTCTCAGCCCTCATGAAGCACAGGAAAGGGAAACTGCCTAACGTGCCCTTGTTCGAGACGAAGCCCAGCCCGGAGGAGCCCTTCTTCAAGCATAAATGCAGGTTCTGTGCCAAAGTGTTTGGCAGTGACAGCGCTCTGCAGATCCACCTGCGCTCCCATACAGGAGAGCGGCCCTTCAAATGCAACATCTGCGGCAACCGCTTTTCCACAAAAGGGAACTTAAAGGTGCACTTCCAGAGGCACAAAGAGAAATATCCTCATGTTCAGATGAACCCGTACCCGGTGCCAGAATATCTAGACAATGTGCCAACAAGTTCTGGGATTCCCTATGGAATGTCCATCCCTCCAGAAAAACCTGTCTCCTCATGGCTGGACAGCAAACCTGTTGTAGCAACTCTGCCAGCCACTATGGGTCTTCCTCTTTCCTCCACTATTACCAGTATCGGAGGCTCAAATGACCCTGTAAGTGTAACACCATCCGTTAAATCTCCCTACCAGCCAGCTCCTGGTGAATGTGTATCTTTGTCACCTAACCACAGAGGCAGTGAGGCTCATTTCTCTCCTGTTTCAGAGTCTCCGCAGTCAAACCGTGAGACAGAAGCGTCCAATATACTGAAAACAGAGGGGGTACACCTGCCCCAGAACTGCTCCCTGAGACTGAGAGCCAACCCGGTAATAGATGCAAGCAGCACTATGATCCCATCTGTGACCACCACGCCTGAACCCGTCACCTCAGCGTCCCCTGTCTCCAACTCTCCACCTCTCTCGTTCAACTCGGACGAAACTAAATTCCCAACCAGTGGTTTCCTGGACTCTATGCAAACATCTGAAACCTCAAAGCTTCAGCAGCTGGTGGAGAACATTGACAAAAAGATTACAGACCCCAACCAGTGTGTCCTCTGTCACCGCGTCCTCAGCTGTCAGAGTGCGCTGAAGATGCACTACCGCATTCACACCGGGGAGAGGCCCTTCAAATGTAAAGTGTGCGGCAGGGCTTTCACCACCAAAGGCAACCTGAAGACTCACATTGGTGTTCACAGAGAAAATCCCCCAGTTCAGGTGCAACACTCGTGTCCCATTTGCCAGAAGAAGTTCACCAACGCTGTCGTGCTTCAGCAGCACATCCGCATGCACATGGTCGGACAGATTCCAGACTCGACCCTGGTGGACGGGCTGCAGGAGACAGATGGCGATGTCTCCTTCAATGAGAGGAACTTTGACAGTCTCAGTAGCAATGACAATGACCTCACTGATGATATTTCAATGGAGGATGATAATGATGAAGAGGAAGAGGAGGTAGAAAATATGGAGGAAGTTGTAAACCCATCTAAACCCTTAATCTCTGAATGTAACTCTCCTCCTAAGTCCTCCGTTGTTTCAAGTATAGCTGCACTGGAGAACCAAATGAGGATGATTGACTCGACTGTAAGCCTGACCAACTCCTTCAGTATAAAGTCCCTAACAAATGGTTGTAATGACAGCAGCCATCACAACGTTAAATGCTCTTTATCAGAGAAAAAGGTGGAGCATTGCAGCCTAAATAGCCCGAATGTGTCAGAATCCTCCAGTTCACCTCGTGTATCAGTGTCTCCCATTCAAAGCAACTCAGAAGGCATGACGATCAAATCACCCACAGTGAGCAGCAACAGGCCAGAATCCCAAGAGCCTTTGGCAGCATCAGTGAAGAGAGAGCAATCTGAGTCCCCTAACTCTGCATCAGCAGCTGCAGTGGCCCAAGAGCTGAGAGGGATACAGGCCAGCAAGCTGTGCGTGAAAGAGGAGACTCCTTATAGTATGTCATTCCAACTGAGCAGAGAAAGAGGTACATTTAGTGTTAAAATGAAAATGCTCATAGCCTACTAAAGTTGTTTGAATAATGTTTCAGTATGATGGGGAAAACCTTATTTCTGCATTCTCATTTCAGCTGCAGGTCAAAGCATTCCCAGCCTGGTTACCAGCACGTCATCAGGCCTGATAAAAACCGAGGTGAATGGTCACAGTCAACCCCACAACCCTTCCGAAGGACAGCACCCACCATTCAGCATTCACATCCCCCCGGCTTATGCATCCGTTGGCAGCCCAGGAATGACTTCCCTGCTCGGCCCTGCTCCTCCTCGTCGGACACCGAAGCAGCACAACTGCAACGTCTGTGGGAAGAACTTCTCATCGGCCAGCGCCTTGCAGATCCATGAGCGCACACACACCGGAGAGAAACCGTTTGTCTGCACCATCTGCGGCAGAGCTTTCACCACGAAAGGGAATCTTAAGGTAGATAAAGGAGGTTTTTCTCCAGGATGTTTTTCTCTTTCTCTCTTTAGATTCAAGCTTTGTTGCCATATTTAATGATAAATATCTGCCTTTTGTAAAGTATTAGATGATCCACTTCCTGGGTCTGTCTTACAGTATGTTAATGCAGGCAGCATATGGCAACAAGATAACCTCCCATGTTCACTTACATCAATATTCTCTGTGTCTTCACTAACAAACATAGAAACATAGAAAGCAAAGCCAGTTTGTAAATTGTAAGTGTTGTTAAACTTCCTGTTAAAACACAGGTCATTCTGCTTTTATCAAAATGTGTACAAACTTTACATTACAACATATTTACTCATAATAATACAAGTATACTTTAGCAAAAGTAAGAAAATTAGCAACACTTGCAGTGTTAATGGGCACCTTTCAAAATAAAAGCAGTCTATGCTTAATCCACATAAGATTCAATAGCATTCAATAGTCAGTCATTTCTAATAAGAATTATAATAATTAAGTGCCCCATCTGTCCTATGATGTTTTTTCTCGGTCTTTTCCTCTCCACTAAAATAGATGAATACCCCCCATCCGCCAACACCAAAAAAATTGTTTAATGTTTTTTTTTTTTTTTTTTGCTTGTTTGCTTTTTTGAATGTCTATAACATGTCTGCTCTTGACCACAAGTCTCTGCTAGTTGCAATATCTATAGAAAATTTGAAATAATGATAACGCCATCAGTCATCTGACTTCATCTTTAAAATGGTTTATTGTACATTTTGTCTCTTTTTTTGGCAAATTACCTGCAATCAAAATACAAGTGTAGGGAGGTCAAGAGAGAGTCTGTAACCATAACTGTACAAAAGTGTACAAAAAAAGCAATTATGTTTAATGGATAGTGAAAAGGCTACCAGATGTTGCTGGGCGAGGGAGACAAAGCGAGTGTGGAAAGAAACGCAAATGATTTAAAAGGCACGGGATCATTTACACATTATCAGGTGTGTTTTATTAACAAGATATCAATACTTAATTTTTAAATATCACAGTTATCGTCAATACCGGTATATCATGACGACCCAAGCTGCAACTTACAATTATTTTCCCAACTGATTAGTCTGCTGATTATTCTCTCATCAATCAGTTGATTATTTTGTTCACAAAATGTCAGAAATAATTTAAAATGTGCATCACAGTTTCCCAAAGCGACATCTTCAAATTGATTTTTTTTGTCGAGTCATAAGCCCCAACCCGAGGATATTTCAATTTAATGTCATATAAGACAAAGAAGAATAGGGAGGATAAAGCCCCAGTTGAATGTAGTGGGCTTAGTGTTCACTGAGACCACTCATGTTACACACGTTTACATTTCGAAATAAGATCAGTCACCAAATCTAATATCTTGTATGTCATTTTCAGGTTCATATGGGAACTCACATGTGGAACAACGCACCAGCCAGGAGAGGCCGGCGGCTGTCAGTAGAGAACCCCATGGCGCTGCTGGGTGGAGAGGCAGCGAAGTTTGGGGAGATGTTTCAGAAGGACCTGGCAGCTCGAGCGATGAATGTAGACCCTGGATTTTGGAACCGCTATGCGACAGCTATCGCCAACAGCCTGGCCACGAAGAACAACGAGATCTCAGTGATTCAGAACAGGGGCATCTCTCAGCTTCACCCTCTGACTGCAGGCATGGACAGAGTGAGCACTGCAGGAAGTCCAATAACCAGTCTAACCAAGGCAGGCATGGACCTGGGAAATAATAGGCATTTTTCAATGCTGATTGATGACAGCAAAGAAATTGGAATCAACTGAAAATAAAAAAGATGAATGGAGACGTAATACTTATGCAATCTATTATGGACATTAAAATATTTGTAAAACATCTTGTTTGTTCTTATGTATTATATATAGACTTGAAAAAGAACTTTTTATCAATTGAGAGAGAATAGTAGGGAATTCACATTTTGCTATTTTACTTTGCCGTCATTTGTGAATGTTTTTTTTTTCTATACATTAAAGAAGTTTAACTTGTACCTGAGAGAATTCATAAGGTGCTCAGACATATGGTTGCTCTGAAGAAGGGAACGATATGTTCAAATCAATAATGCAAAGAGTCTGTTATCTCCTCTGGACAGCTGCCCAGTGCTGCTAGCTGGTGCAAAGCACAAACCATGCCCGTACATACCCACAATTACCAATTGCAGTGAGCTATTGTCAATGTTATGATGAGAAATTGTCATTCTTAAACAACAGTTGGACTGAATAAAAACTAGAACAAACAGTCTGTATGTTCACTTCACAACCTCACTGTATAAAAACGGAGAAGAGCTTACTAATTTCACACAGTGCTTGATAGAAATTACATCAAAGTAAAAAGTTACACATAGACTGTGCTCTTTCATTTCATGCTTCAATTCATGCTTCTCCATAACTTCTTTTGCCAGCTTTACCTCTCTTTTGAATTCATGCATTAAGTACGTAAGTAAGCATTTTTTTCCCCTGCAAACAAACAATTTCTGGATAACGGTAAACATGACGGGTCAAGCGTGTGCAGATGTGCATTCATACACAAAATGCATATGTCAACACGTTTTTGTGTCTTCTTTATCTTTTTTTGGTTTTTCTTGTAGGCCTGCAGCAAAACTGCACCCTTCTCAGTAATAATAATAATAATAATAATAATAATAATAATAATAATAATAATAATAACTTAAGAATATATATGTCCAGGGTGTATATATGGTGCAATCACTTTTCAGTTTGCACAAGCATAAATTAGCCTAGTTCTGATTAAATTTGTGTGTTTTTTTTAATTCATCTTTTTTAATCATCGCTTTCTGATATTAATAAACTTCATGATATAACTGATGCACATCCTGCTGCATATCGGCACTATGAGCCACTATGAATACAGACAGGTACTTTTCAAAGACTACCTCATCCTTTATTGGGAGCACCATCATGAAGTGGAAGTTTTTCAGATCCAGATTTCCTCGGAAATGGGCGTTGCAAATTATTTTGGGAAAAACACACCAATTTAAAACTTATTAAGCTGATATATCTGAAATATTATCTGGCACTTCAATGAAAAATAAACAAGTGGTTAGCTTTGGGCTTGTTGATAAGAATAAGGGTGGGTTTAGGGAGGACTTAAACTTTTTAGGGAGGATTTAACTTTTCTAACTATATGGAAAATCAGTCAAGGGTCACTTATGAGCTTTTGCGGAGCTTTCAACCGCATCTCACGGTCCTTATCATCATTTGCCCTAAATTCATGCTCTTCGGATCACTCATGTTTCGTTCCGGACCCTCGGAAAGCGGAAATTCCCTATAGTTACATTCAATAAGGCCCGCTTTTCGTAAGTAGACACATTCTTTGTTAGTTTAAATTAGTTTAAAAAATTCAATGCCCACGCACTACGTTGTGCTGCACCAACAGAATAACGTAAAAATGGAAAATACGCGAAAAATACGAATCTCTCCAGTCTTATATCTCGCATTTCAGTGCTCCTACTTTTCCGCACAGTAAGTGAACGCAGCATACATCCCAAGCGTTTTTTTAACGTGACGTCAGAATGTGTACTGCCCAGCCAAGATGGCTGACAGCATCCCGTTAAATCCGGTGCGGAAGAACTCGAAGAGAATCCCGTATTACAACTCAGCCAGACTTTCAAGGTATGGAGAGGCTAGTGGGCCTATTGTTTCAGTCGCGTACTAAAGAAAGAGCTGTTTGTCTGACATGTTCACATTTAGCTGTCTCGCCCGCTCCCGGGGTCCGTGTTTGTGTTCTGGTCGTGGCTGTTAGCTTGTACAGCTAGCACCGCTTCTGACAGCCCCTTTTGACATTTTCTCCGTTTGACAGCTGCTTCGTTTGCTCACACCATCATTCATAAAGCTAAAAAACCATCTCATATTCATTCTGCCTTTACTAGGCCAATACCACAAACTCTATAACGTCCTAGTGTGCGTTATGTAGTGATAGTTATCTGTTGACCACTGCATCGCTCAGTCCCCTCCTGGCATTTAATTTAAAGTCACATGATAGCTCCTCTGCGTTAAACAAGTTCGTCACATGTTATTAAAGTGTTGTTGGTTACTGTAGCATTCATTTACCAGCTTGTTCATTTTTCAGACTGGACGAGGCTGAGCTATAAAAGCCCTCAGGGTCAGGAATGGACAGGAAGTGAACTAGTCGCATGACCAGGTACCTTTAGACCAAGTGGTAGGATGTTACTGAATGTTTACACAGTTTGAGTATGTGTAATTGGTAGCCCATTACAATGTACATACCGAAATTGGCTCTGCATATAAGCAGTTCCTGTTGAGTTGCGATGGTGTTTATTTACCTCACATTCAAATTTAGATCACAAGAGAAACACCTGCCTTTCTGTTTTCCCTTCTCTTGGTTTCAGTAATAAAATTCATGTGACAGTTTATTGGGCCATGTGAGTAATATGTCTGACCTCACAGTGCAGATCACACTGCTGGGTCAGCTACAGAGCAGTGATCCTGAAGCTGGTAAAGCCACACTACTAAAGCTTTTCCACCGACACAGGAAGCAATTGTTGGCAATGATGCCTGTGCTGCACCGGAGAGCCAGCAAACCTTTTTACAAACCAGCCCACGTCTCTACTAGATTTAGAGTTGAATTATTATGTAATCAGGTGTGGGAGTTCTATAGCAAGGAACACTATGGCTATTAATGTACCTTGTTGGCAAGCCCCAGCAGTGTGTAAACACAACACAAAACAGTGATGAGAAGTTGGTGGTTGCCTCAAGCACAGTGGTTGCTGAAGTCAGAGATTCAAGAGTTGATTTGCAGGTTTTGAGCCAAATCCAGCAGGTTCCTGCTCTATCTAACACCCATTCTAAGTATTCAATATGTGTAATCCCTTCAGTCTACAGGGCTTGTCTTTTTAAAAATTCCACTTGTTGTAGAGACTCTCCTCATATTTAGGTATAGCTCTTAGCTTTTCTTTGCAAACTATCGGTTGATCTTTCTTCTGTCTTGATACCTGCTAAGTAAAACTATCCTGTTTTCTCTCATACAGAATAGTTTTGCTCTAACCTTTTTTTTCCATTACTTTTTGTTAGGTTGTCTTTTAAAGAACAGGCATAAGTGCCAAGCGGACATAAAAACACACTTAAGCTAATCTACATATACACACATGTATACGCATACACACATACATATATACACACGTGTGTATAAACACGCACTTCTGTATATGTACACATTCTAATCAACCTATACTGATTCTGCACTTAGAGGAAAGGGAAATTATTTTAGCTTTGGAAATATGCCCATAATACATTGCTACTATACAAAAGTCAGGCCTTATAGTTGACACGTGGGTAAGTCATTTTTACCTATTTTCATTAAAAATATCAATTTGGATTTTTAGTTTAAATGTAATTCTCCCCATCGTGTACATATTATAGACTAAGTCGATCCACTTATTTTAGCTATTTTCTTGTCAAAGCATTTTTACATGCTACTAAGAACACCCTTAACAAGTATGTATCTTGCTTTGCAACGTGATGCTCCTCTAGATCATTGAGGTACATTATTTTCAATTTGAATTTAAAAACTGCTTCCAGGTCACTGTGTACACTCCTAAAAATGGAGACACAGAGGGGCAATTCCAGAAAATGTGGAAATGGTTTGCCACTGTGCTTCCACAGGCCCTCCAGCAGGCAGTCTGATTAGAATAGTTAGTCTTATGGTTTTGCTCTAATCGTAAGCCATTTTCCTCTCTCCTTTCTGCTCACTATCTTTCGAATTGCAGTGCTTTTCGCTTTTCAGTTTATATGGTGACAACATAAACCCACTCTCAACATCATCTACTTCTTGGTTCTGCACTAGCTGAAATAGGGCTTGGAATGGAGCCAGTTTTACATGCTGTGATCCATCATTTTGTGGCAGATACACTTTTAGCAAATTTAGATTCAGTTAAAAATAACCATTATCTGCATCTTTATGGTGGAAATAACATTAACGTTGACCTTCACGACCACCTTATACTCATGTTTTCACTGTTCACATCTTGTTTGTCTAGTTTAGCAGAATTTGTCACTGTAAGTTGCCTTGCATTGAGTGTGTTAATGTTCTTTGTGCATGTACGTACTGTACTGTAAGACTCTATGAATGTATATTGTGTTGTGTGTGATGTCATGTGCTAGATTAAATCACTTGATCCTCCCATTCTCAGCAAACTCACACCCTCCCACATGGAATTCATACCGTCAGAGCTGCGTGACTTTCAGAGTTTTCAGCTATATTCTCTGCTGTAAAAGTTACTCCGCCAAAATATGTTTTTAAAAAGCACTCTGTTGGGGCGCTGGTGGCTTACTGGCAGAGCAGGCGCCCCATGTACAAGGCTGTTGCCGCAGCGGCCCGGGTTCGAATCCAGCCTGTGGCCCTTTGCTGCATGTCATCCCCCTCTCTCTCTCTCCCCCTTCACGCTTACCTGTCCTGTCCAATAAAGGCAAAATGGCCAAAAAAAAAAAAAAAAAAAAAAAAAGCACTCTGTTATTACAGATATATTTATATGGGCAAATAAAACTGATAGGATTTGAAATAAAAGTTTCACAGACTGTTTCTCAAATCAGATGGAGAATTAAATGCTCCAAATTTAGAATTAAATCATCTCATCACCCAAATATTTTATTTAAAAGAAAAAAAAGTTATTGCCTGCAAATGTTTTCAAAACAATTCTGTGCCGAGCAATGCAGAATCTTTCATGCACATGGAATGTTTTAAACAAAATGTTGATCTCCTTTCACTCAGACAACAGCGGAGGAAATAATAATTTGCTAATAATTTTGTTGGTGCTTTTACAGAATTTTATGATAATCAAACTAAAAAACAGTATCTGTAATAAACTTTTGAAAGATGGACTTGGAGAGACCAAACATCTGGGGAGAGGAAATGCTTGAATTCAACAGCGTTATTACAGTTAATAATAAGATTAATCTGTGGTTAGTCCAATATAAATATTGTAAGATAATCAGACTTCATTACTTATTTTAATGTTTGCATTGCTGACAAGATTAGAGATCTGGGCACAGATTCAGAATTACTCAACAAAATGCACTGTATAAATATTACAGTTGTACCGCTGGGATCTGCATTATAAATAGCACTACAGACCGAGTATTGCCTGCTTTCTGGGATTGTTGTGAAAGGTTATTAGGCTTTTGTTTGACTGGGGTCAAACTTTCATCTTTCAGGCTAACCCACATGATGTAGTGAGATAATGAAATGTGTTAATAAAGTAAGAGCTGGGAATCCTCAAACTATCCAGTATGTGTCCCGAGTAATCGTGGTGCAGAGCCTTACTGAAGGTGTTTCTCACAGTCCACACTGGATAACATGTTGCAAGGATAGATAACACGTTGTTTTAAGACTGAAAGTCCTCTTGATTACTGGGGTATCATTATCTCTGGTTCTTGAACTTAAATTGCAGGAGTTGTCAGCTGTAAAAGAAAATCAGGTTGCACCAGTTTCTGTAAGTTTTGCTTTGGCATGTTGAGCAGCTCTGGAGGGCCGTGTCACTGAGAACTAAGATCAGAATGCCGCTGATGTTAGTTTTATGTTTGTTCACATGTTCATTTTCTTTTTTTAAATACAAGACATCCATTCATGTACAGCAGAGTGACTTTTCAGCCTGCTGATATACCCGAGTTTTCGAAATTTAGATTTTCTTTTGGGCAGCCTACCCAGTAGATACCCAATAGATCTGCCACCACCCAAACATATTTTCTGTATTTATTATATTTTCCTTTAAAGGGCCAGTGTGTAAAATGGGTTGAAAACAGTGACAGTGGTCAAATTCTAGATTGCAGGGCTCACTCACTCACCCCTCCCATCGGGTAAATGACGGCGGCCTCGTGGGGACAAAAAGCCTTGCGCACGAGTTTTTCAGGAGTAGGTCTATCTAGCCACGAGGTGAATGTTTATTTAGAAATCTAAACCATGTTACGATATTGTAATGAATCCCTCATGAGCAGGAGACCAGAGGAGCGTTCGGGAAAAAGGCCAGTTTATTTTAGCACTCCAAAAACTCTGGTAACACTCCAGGGGGTAAAAGACTCCGTCCCAAACTCTGACTCTTCTAGCGTAACAGACACACATCATACACACATACTTGTTTACCATGCTGAGTGGGCACCCCTCCCCTCTCTACTCCACCAACCTCCAGCCCGCACACTGACTGACAGCGTAGCCTGTCAACAGAGCTCAGCTGTTTATTTAGCCTAGCAATATCTCCGGACTATAGTAGCTGCAATGGATGACTTTGAACGCGATTTTGAAGAGTTTCTTGTAGCGGACACAGACCCAGAGCCATACCTGTTTGAGCCGGAGCATACAGATGAGGAACTCCATGTGTTTGATGCTGAGCGGGCGAGAAGAGAGGCTGAATGCACAGAATGGGATTCGGTGCTACCATCGTTGGGGAGATATATCATCAGGAGGAAAAGCACCGCAGGGAGTGCATCACAAGAACTGAAGTTGCGTCTTCTTTTCCTCGTAGATGACGGTTCGGGTTCATTCTCTCCTGTTGCGTGGTAAGAGTGGTCCATTTGCAAACTTTATAACTAAAAAAACTTTTCACTACTCTCTATCGACGAACTACTAACTCTCTCTGCTGTTTCCTCCTCCTTCTTCCTTCCTTCCTTCCGCTGTCTTCGTTGGTTCATTTATACACGCGAAACGTGTTCTCTGGCTGGCTGGATTGTCCGCTCTGTCTGCTGTACATACATGGCGGTGCAAGATGGCGACCTCTCTAAAGCAAGGCCCTTGCTATATATATATGTATATATATATATATATAAAAGCATAATTATAAGGCTACAAAAACCAAACAAATTTTATTTTATAGCAATTATACACTTATATAAACATATTAATGGGTAGAATATTCAGATTCAGATTCAGATTGACAATAAACCATGCCAAATATTACACACTGGCCCTTTAAGAAGTCTGAAAAATGAAATTTAATGTGCATATAGTACTGATTGAAACCTTCCCAGAATTGTTCATTTTCATGCAGTTGAATAAAATGGAAAAGTAAGTTAAAATCACAAATCAGCTTGAATGTACGTATGTTCTGCAGTCAGCTTTCAAGTGTTGGATGTTAAAGCTCCCAGCCATAAATAACTAACCTGTGAGAAACTCTGTATTCACAGGGCAGTAAAACACTTAAGTACAAAATCTACAATGTATATATGTGCACCGCTGTTGTTTAGTTAATTATGCTTCATTCACAGCTGGGGTGTTACTTTTATCATCAGTCTCTGGCTTTTGTCATATTCACACTCTGTGTGCTGAAAACACAGAAACTTTCATCAGCAAATATTCAGTGAGTCTCAACACCTGCAGTCACCACCTTTTTTGACTCTCACACCAGGCCCAGCAAAAGCAAGAGAAATGATGTGGTTTCGAAATAAATGTTCCCCAGTTGCGCATGATTTTATTTCTGTGTGTTGGAGTGGGTTTTTCCTTTCAACAAGTGATTGCTGGTAATGAAAGTGATCAGCCACTGTATACAGATACTAGATTTGAAATACTTGGTACTGTTTTGGTTCTGAAGGTCTTCTAATGTTGTCTATTTAATATGTATCAGGTATGAATGTTGAAGTTTTGGTGTCTGAAATGTTGTATTGTGCTGGATCAGTGTAATCAGTTTTGACAGCAGTGATAGGCAGCTTCTATCACATCCTATTAACACCTTTAGGGATTTGGAATTGGTAAGGTTTTATTGATACCATTGCCGTTATGAATCTGCTTAGATGAATTGAGAGAATGATAGTAAAGAGGCAGCAACACTATCTGCCTATTTACTATCATTCTGATGTTTCCTGTCATCCAAGTTGTGCATGGGACATGTGCTTTTGAATGACATGAGTGAATATTTGTAAAGTATACATTTTCATTTAGGTTTTCTTAGTCAAAGAAAAAATGTGCTAAGCCTGCCTGCATGGCATTAACCCTAGGTAAAGGATGCACTGCTCAGTTGGGAAGAAGTGGCTCTCTTGTAGAGTTTGAACTTCACAGTATTGCTGAAATGGTATAGAGAGGTGTTTCAGCATATTGCTGCTGTTATCACTCTTACTTGAAAATATCACTTTACGGACATTACAAGCAATGCTGTTGTCATCTTTCTCTGTGAAATGAAGCCACACTTTGGACCGTTTCCTGCTCTCTTTCATGACACCTTCTTGCAAGTCTCTAGCAGCATGTACGCATGAGTTTGAATCATTGTTTTGCAATGTGTAACTGTCAGAAAAACATGCTGGCATTGGTCAAACGAATTGATAAGCTTGAGGGCACACTATTCCAATTCCAGTATGAAGACCTGCTTGGCATTTGTTGAGTGAGCGTTTGATGTGTGGTTGTGCGTGCAGAAGTACACCAGGTGTAAATACGGTTATTGGTGTTTTGAAAGCAGGTAAAAATAGCATAGCCTCAGCTACATGCCAGCAGAATGGAAAATGGCCTGACTTTATAGTAACCACGAAAGACGCTCTTCTTATAGTAAACCTGATATCCCCTTTGCTACCCGATACTACAGCAGGCTATCCGTCACATTAAGCTGTGTGTCAATAGATAGACCTTTACTTATTACTGACTCAAATATTAACATATTACGAAATATTTTCATTTAAGATTTTATGCTCAGTTTAGGTGCATCTATATTTTTCATTCTGAATTTATTGTGGTTTGTGTGTAGTTTGCATCGTCTCTATAGTATTGTGGTGTGTGCTGTCAGTGTGCAGCTAGAGTTGGTTTATAGTGACTTAGCCAGTATTGTGAGTTCCTCTAGGTTTTTCCTGTCAGGTCTCAGACTGCCTTAATTCTGTAAAGAGGCCTCATGAATAAGACATTATGTGCTTCTCAAGAGTGTTTCCAGTGTTTCTTTATAATGTGAATGGGCGACGAACTCTACAGTACTTAGTGATGGAGGAACGGAGCCAACTGGGCTAACTAGCTTTAATCTTGGCTTTTCTTTAGTCTTTTGCACATCTGCTGCTGTATGGAGCAGTCTGTCATTCTTCAGTACTGACAGTCCGCTGACAACAAAATGTCCAAAGTTTGGCCACATAGCCTGTACATAGATCGTGGATAATTCAGCATCTATGTGGATTAAAAGAGGAGCTTATTGTGATGAGTAGCAGATATATATCTAAATGTTATTTTCACCCCAAGTGAAATATTGTGACATCTAAAAAGTACAAGCCTGCAATTGCACTGTGACACAAAATGTTATCATCCTTGATTCACAATAGCAGGTCCCTTTTGGGAACAGTGTGTCACATATCCATGTTCAGTTTCTTTATATCTGACTGTAATATGTCCTTCTCACAGATACTCTTTAGAAGATGAGCCCTCCAACCTGGATGAAATGCCTCTCATGATGTCGGAAGAAGGCTTTGAGAACGATGAGAGCGACTACCAGACGCTGCCCCGGGCCAGGGTCAACCAGAGACAGAGAGGCCTCGGCTGGTTCCTCCTTGGAGGGTGGAAAGTTCTCTGTGGCAGGTATTTGTACAGCATTGCATTGTTGTTGTTTATGTGTTTTTATTACGACATAATGACTTATGTTGGCTATGGTTATGACTCAAAGTAATGCGGTACGGATACTGTATAGGCTCGTTTCCACTGAAGACGTTCCTGGTACTATTTAAGGGACAGGAACTACTACAGGAACGTCCTCTCGCTCGGCCCTCTCAACCACCGTGTCTCCACTGAGAGAGCGGAGTACGACGAAGGTTCCTGTAAAGTTACGGGCTGCCTCTGGATGTGACGTAATCGTTACGCGACCATTTTGACCGGGGCGACGTAGGGACGCCGTTAGCCGATAACGGTGTCTGTAATAACTCACTAAATGGCCCGTGAAAAAAATATTTTTTTCCAGCGAATGTCTTAGTTACAACATGATTGAGCTAACTGGAGCAGTTTCATGTTGTATCCGACAACGGGAGGCTTTTAACAGATGACATCCTGATGTTAGCTTTGCTGCTGCTTTTAGCTTTCCCTGTCAGCTGATGCTTTCTAGACATCGTCATTTCCCAAAACTGAATAAATACCACACATCAACACAAAACTGCTTTGCTAGCTCAATCATGTTGTAACTAAGATATCCGCTGGAAAAAATATTTTTTCACGGGCCATTTAGTGAGTGTTTTTTTACATGGCGGCGGAAGCTATGTGAACGAGCTAACCCTCGTCTGCTGAGTTTTAAAATGCCGGCTATTTTGTTGCTTTCTGTCGTCACATCCTGCCTTGAGTATATCCAGTCAGCACCAAGTAATCCCCAAGCCCCAGCCAGGAGTCTTTCAGGGCCGTTCTGAGTACCTACTCCGAGGCAGGGACTTGTTTAGCCCCTGTAAAAGTTCCGGAACTCTGTCCTTTGTGGGTGGTTCCTGCGGTGGAGACACGCACCAACGGCCCCGGCCCCGTAAAATTACCCCGAAGTTCCTGCGGTGGAAACGGGCCTTATGTGTCGCCTCACATCAAAGCTCTCTGTCCACACACTGAACATGCACTTTTGTATGTAAACAAACCACATACTTATTAGCTGTGTGCTCAAGGTAACCATTTTAAGAAGGGTGAGTAGGCTACTTACTGTCTTCCTGCATTTGTTGTTTTTAAACAGAAAACACAGGTTTTATATTGTGAGATTTACTGGGAATGACATACAGTATAGCCAGCAGTGAATAAATTGTTATTAGCAATGATCATTTACCTTGATAAGGCTACTTAAAATAACCAGTAACTTTCAACACTGGGGCAATATCTCTGTAGATAGCTGCTACCTTATTTAGGTTTTTGTAGTGAAATTAGTATGTACATGAACAACAAAATATCCATTTATTTGGTAGTCAATGATTTGCGTGATATGTCCACATACCGAGCTGCAGAGCACAGGAGAGAAGAGACAGGTGAAGCGAATGTGAACTTGTTATGTTACATGCAATAAAAGCAAATGCCATAGGCTTAAGCTAATAATGGTTACTAGCACAAAACAATAGTTTTGCCTATGAATCTTGACACTCATTGCTCAGCCAAATTTGAGTGCTATGTTAATGCCAAAGCCATGTTTCATGTGTGTTAGTGGACTCTGTTTAATTGATCAGAATAATCATGATCATGATGAAACGTGTGATTATATGCCCAAAGGAATTATTTGGGTTTGCAGTAATATTAGGCTGTGTTTGAGCATTAAAAAGTCAAATATGATTTGAATATTAAAAATGAGAACAAATAAAGTTTCAATGGAATTATAGAGGAAGATTGACAGCTGTAAATTTTAAACTACTTGTACAAGATTTAATTAAGAACCTGTCTGTAACTAGTCTCGCCACCAGACAATCAGAGATCTCTACCTTCTGATAGTCTGGGGACACTCCTTTCTAAAGTGTGTTTAACACACCGGCAAAAACGGCCGGCAACAAAGCAACGCCTCTTGCATTTTTGAAAAGGACACGCCCTCCCGGGAATGTGCGCTCCCCCTTTTCTTGTCTGCAAGGACACAAACACACAGAGAGCTTAAAAATGGATGCCGAGAGTTTTAACTCCGTTTTATCAAATGTGTGCTCAGTCCACAAGATTGTGGAAATGAAAGACTTACAGCGACTTGAGCCATTTTGTACCGCTGCACGTGTTTCTAGTCAGACTATGTTTATAAGCACAAGAGTTCAGTGAGCCACTGAAGGACCGCCCTGCAGATTTACTATTGGTTCTGCAACGCAGGGAGTTTTTTTAAACTCTGAAATTGTATCCGCCCATCTAAACACAAAATCAGGGAGAAAGTCATCAGTCTTTAGTTAAGCAAGGCGTCTAAAGACTGACTTCTGAGTCTAGTCTGTAACAGATCTTTAAACATAAAGACAGCAGGCTGTCAGTAAAAATTTTATTGTAGAATTGATGTTAATCATTGTCCAAGAATGGTTGTGAGTTCAGGTACCTTCCAAGAAAAGTACACATATATATGCTGCCTTAAAACCTCATTAATTCCTCTGCCGTGCTGCAAAACCACATCATTTTTGATCTGTGATTAGGGTTATTGTACTGTTTGGACCTTTAACCACTCTGAAAGTTGGCAGTGTTTTGTCATTCTGTAAATGTATGTGTAGTGTATAATGTCAGTAGGTATGCTCGTGATGATCAGTTTGGATTTCAAACGCACCGGTAGTTGTGCATGAAGTGCAAAGAGAGGATAAGGGCATGTTTTTGGTCGAGTTCCTCGATGCGCACCATCAGTCCAAAAAGATTTTCAGGTCAAACAGAACGGCACGGTTTATCCAGCTAATGATTAATTTGACAGGTTTTGCCCTCTAAAGATGCTCCTTTAGAGAGGAGTGTTTGTTTATGCCAGAACAATAAAGTGTAACATTTCTAAACAAATGTTTGTGCAGCACTTCAGTGCCCAAAAAAGTAACATTTACCGATGGAGGAATTTCATAGAATATTCTGTTTTCTGTGCCGTTTTGCTGTCAGTGGTGCATCTCCAGTTGAAGCTGCATATTGATCCCCCCTCCCCATCCCCCCACTAATGAACAAATCGGATTTTTCACAGCTGACCAGTTTGATGCTTTCCAGTAATTTTATGTGTGCTTAGTGTGGGATTATAAAACACAAATAATTCACACTGAATAAGCTCTGACTGTTCAAATGGCATATTATTTGAATAGCATTCATTTGCTCAAATAATCGCTTTTATGAAACTGGACTCAGAGTGCACAGAGACTGGGAACATGGAGGCCAATACAAACAAGACTTTTTACCAAAGTTGATTTATTTAGTTTAATGTTTTGCCAACTTGCTTAAAAAGTGGAAAAGCCAAGTCGATCAGCATGACGGTATACACTGACACTCCCCTCTTTCCCCCCCAGGTGCCAGTTTAGGTCATGCTGCTCTCATTGTAATTTACCCCCACACTACACCTCTGTTTGCATTTGATATCAGATATGCTAGATAAGCCCCAGTGTAGTCATTAGCAGGTTGATAGAAAGTCAAATACTATTTAAAAAGTAAACGTCAATCTATCATCCATCTCTTCTCTCTAATCTCCTCTTAGAACTTTGATGATATCATAATAATAACATAGGTACATATGAAATAGCTGGTCTTTGCATGTCTCAAAGAGTCAAAATGAGGTAAAACAAATGTGTATCATATTCTGTCACACAGTATATTTGTCTGCACATACAGCCTCTCTGGTTCTTAAGGTTTACCAGGTGTTTTGCTCTTATAGTGCTTGACTCCCACAGCACTGGCAAGAGAACTTCCTCTTAGAGAGATACTAATCTTTTCGATGATTGAAAGCGCTGAAAGAAAAGAACTCCCTCATAAGATTGTGTCAAAAGAAGCCTTGAAGACCTAATTAATACTAACACCTGAAAAAACCCCCACAAATGTAAAATCTAGAGCATGATTCTGAAGATCTAATTAGCTGCCAAATAATTTTTTGTTAACCTAATTTGACCCCTGGCTGTGCTGCATAATCAATTGTTCATTAGTCTTTCTCCCTCTTTTCAATATTTCACAATCCAGAAGCCAGAAGCTGTGACAAGACTCTGTTTACTGTCAAAATGAGATGGAAAGTCTGTTGAAGAAACAAAACAACTTTTTAATATTTAAACATAAAATCCAGGTGAAAATAAGTTTCAAGCAATTTCCCCCTTATTAAAAAGATCTGTATTTTCCCATTTTTATTAGAATTTCAACAAAACACTTGATAGCATTCTAATTTGTGCAGTGGGCCTCTTCTTCCCTTTTTTAATGAAATTGTACTTATGTGGATGTGGCCATAGTAGCATGTGTTTGGTGCAGTGTGTTTACACTGAATCATTTCAACGGCTTCCCTCCTCAGCTGCTGTGATTGCCTGGCCCATATATGTCGGAGGAAGAAGGAGCTGAAGGCCAGGACGGTTTGGCTTGGCTGTCCGGAGAAATGTGAAGAGAAGTACCCCAAAAATGCCATCAAAAACCAGAAGTACAACATCTTCACCTTTGTGCCTGGGGTGAGTTGGATTTCAGAGAAAAAAACGAGATCTACATCCTGTGTTAAGTTAACTGTCGTTCCTTATGTAACACGATTCACATTTCATGCTCTGATCTTTGCTCCAAACAGAGAAGTTATGGCCTTTTTTTAAGTCAGCGTTTCCACTGTTATTAACTTTTATAGTCCCCACAGTGGCAAGTCTTCCTTCCTGTTGAAATATGTAGATTTTTTCCACAGATTATCAGTATTTAAAGCACAGTAGCATGCTCTGGGTCTAATTGTTAACTGTTCTGTCATTAAGTTAAGGGTTTACACTGTAGGGGACATTACAGATCCATCAGACTTACTTATTAAAAACCAAATGACTCCATGATTAAGTGGAGCGCCTTTGGCCCGGGCCATAAAATGTCAACTGTCTGTTGGAGACGCAGATATTCTCATCGATGGTGAACAAAACGGCTCTGTTTTTCTCCCTGTGCGTTGAATTATTAAATACACACAAATTGAGTTTAGCAGTGTGCATTTTTCCCTAAAGGTCAGGGGGTTCATTAACTGTCGAGCACCGTCCATTGATTCCATTGTCTCTGATAATCTGTGATGAGACGCAAGACTCTCATTATTGCAAACATTATTCAAAATTTGACCTTAGATGAATAGAATACTAAGGGATCCCTGTTGATGGATAGCCCATTAGCAAAGAGCTCTCAGTAAGTCACAGGTGGCACTTTGGTATGTGTGATTTAAGAAAGTTGGCCTGTTTTCCTTGTTCATTCATTATTGTGGTTATCTGTCCTGTTTGTCTTGTGCTGTGTGTTTGTTCTGCAAAGCGTAGGCATCAACCAACATGAAATCCTTTCCCTGTGTTCCATTTGAAACAGAAGTTCTCAAAGTGTCAGAGTTTCCATTAGGTTAATGTAAAGTTAACAGCATTAACACGTATCTTATTCCACCTTGGAACACGTACAGTAACCCATCCCGCCTGCTTTGTTGTTGCTACATCCACTTTGTCTTCTTTTGGCAGGTGTTGTCGTCTTTGACTCACCTTGCTGACATGTTCGCTCACCTCGCTCAATCCCTGTCCTCTGCTTCCCTCTCAGGTTCTCTACCAGCAGTTCAAGTTCTTCCTCAATCTCTACTTTCTGGTGGTGGCCTGTTCCCAGTTTGTGCCATCACTGAAGATCGGATATTTGTACACGTACTGGGCACCTCTGGTAAATGCATTTCAGTTTTTACACTGTTCTGTTCTCAAGAATATTTCTATTGAATTTTTGAAGTGTACAATATATACACAGGAAATTGTAGAGTGCACAACAGATATTTCAGATAAACACAGCACATTGTAATATAGGAGCACAACACGACATCTTGGCCCAATCATCCCTCATCCCTAACAGCCTCATCTACAAGCTGGAGTTCCGTATGTTAAAGGGTACATTGTCCCTTGAGTAATAATTACCTTATGCTATCCTGCCCATTCTTTATCTTCCATTTCCAGCGCAATTGTTGTCATTCTTCTGGTTTAGCGATAGCTTCACTAGTTGGCATTGTAAACAATGAATGAATATGGGAACATGCAGCAGCTGTTTTACAGTACCACACCCATCAGCCCTCAGTGACAGGAAGGAGTACATCAGAAAATGGCCTGAAAGTGGGCTCTTCTATGAGATCCCAAATGCAGTATCTTCTAAAAAATGACAGCTAAAGGGATTTGACAGGCTTAACTGTTAACGGATCAAGCTAACCATCTGATTTCCAGGCATTAGTTGTTCTGTGTCATGTACAGAATCCTGATTTCTTTGTCATCGAAATCCGCGGTTTCAAGATGAGTATAGACTACTGTTACTGCTTTCATGTTAATTATAGTAGCTAGCTATAGAGCATCATCATCATCATCATCTGTATTAGTGTTAAACATTAACATGTTTTTTGCTGATAGTGAGAATAATTACATAATCACTGTTGACATGTGCTTTTATATGCTGACCGGCTAGTCTCATGCAGCCAGCAGCTCCCAAAACTTTCAAAATTAATGTTTGGATAAAGTGATCACATTTTGGGAATCAACATGGCTACTTACTTGACTGACCATTGATGAATGAATTTAAGGGCATCATAAAGAATGTGGTGACAGAGACATACGCTTGTTTTTCTTCAGAGGCCACTATGTTTGAATAGTTTTTGTTTTATTGTGGATTTTGTATTATATGTTGTATTTGTTGCATTTGAAATGTGTTTTATTGGCTGCTACCTTGGCCAGGTCTCTCTTGTAAAAGAGATTTTCAGTCTCAATGGGACTTCCTGGTTAAATGAAGGTTTAATAAAAAATAAGAGTGTAAACTCACGCAATGGGGGAGGCCCCAAGTTCAGGCAAGAATGAAGTGAATCAGGAAGTGCTGGAAGTTGGGTTTTATATTAAGAAAAGGAAGAAAGGAAAATTAATAAATAAATGAATAAATATGAAAAGGTTTACACATTGCTAAATTTATACAGATTGTATTATCAACAGAATTTCACAGAAAGACAAAAGGAGAGTGAAAAATTAGTTTGACTGAAGGTTCTGAAAGTATACCAGGAAATGTCCCCAGACCGTTTCAGTTATAGACTGAGTACCAGATTTCGTCAAGGTTTAGACAGAACACAATGTCCCTCAGCGATTGAGCGTGGTTGGGCAAGGCAGCATCTCTCCATCTTAGTAATACTGCATGTCTGGCCAAAAGAGGGGCGAAGGACAGTGTGCAGTGTTTCATTGGAGTCAGGTAAAGGTCTCTCCAGTGGTGCCAAAAAAAGAACAACCAGAGGGTTGGGTTCTAGGTCAACTTTAGGAGTGGCTATAGAGTTTGGAAAATGTTTCTCCAGTATTTTTACAGGATACATCCAAGATGTTGCTAAGGGACACCTCACCCCTTTTACATTTGTCTAAGCAGGGTTACATCCGTAATTGTTCTTTCAGACAGTCTTTGTTGTGAGTAACAGTCATCAACATGAAACAAAAGCCAGATAGTGTTAGATTAATTGCCAAGCATTTTCACAATCTATGTGTTCAGGTTGCAGCATTTAAATGTAAGTATTTGGTGCTTTTGTCTTTTTTATTTATTTGTAAATTGAATATTGTTGAGTTTTGAACTGTTGGTCAGACAGTACAAGTAATTTGAAGACATAACCTTTGACTTAGAGTAACTGTGACATGCCTTTTTGTCACTACTTTTGTTGCACTTTGTAGGCTAAAGAATTCATTGATTGATAAAGAAAAAAATCTGCAGATTTATCAGTAATAAGATTATGAATAAAAATCGTTACCTGCAGACCCTAAAGATAGATAAAAATAGATCACTTATGTTTTTACCCGTACAGTTTGAATTAAATTTACAGATTCTGGCTTTGTTATCCTAACGAGTAAGCTTTCATCCTAACATCTTTCATATCATCCTAACATCTCACAGAGTTTTCAGTGTCAATTCTGTTCTCAGTTTGATTTGATTTTTAGTAAGAGTTTATAAACTAAGACTTAAACCTGTCATATGTGTAAAAGTCAGCTTTTTATGTTATGTTTATGCATTCTGGTAATAATGAAGCTTTGTTAAATTATCATGTTGAGATTGATCTGTGTCTTTTGTCACTCAGGGTTTTGTCTTAGCCGTTACAATGGTGCGAGAGGCTGTGGACGAAGTGCGACGATTCCAACGGGACAAAGAGATGAACTCTCAACTCTACAGCAAGCTCACAGTGAGAGGTTAGTGAGAGGACCGAGAGTAATCTATCCGTACTCCTCATGCCTGTAACTGTTTGCTGACATTATGATAACGGATATTCCAGCGTATAGTCAAGCTCTCCCCATGCAATTAAGAGACGGCACTCCACTGGATCTACACTTGTAACAGAAGTCATTCTTCTTGCTGTAATTGCATTGATTTTTTTTTTTCTCTCAGTTTCCCAAGACCGTATGATCTAAGATATGTCCCTATGTTGAATGTGTGGTAAAATCCCTTGTGTGGTATCTGTGACCATGGCTGAGGATGTAGCTTTCACACTCTCCGTGCGCCCATGTGCATGTACACAGTTATGTGTGCTTGTGAGCGCAGAAGAAGAAGGGTCCGGGCGGATATTGAGGCAGTATAATTTAGAGTGACCCTATGTGCCATTGTTTTTGTCTATGCCTCTGACCAGAGATGAAAACAGAGGGGTGTTAAATTATCAAGCTGGAGGTAATCAATCTCTGAGACGGTGAGAGAGAAAGGAGAAAGCAGTAGCAGAAAGTGGGTTGTGGTTTTAAGAGTCAGCGTCATTGTAAAGTGCCAGAAATCAATATCTGCATTTTATTTCATAAAGCTATTTAAAAATTCACAGCATATCTCAGAATTAAGAGACTCATTTTCATGTGAAGTGACATCTGTTGTCTTTCAGTAGTTTCTTCATTCAACCTGTCTTTATCCTCAGGTAAAATTCAAGTGAAGAGCTCAGACATACAAGTTGGGGACTTGATCATCGTTGACAAGGTAAATCTTTAGTGCTTCCTTAATATTTATCTGCATGCACACATTTCAAAGGATCAGTTTTGGGCAGTTTTCTGCTACAAATTTTACTATCTCTAATAGGTTTATGTATGAATAGCTGTTGTGTGCACCCAGTTTAAATTATTGATAACAAGAGTTCAGTTTAATTCAGAGTATATCAGAATCAGCTTTATCTCCTTCGTATGTGTGCACATTAGAGCTGCAACAATTAGCCGATTAATCACTTAGTGTATGTAGAAGCACTTTGTCATGACATTCAAAGGACTTCTTATACTTTGATACTAAATGATACTTAAGTATTTTGTTTTAATGTTCTTTAAATCTCTGTATTGCTATGATGTCCTGTTTTGTAATGCTAAAATTCCCATCTCCAGTTAATTGAGAAACCTTGAACCTATTTGATTGAAAAAAAGTTAATCGCCTATTTTAATTATTTATTAATCATTTTCATTTCATTTTTCAAGCAGAAAGTCAAGCATTTGCTGGTTCTAGCTTCTTAAATGCGAAAATTTGCTCTACTTTGTCAATTATGATAGTAAATTAAGAATCTGAGGGTTTTGGACTGTTGCTCTTGACAATTGAGGCAAGCTGAATACGTTACTTTAGGCTCCAGGAAATTGTGTGGAACATTTTTCACAATTTTTTGACATTTTATGTACTATACGATTTATTGTGAAAACAATCTGCAGATTAATTGATAATGAAAATAATTGGTAGTTGCAGCCCTGGTGCATATACAAGAAATTAGACTCAGTTTTGTTGCTCTCAATGTACATACATAGTGTCTACATTTTGCTGAACCTTAATCACAATGTTTCTAATGCAGTGTGGTTTAGACAAGGCTGGTGACAGTTGCTTTCGAGGTAGCAGTTTTACTACATAAAAATCAGGTTTTGCTTTTAGCTTTCGCATTTCTGATATTGAAATGTGATGACACTACCACATTCTAATGCAAGTTACCCAGCACAAAAAAGTTAATGAATGTTTTACCGACTTTTGTCACTTAAGAATTAATACTGAAATAGATTCTCATGTTTGAGTTAATTGAATTTTTAAGGATAGGATGATACTTTTTCATCATTGATTGCAATAAAAAAGAAGATATTTGTGAATTTCCATTTTCAGGATAGTCGTAAATATCGTGTCCAGCAACACCCAAAGAGACTGCTGAGCAGCCAGCTGTTAAAGAGACTCTGCAAATACAGGCTGCATACACACCAACTTTAAAAAAATGCAAAAAATCTAAATTAGCCATCAGCATTTTTCATATAAAAAAATATGATGCCATTTCAAATAGTTGAAAAATATTTTCTAAGATTATGAAGTTTTTCATTGAAAAGGATGCCCACTAAAAAAAAGATGTATATCCTCTTTGTGATGCAGTAAAAATACTTGTTTCTTAACAAAATGCAAGATAGTGTGATTCCAGTTTCAGTGCCTTTTAAAGAGTCTTAAGCATATTTTGATGAGTATTGTGAAATGCAATTATTTTGGATATTGGATAATCCTGATGTGAAATTTTCGTAATGTCTTATGGCTAATAATTTTACTGTGGTCTTCATTCAAATGAATGATTTCATGCATTACTAAACTCCCCACCTCTAAAAACAAGACTAAGAGGATTTTGAATGAGCTACCATTTTAAAGTTGATAGAATAATTTACCTGATTTTGAAAAGGGACCGTGTACAGTGTTAATCAGAGTTTTGTTTTACTTTAACAGAAACCAATAATACACTTCTGATACTATAAAACCCCCACTTAACTGTTAAACATGTGATCTTGGGTTTCAGCTCAGCCAACATGAAATGTAGCTGCTGCTAGAAAGTAGACAAGTTTAATTCCCATTACTGTGTGTTAGACAGACTTTAAAAAACGGTTTCTCCTTCACCCTCCGGTCAAGGTATTGACCTTGTTTAATTATTCAGGAAGATTCAAAGGGGCTGTTGCCACAGTGCTCAGTAACACACCACCTTTTTCTTTCTTTTTGTAGAACCAAAGGATTCCTGCAGACATGATATTCCTGAGAACGTCAGAGAAAAATGGTGAGCAGGCAAAGTGTTGGTGTAACTGTATCAATGT
This sequence comes from Epinephelus fuscoguttatus, assembly GCF_011397635.1. Lineage (NCBI taxonomy): Eukaryota > Metazoa > Chordata > Actinopteri > Perciformes > Serranidae > Epinephelus > Epinephelus fuscoguttatus. The sequence goes on along the minus strand of NC_064768.1, from coordinate 14,691,484 downwards.
GAAGCAGGACAGTGCTGAAAAGACATAATTATGATCAGCAAAACTCCTCCTGGATTGAATAAGGTTTTAAAATGGATAAAAATCTCTTGATAAGCAATAATAAATCATTGCAATAGGTGGAATAGTAATGCAATAATACAAAATACAATAGACAGAATGGCTTACAGCTGAACCTTGTGTGCCCTGTGGCACTTTAACAAACTGTGTCAAGATCATTTTGGTAAAAGATCTGACTTTTCCCGCACTTCCAGTCCTTTGACATCATCTCTCCGAGGCAGCCTGTGATTCATATGATTTATGTCACATTCCTCTAGTGACTGGATGCAAATTCCAATTAATCAATGAGCTGCGTCAGATCCTACCTCTTTTCTAAGGGGTATCAGGAGGAAATGTTCTGAGGACATCATTTCCATCAATCTCTGATGTGCCAATATGCTTGGCAGGGAGTTGTTGATGTCTTTATGCTTCTAACACACACATTCACAAACATAAGCACATCTTTATCTTTCACACATGCAGACTCCTATACTTTGTCTTTCACATGCTCTCACACACTTAAGCCACACACACACACACGCACACATGCACACACATACATGCACGCACATACACAGCTAAGTGATGTTACGTGAGGTGCTGGAGTGCCATTGCAGCAGAAGGAAAGCATGAATCATCCTCCTTGTGTTAATGTTTTCCATCATAGTTAACCCTACAGGGATGGTTTATGGCTGCCCTTTACCCTCTCTGTCAAATAGTTGCTCCCATCCATCAGTTTCATATGTAATATTACCTCAGATCAATACAGGTCACGACTGCTCAATGTTTATCAGACCTTGCGGTGCTCACAGCAGCTACGGATGCTCTGGGTTGTGCTGCAGGCTATAATGTACTTTGCTGTTGGCGATTGACGCATGCTAGTTTATTATAGTCACATCATTTTTACAAGCCACGTGTGTTAGAATTTTTGAATGTTAAATGTCTCACAAAGATGTGACATTTAAGCATTATATATTTTTTGGCTGAACAACATCAGAACTTCAGTTTAACCTCACAGGATTTCCAATAATGCAAATATTTCTTGCTGAATTACATTGGATCATGTATAAAATCATACAAATCGTAAATTTTCTGTGTGAGATTGTGGAACATTTCTCAGTATATATAACATATAACGTAACTTACACATTGGGCAGCGCTTTTAAAAAATAATGTCATAACATGACCATAACAATCATTTACTGTCCATGATGGCTGATCTCATCCTCTGCTTGGAGGCTAAGCAGCTCCTGTACCTCATTGTCTCCCCAGTTTGCAAACATTTTCGGTTTCTGTATTTTTTCTTTGTGCTAGCTGCTAACTACTATCAGCTGCCTTTAACCTTCCTGGCAATGGGCCACACACATAACACGCCATCAAAAAGTCACACCCGTCCATGGTCCCTTCCTACTAGCTGTCCGTTATATACAAAGGTCAATATGGCGCTCTTACTCCCTCCGCTGCAAGGCTTAAAGGCAAGACAACTCTGTCTCTCCATTCCACAATAATACTTTTTTATAGAGAACGGCTAGGCAGAATAACAGCACAACACTCCTGTGTTGAACAGGAACAGGCTGTGTAAAACTGAATAGCTATAGACCATAGCGACGCCTAGCAGACAGTCTGTCACTCAAAGCAGCCATGCCCTCAATTATTTGTAACTTTAAGCCTTATTAACATGTAAACAGGTGAGTTATATAAAAAAATCACCCCTGTTCAGCATCATGGAGGGAGAAATTAGAAATTTTTTTTACCAGGCTGTACACATGTTTATTTCCACTGTGAAATTGTACATTGTAACATGGGGGTGCTTAGGGATTGACTTGGTTTTGGAGCCAGCCCTTAAGTGGCCAGTACAGAAACTGCAGGGTTTTTTTTTTTTGCACTTTTGCTTTGCCCTCAATTTCAGCCCCGGATGTTGCCCCTTGCCACAGCCGTACTTTGTTTGGTATGACTGGTAGCTTATAGTTGCTAATGCTGGCAAACTTTAGATAGATAATCCTGTGTAACTAAAATCCATTCACTAACTTTTCTGTACTTGTGATGCTACTAGACTTCTTATTTGTAGCATTTACCCTTGTCCTGTAATTCCAATTTGTGGCCAAAATTGTCACCAACCATGCAACAGTCTTAATAGCATTTCTGTCTTTTTTCAGGTGCCTGTTTCATCAGAACAGACCAGCTGGATGGAGAAACAGACTGGAAACTGAAGGTTGCTGTAGGATGCACACAGCGACTACCAGCAGTGGGGGTACGGATACATTACGATGGTAGTGACTTTCTCGTAACAGACAAACCAATTGCAAATGAGTGTTGTGTTATCACTAAAAGCATTGCTCATAAAATGAAGTTGTCTGGCCGTGATGGAAACCTAGTCACTGGTGACAGACAGCAGGAGCAGTCTGGACCTGGCAGCAGCTTCCTTTAACTGGAGGTGATATTCAACAGTTAAGATTTAAGTTGAGTTGATGGTGTTTTTTTGTTGCCACTTAGTGTGATCAGAGAATTAAAGTTTCAGCAAGTAATTTGATGATTGAGCCGTGGCATCTATATTAGGTTTCAAGAAACCGAGAGTTGTCTTCTACTTTAGCCGCTATTCAACCTTGTTACAACATTATCCCTCACTTTGGAAAGACTTATTCTGAGTATTTTAGACTGACTATGTTTACATGCACACTGTTATTCTGAATATGACGATTGTGGTAGGAGTAATGCAAACAGCATATTTCATTTTGATATTTTGAATGTATCATTTTCTGAGTAAGACCTCTGGAATACCGATATTATTCAGGTTTTAGGAGTATTCTGTGGACATGTATACAGTGCATTCAGAAAAAAAGAATCAGTTGTGTCTTAACTGCAGTTTGTGACACATGGCCTCTTGCCTGTTTATGATTGTTGGATATGTAGCACACAAACCGACTCACCAACAGTTTGCAAGGCTGTGTGGTAGAGATGTATGCCAAAAAGAAAAGCCCACATTTCAGGTTGGAAGGAGGAACACACTTACTTTTAAACATTATGAAAGACTTGGCCAGGATATGTGCAAATATCACAATGTCAACCTTTTCAGCAGTGTGGTTGAGGCTGTGTTGACACCATAGAACAAGTCTTTGAGAAAATCCTACTTTTGGGCAAAGATGCAAAATGGCACAGGCGGCTACAGCCATTCCACTTTTCTATATTTTGACATGATAAATGACATGTTAGTGCACATTGCATGTAATCAACAATACTATTGGTATATTTATTTTCATTAGCCATGTAAACAGCTTAGTAGGAGTATTGCCTTTTTTGAATTTTGTCGGGAGTCAAGACAGATCAGTGTGATGTTGTTGATGTGATTGTTTTCAGGTTGAAATGGCTGTTAATTGTACTAGTGGTAAAAAGTGAGCACACATTCAGTAGTGTTACCTCAGTTTATTTGTCAAAGTTTGCTGTTCCTGTGCACTAATGTATCAGGTCATGCTATGTGCTGGATAGTGATAGTACTTTGAGATGTCCATAAAGCTGGACAGTCTTCTTAAGATCAGTAGATTATATTTTGTATTAATGTAAACTTTAAAAACCAAAAACTTGAGAGTACTGACTGCAGTCAGATTTGAGTGTTGTTATTCCTCTGTGTCCACTCTCAATCACTAAATAAGTCCAGTTTGCTCAGCAGCCACATTGATCTCTCTGAATGCATCAAGATGCCACTGAGTCTCTGAGCCGCCTTCTGTAAAATGCTGAAGCAACACTACTCTCCATTGGGGGTTCAGTAAAATAATCTTCCCTGCTCCTTTTTAACCACTCTGCCCATGTTCTCACCAGGAGAACACTATCTGAGCATGACTGAGGCTTGCCGAGCCGCTGCAGAGGCTGCCTGCCTGCCTGCCTGCCTGCCTGCCCGCTTGAATAATTTAATATTTACAATCAATTTGGTTCCACTCGGAGCAAAAAAAAAAGGCTGCTGTTAGGTGCTTGACAGGCCAAAGGCTGCAGTCTTACTTGTTGGGATGACTCAGACAAACAGATGACTGAAGACTAGTAAGTTGTTTACTATTGTGTCTTCGTTTGAGGCTCAGTTTCTTTTCTTTTTTTTTTATAAAGGGATAGTTTAAACCTTTTTAAGTGGAGTTGTATAAGGTACTGATCCATAGTCAGTGTGTTACATAGAGTAGATGTCAGTCAGCACACCCCTAGTTTGGAGAAGTAGGCTGGAGTCCAACACAGAAGGTGAACAATTTACTACTTTGGAGGGGGCAGCAACAAAACCTATGTTAGCCACCAGAAAAAAATTAATATCAGTTCAAGTGTGTGCTATATTTAGAATATTTTCACTGCTTTACCTCAGTGTCATAAAGGGATTTCCGAAGGGTTATATTCCTGTATTCAAAGCCAGGCTCCACTGAGAAAAAAAAAAAGTTATTCAATAATGCTGAACACAGGAGCTACTGGTTCTCCACTATCTCAATCAGTCAGTTTGTGTTATTATGTGACTTTGGCATTTAAATGGGTTAGTTGGGATTTATAAAAGTCTCACAGTAACACAAAAATATAATCATAATAATGCTTTTTTTTTTTTTTTTTAAGATTTTTTTTGGGCATTTTTTGCCTTTAATTGATAAGATAGTGAAGTGTGAAAGGGCGAGAGAGAGAGGGAGAGACATGCAGCAAAGGGCCACAGGCTGGAGTCAAACCCGGGCCGCTGCAGCAACAGCCTTGTAGATGGGGCGCCTGCTCTACCACTAAGCCACCGACGCCCCGATAATGCTAATTTTTTAGTAGTGAGTAGCGACTTAAATAGTTTTTGCTGTGCCCCATCCACAGCAGTACATTACTTAGCTTTTGTGTCGTAACTTCTGCCTGGTTCTCCAAACTGGTGGCATGCTGATTGACATCTACTGTATGTGATACACTGACTTTGGATAAGTACCTCATACAACCACACTTCAGAGAGTCAAGAGTATCCCCTTAAAGAGAATAAAACATGTCTTCTAGCGTGAGAGAGATTGCAGCATTAGAACAAGTATAAATGTATAGACTGCAAACATTAAAGCATACTAAAAGTGGTAAAGATCAAACACAGCACCCAGTCAAAAAAGAACAAAACATCTTGTGCAGTAAAAGAATTACTAACTGTGGTAATTGAGTTAAATAAGACTGTGTCTGAGTTTTATATTAATTTATTAATGCTGAATCTTTTATCGCCTCCCTTTCTGTTGTGACTCCTTTCCTCAGGATCTCTTTTCCATCAGCGCCTATGTCTACGCCCAGAAGCCTCAGCTGGACATCCACAGTTTCGAGGGGAACTTCACAAGGGTACAGTAACTCATTGACATATTTATTACCTGTTAAACACACGCAGAGTTTTTCTTTACAAACTGGATTGACATAGAAGATGTGTATCACTGCAGTGTGTTGACAAGCAGCAACAATGACATCTTGTGTGTCCATCCGGGCCTGTTGTTATCTCCAGCAGGCGTACCTCTTACATCACAGACAGGTTCTCGCAGCTCCAGCTCCATCCATCCCGTCTTGCTTGTTGCTCAGTGATTTTTTTTTTTCCCTTTTTTTTTTTTCCCTTTTTTTTTTTTATTAATAGCAGATTAGCGCAGCCCCCACAGAGAGGAGAGCTCCAGTACAAAGGGAGGCTTTGTGGCCCGTCTTCACTCTTGGCCACACACCAGGCTTAGTGAGCGAGCACTTCCTCCGCTCATTCATCCTCCGCGGCCTTCCTTTGCATAGCGTGTGCTTTTAGTCTGAGCAGGATGGGAAAAAAATGGGTTCCCACAGATCCGCAGCAAATGAACTTACCTATTTATGAGGCTTTCTTTTTTCCTTTTTTTTTTTCTCCTCGAGACGGATATGGTGGCTTTGTTTCTGTGGTCTTTATTGAGATCCTCCGCAGTTATGACCACCGTAGTATGATGCCAATGTCAGAGCGGTCAAGCACTCTGCAACCTGCCATTTATTTTTCATGCACCTCTTCCCATGTTTGAGTGGTTTGACAGGATGTGGGTGCTTAGGTATCATAATTATCATATCAGGCAGGCAATTTGAGCCGAAACTGGAGCCTTGACTCTGCACTCCTGACTCAAGCCATTTTCAGCTTTCGTCTTTATTTAAGATTGAGGGGTAAAACGGGGAGTGGGGGAGCGTGAAACAAGAGGCTCTCCAGGGGCTTATTTATCACTGAAATCTCATCTACGTGCACTCTCTATACTGTTTTTAAAAGGAGCCTCTATCGCCATGCCAAATCTAGTAGTATTGATAAAGGGACCACTGTATTGCTACAGTCTGCACAACTGTGTCAGGTGCTTGTGAAAATTAATGGCACAGCAGAGCCCGGTCATTCCGGTCAGGCTGTATGCTTAACTGAGGTTGTTTTCCTCATGTCTGTACAGCTGAAATTTTTATTTTCAGGGGAAATTTGTTAGCCTTGACACAGTGTTTTCCCCAAACAGAGAATAAAAAGAACTGTGCAATTGTACTATTTTTGTGGTAATTCTGGTTTTCAAATAGGATTTAGAACTACCAAAACTACCACAACAGCGTTGACTCTATTTGTCCTCCAATAAAACACATAAAACTGGTTAGTTGTACTACAAATGTTAGTCAGTGAGCCATTGCCAAATTGTTTTTAGACATCATGACAAATACTGTAAAACAGGTCCATCACTAAAAACAAGTGTTCTTGAATGTGGCCTAAGAAATCACACTACACACTACTTTACAATATTTACTTGATGTAAATCAGTTTAAGCTTTAATTTTCTTTTAATTTTTGAAGAGTATTTATTGCTTAAACACATAAATGAACTATCTGCAGGCAAAATTCATGGCTCACGCACACACTGAACAGAACTGATTAGAGGTTGCTAATTGCAGAAATAAATTTACACAGTTAAGGTATTTCTTTCAAGTAGGTGTTTTCTCTCTTTTGACTTCCTTGTTTACCCACTAAAGTGTTTTAATAAGGGACATTTACGAGTTAAATTCTAATTAACACTGTCACTTTCAACCAAACCTGTGACATTTATTTTCTAATTATATTTGGGTGTTCTACTAAAGGATGTGCAAACAAATTTGACATTCCTTGTTAACCGTTATTGAACTACAATGCCTGTATTCATTGGCTGTCGTGTTAGTTAGACAGTTACATGGAGACACTGTGCCAACATGGTACTACTGTCAAAAATATTGTTTTATCCCTACTTATCAACTCTGAATATTTATAACAGTTTCAAGACTCACAGTCATGGTTTGGCCTTGTCATGTTCATCTTTTAATAACAGATTTAAATATTTCTGGTTCAGGACATCAACCTCACCAACATTGGTAATTGCTCATTATCTTTATGGAAAACCATTTCAAAGGCCTTAGTTTTGGGAGAGGTTAAAACAGCTATAAGATGAAAATATTAACATGCCAGCAGTAAGCAAATGAGAAATGCAGGCAGTCAAGGGCACGTTAAAGGTTAAAAGGTTAAATTGTATGCCTTTCAATTTCAAATTCCCCTGTGTTATTGATTGGGAATGGTATTAATATCTCTGTTTTTCAAGGTATTGTATGACAACACAACAGCATAGATTCAATATAAAGATAATTTTTGAAACATAGCAGCTCCTCTTTACTATGTACCATACTGCCAATTAACAGGCTCACACACATACACAAATTGTAAAGCAGTATTTTGTTTCTCCTGTAGGAAGACACAGATCCACAGATCCATGAGAGTCTGTCTATTGAAAACACTCTGTGGGCCAGCACAGTCGTTGCATCTGGTAAGTGAATGACAACTTTTATTTCAAGTCCGTTTTTATCTTGAAATGAGAAAAAAGATTTTTCCAGATGATGCCTTGCAGCCACAGTGTGTTGGTTCTCAGTAACATTGACTGTTTATGTAGAGTTTTATGTACAGTCTGCTGCCTGTTGAATCTCCATGTTTGTCAGGAAGCAATTTTAAAACCTTGACATTACATTGAAAAATACTGTATATCTGCACCAAAATAGTACATTACCTTCAACCAGTTCTGCCCTACATAGGCTAATCTGGGTTACTACAATTTTGGTCAGAGAAAATAGGGTGTACAAGTTGCAGTAACAACACAATCCAACCCAAACACCCAAGGCAAACCACAGTAAATGTAGTCGCTGCACTCTGTCTTGGGTTCCCTGAGGTTTGAGATTCTTTCAGGCCAAGAAAACTTGCAGTATGCGTATTACCTAATGTTGAACTTGAGAATGAGGATGATGCCGAAGTCGAAATAATTAATGACCACAGCAACATCAGTGAGGTCAAACTTGATAGTTACAACAAAATGATACTTGAGGGTTACTTTAAAAAAAGTTCATGAAACAAATATGTATAGAATTTTGTAAGACATAACAATTTCCCTAATACTGAAAAAGATAAGACGCTAAAATTGTAGTTACTGCGATTTGTCGTTGCATTAACTATATAGCTGTTAAAGGTAATACAAAGGCAGTGTACAGGAACTACAGTTTTAGTGCATTTTTGTGGTCATAGGTCAAATCACTGGTCATGGTTTTTAAGCTTAAAATGTGCTTTTACAAATACCGTTTTAATTACTGTATTACCACTTCTCTACATATAAAGCATTTGACTGGATGGTTAAAAAACTTAAAAGCCACTTTTCTCAGTTTTAGTGTTGCCATGGTTACTGCAGTAAGCTTTTGTGGGGCAGTGTTTTTATAAGCATTTTTAACTTACACATTAAAATCTTAAAACAGTATCACAAAACATTTTATGTACTTAAGTGAAAATGTTGGTACATCGAACACCTTGACTTCACGGTACTCTGCTTCATGTCATTCTGGGACTCACCATTGCATTCAACTACTCCACCAAAAAAGACATAAAATGAGTCTGGGTGCTGGGAGTGTATGCAACCTCAACGACCCTGTTTCAAGTCCAGACAGAGGCCCTTGTTGAATTTCACCCCCCCTTCCACCCACTATAGTGGCACACAGCAGGGAAACGTGGATCAGAAGAGACACATTTATATTCACATAAAAATTGTTGATGACAGTGATTCAGTTTTTCTGAGGTTTTAGACATTTGCTTTATACTTCTCTGACATTTTAATAGAACCAAAACCAGTCACCAGTTCTAACCCCTGCTCATCATTGTAGTTAATGATTTAAACTTCCCATGAAATGAAAGTTGGAGGGCCTTTAGCTTCTGTAGTGTGACATATTTCCCATTGAAACTAAATATTTGAGCAGTGCACAGTTATAAGAGAGATTTAAATCAAATCCGTTGCATTTGGTTGGACTGCTAAAAAGTGGGCAGGCTTAGAGTTTAGTGCAATACAGCGCTATAGTGGAGTCACAGCTGATTGACTGTTTTCTCCATACTCACCTTCGTCGCCCTGAGATCAGGACGAAGACAAAGGAGAGATGAATTTATTAGAGCTCCACCATGTTGTTTTGGACTTGAAAACAAAGGTTTTGCCTGATGATATCTAAGCACACATTTCTCTCCACATTGCTGTGTTAGCTAGCTGCCCAAAGTCTCATTGATTGGATGAATTTTAGAAAACGTCCCTGAGTGCAGGATGAGTCATCAAACATGTGAAATCATTTCAGCTGGATTTACAGGAAGAGAAAAGACACAGGATGTAATGTAAATATATTTTCATGCTGATTGTCTGAGATATAGGTGGTATATAACAAGATAAATGATCAATTAAGACAGGGACACAGGATTAAAACTGGGAAAATGTATTTTTTCATTTCATGGGGAATTTAAGTGATTCTGTCTGAGTTGTGTTACACAAAGGATTTGTGGCATTAAACCTTGAAGGCGTTTGATTTGATACTGCAGTGTGCTTGTTTGAAGAACTATGAGAATACCCACAGTTGAGGTAATCCTCCCTCACTCCAACTTAGCGATTCCCCACAGAAACGGTTGTGTCAGTTGAGAGTGTTTGCGGCGCTCCCAGCGATGGCCACACCATTGATTTGCGGTGTTGCTCTCCCCTCTGGCCTGACCTTGACCAGAAGAACAAACACACACACACACTCTCGCACAAAAAAGCCTGACTTAGACCCCTTACATCATCTCGGCTTGGGAATGTCATTCTCCCTCACAAGGCTCTCCTTGACAGGCACTTCATTGCCTCTACAGTGGCATTCTGGGCACTTGAACTGGCCCGGATCACCATGTATTCACTCCCTCATAGGCCCCAGTCCAGCTGTGACAAGAGAATTAGTTGTTCGCATATTCAAATTGAAGCCCCTGTGCATGCTGAGCCTCAAACCATTTGTCACATCCCTCAATATTTCTGAAGTTAGAAGTCAACGAGAGCAATTCATCACCTTTCTCCACAGCTCCTGCAGCTCTCTGTCTCTTTTCTCTTCCTCTCCCTGCCTGCACTTCACTTTCCACATTTTGTTTTCTGCCCATTTTTAACTTTCTTGCCATTTTTATGGTTGGGGATTTCAGGGGCTGTATTTAGGTTTATTATTGCCTTTGCTCACCCATTAAGCTCATTTAATATTAATGACTCATTAATCCTTTGTAATAAGGCCACCGTAATGAATTGGCAAATAAAGATGGCAGTGTATTGATCAGGTTTTATGAGCTTCCATAGGGTGGCTGAAGGCCCTGAGAGTCTAAGCGTATTAAACTCCTGTCTGTTGGCCTGAGTGGCAATGAGACAAAACTGCCTCAGCTCAGCCTTATTGTGTTTCCTCTCATGCTGTTCATCTTACTTGACCAAGACGAGTGTGTGCATGTATGTTTGTGTGTGTATGTGTGTGGTGTGGGAGATGGTGGGGGTGGGGTGCAGTTAATGAGCAGCATTACTTTCCTTGTCTTTCTCCTTGGCAGGCACAGTGATAGGGGTGGTGATCTACACAGGCAAAGAGACCAGAAGTGTACTGAACACGTCCTACGCCAAGAACAAGGTGAATACTTTTTTAGTTTTTTTAGTATTTGTGCAGGGAAGGCAAGTCCTGTGATTTGTTTGACAGTTTTGGGACGTAGATGCTTTAATTGTAATAGTATTTTCCCCCTTTTGTTTTTAAATAACAAATGATGTAATAAGTAGTTTGGTGTATACACTGTCAGAAAGTTGCAGAAAAAGCCCACGACGATTCACTAAATCCCAAGATGACATGCAAATGTATTTTTTCTTCAACAGTCTAAAAATCCAATTATATTCTATTTACTATCACCTTAGACAAAGGAAATCACCAAATTATATAGTTTAGAAGCTGGTACAAGGTATTTTTTGTATATATACACACATTAATTGATAAGTGGTGTTGATAATTTCAAATACCCTAATCATTTTGGCTATATGTAAAAAGGACCTATTACGCTCATTTTCAGTTTCATACTTGTATTTAAGGTCTCTGCTAGAACATGTTTACATGCTTTAATGGTTAAAAACTGTTTATTTTCCTCAATCTGTCTGTGCTTGAACAACGGTACTCACCCTCGGTCTAAAACACTCCGTGGAGCACCTGTCTCTTTAAGCCCCCTGTCCCGAAAAAGCCCAGTCTGCTTTGATTGGTCAGCGTTTCCAAGTCTTCTGTACCTCGGCGTCTCTGCATTGTCATTGCAACCAGGGAATGACTGTAACGTAGGATAACAGCATTTTTTAGCGTGAAAATTCACCAATTATAGCATCTAAACACGACCGGGCATGTTCCAGCAGGAATATGATCCATAGAGGAATTGACAACATCACCAACCAAGGTTACATGTTTCCCTGATGTTAGCATGTAGCTATATGTACGTTAGCTGTGTACTTAAAGCCAGGGAATGACTGTAATGTGGGTAGCAACACATTAACCATTAAAAAGCATCATCAATAAAAGTTTCTAAACACAACCAAACACATTCAGCAGCAGTCTGCATTTGCAATGTAGTTTGAATGCTTCTCTGATGTTAGCATGTAGCTACATGTAGCAGTGTATGCTACGTAATGTTAACACTTGCAGTAGTGTGCCTGAAGCAGAAGACCATATAAAGAATATATAAATATGTAACATAAAATGTGGTAATCATAACTAAATCACTAAATTACATTGCTGACAACACTAAAATACACTTACTGATTTTGGGAAAGAGATTGATTAAAAATGTTAATGAGTATATCTTGGGTTTATATTCCGGCATGCCTGAGACATTCAGGTATTTTCCAGGCATTTCCCCAAAGCTTTAAGAAACTCAAAAATATAAAGATCCTGCCAGGTGATGCCAGTAAATACATAAACAGTTTATTAAAGCTGCAGAGGGTGAAATGCCTCACACAAAGTAACATCTGTTCCAAGTTCCCCTCATGCCATTGTTTTTTCCCCTGCCTCTAATCACTAATCAATCACTATGTCGAGGTGGTTTTTTAACCTTGACTTTCTAGATAAAGTTGGACCTGTCAATGCGAAAGGTCAGCGCCAGTTGCTAATTAACCAAAAGGGAAATTAACTAACCGAGGATTTAAATGACATTTTCAGCAGAAAGTTAATCCCACAGAATCCCCATCGAGTGTTTTGTCCCCAGATTGAGGAGATTAATGAAAATCTGATTCTAAATATAAGATTTTACCTGGAAGATAGTTGAGCTAGATAGACACGGGTCGACTGATAGAGGCGGGCATCAGTGGGATCTCAAGAGGCGGTGTTTTGGCTACAGCGCATACACCATGCAATGACTTTTACACACAAAGTTATCACCTACAGCAGTTCGCACCACTGAAGCTCTCTGTGGCACAGCATAGCCTCTTCCTACTGCAGCACAGTTTTGATACCAGTGTCTTTTATTGAGAACGCTGATGTGGCCGGTCGAACGGCGGGGGCCACTGTTTTGTGTGAGCTCGACAGTTGAGAGGAATTCAATATTTCAAGGAGATGATGTCAGAAGTGCCAATATGGAGACTGGAGATTGGGGGAGAAAGTCGATACAGTGTGGCTAAAGTCACAAGAACGTTTTGGCCTCATATAATCTGTTGTGACACGGGCCAGGACAATGCCGGCACTTGATCAATCTGACAGGACATCAAACATAGATTCACTCTTTGTCTCAGTATTGTTAGACAGACCTCTGTCTGAGTAAAGAGGCAGAACAATGTCATTTGACAAGAGGCTGCTCTTCAATAAAGATTGTTCTATTTGAAATACGTAAGTCCCAATACTCTACGTGTGCCTCAAACTGTGTTACTCCGCAAATAATTACACTTAAAGTTGTTTACTAAGATCCCAAGAATCAATTTCAGTTTATTTTCCTGACTTCCTTAATTTGTCGGTGTCACAAGCACCAAACAATGCACTACTTAGTGACTGAAGTCCTGATATTCTTTAGTTTTAACTCAATGAATATTCATGTCCTGGGGCTGCAATTCTTCATCACATTTCACACACATGCTAAAATACAAGCCACACAGGCAGATCGAATCATTCCTTTCACTTTTAATGGCTTGGAGATGAATGGAGTAAAATATGCACTTTTTTTTATTCATTGATAGCATCTTTAGGTTGAGGTAATTGAGTCCTTTTTCCCCCCTTGACTGAATGAATAATGACTTCATCTGATCCCCGGCAAGGCTTGGAAAATTTAGACTAGCCATTGTTCAAGCAGAAGGGGATCCTTTGCTTTTCAGGCATGCACTGTGCTCTCTGTCTTAATTTTTCTTCATTTTAATCCACCCAAACCCCCTATTTTTCTCAATAGCTCAACCATGAACCATGTAGTGAGGCAGTGGGGTGGGGAGATACCCACCCGCCCGCTCGCTCCCCTTACCCTTCCCTTCCTCCGCACTCTGCTACTGGGAGTTTAACAGCAACTGATAAATCAGTCACACTGGTCTCCCAGCTCTCCCAGTCCTCAGGGGAATGGGCTTGGTGGGGGTTTCGCCAGTGGAGGAATTTTGCTGCTTTTTATATGTGCTTGCCCCCTCCCCTCCTTTTCAGAGCAGTTCCTTTATTTGAGGGAGGAGAGATGTTATGTTCTGCTGTTTTTGTAAGCGTGGTGCGTCAGAAGAAAGCCCTCTGTGTACAGGGCTTTGCTGTGAGCTCTGCCAGAAAGGGGAAGGGCACTTCTTTATTTGACATCTTTTTCCCACATGCTCCATTGGCTGGGAGATACACTCGAAAAATAAAAGACAACTCTGACCCCTTTTTTGTTGTGTTTTTTCCTTCAGAAAGCCATCTCAATATGGGAACTTTATCTATTTTTGAGCCCTTTTAACCTTCCGTTGCATTCAAGGACAATACTTCAGTGTGACAATAATGCAGCTTGTAGATTACCACAAAATAGTGCCACCAATAAACTTATTTATGTTGTACACATGGTTTGCATGATAAAAGCCTGCAGCTAAGAATGTCTTTCATCGGCTTTGTTTTTTCTCCCTGTGTAGCATATTGTAAGGCTTTAGGAGCAGATGGGAAAGTTCCAAAGGGTCTCAGTATAAGTTGTCAAAAAACAAATAAGATGTTTACTCTAAAACTCCCACTGAAGGAAAACATCACTGTCCTTAAGCGATGGAGTGTAGAGAGGACCAAACCTAATACACACAAGATTATCTTTATAATTATTTCCATGCTCCAACCTGCTTAGAAGAAATAGTTACAATAGTGAATCTGTAATATTTGCTGTTTTGACCTCTGACCTCTTATCCCCAAAGGTTGGCTTACTGGACCTAGAGCTGAACCGCCTCACAAAGGCCCTGTTCCTGGCCCAGGTGGTTCTGTCCGTTGTCATGGTAGCGCTTCAGGGGTTTGTGGGTCCTTGGTTCCGCAACCTTTTCCGTTTTGTCGTGCTTTTCTCTTACATCATCCCCATCAGGTACTTTGTGATTCTCTCCATTCTTTGAACTGCTGTTGTTATGTGTTTGTCATTTTGGGACCACAGCCAAATAAACATGGCTTAACAGTAATATGTTTTTTTCCAAGCAGAACATTTGGTCTCAAAATGGGAAAAATTAATGCATAAATTAAATTTGAAAATCTTGTATCCCTGCTTTGAAACCCAGGCTGCCCATCTGCTTCTTTTTCAGAAGACATTTTTCAGAACATACCAGATCTTTTAATTCAGTTTCTGTTGCTGTTGTTTTATTATTTGTTCTGTGATAGATTACAGCTTTGTTTTTCCCATGTGTAGTTTGCGTGTAAACCTGGACATGGGGAAGTCAGCCTATGGCTGGATGATCATGAAAGATGAAAACATCCCTGGCACTGTTGTGAGAACCAGCACCATTCCAGAAGAACTGGGCCGGCTAGTCTATCTGCTGACCGATAAGACGGGTGAGTGTCCAAAAGTACTGAAGATTACATTTACAGGAGCTATTTCTGTGTGCCTCCCTCTGCTGATTTTGACAGAACTGTTTATTGTTTTTATAGTTATTTAGTGCACCGTTAGATCTATGTTCATATGTGAGTACTCTGATTAATACATGTATTCTCTGATTTTGAAACAGTAGCCTTATGTTACATTGTTGTTTCAGGCTGAATTGTGGAGTCATTGGCCCTAACAGTTGTCTATTATTAGTAGTGGCAACCTGCATATTAGAAGTAAGGGAACACTGGTTAAATGTAGAGTATACTGATAGTCTGCATGTAAGCTGTGTAGGGGACAGCCGTAATTTGCAGCTAAAGGAAGTTATCTGGGTTAAATTTAGATTTCTTACAACTAAATTATAGTAACAGGTGGATCCACTTCTTCTCCTTCTATACTTTATATATTTATTTATATATGAATTAATTTAATATTCTCCCAAAATTTCATTAAATAAATGACTTATTTTGTTATATTTCTGACAGATAGACGTTTAACTGCATGCAGAACCACAGTGCGCCAGTCCAAAAAGTCATATTCTGATGAAATGCTTTGGGCCATGCAAACTTTACCTTACTTTATTTTGTGTCCATGTAAACAGTTACGTTGGAATCTCTAATTTAGAATAATTTCAATCAGATTGAAGAAATTGTTGACATAATAGCAGCTTATGCAAGATAAAAAAAATAGCTGAGGACAAAAGTTTCAACAAATCTTCTGAATTGGAGTTATTTAAGCCTCATTCAGTTTCTCTCATTTTACAATCATGGCCTGATCCTCTAATAACAAATAGCTGCTCTTTACTAATGCTAGACAGTGTGCCAGAGTGATAAACTCCTGCTGGGACCCTAACATGCTTCTTTGTCTTACCACGCTGATCTAGGTAGGAATAGATTAGCTGTAGAGCCTATTTATCCAGGTTGATAGTTAAAGCACATGGAAAGAAGAACAAACAATCAATCCAACAGAATTGGTTAACCCCGTGGCTCTAATGTTTTTGGAAGTTAGATGCCCTCTAATCAGCTTTATGCTCTATCGGCACACATTCTGGCAACCGACATCCATTAAACAAGGCCATTGCCCTCGTTTTCAAAGTTTTTCTTTTTTTCTTTTAGTGTCTGAACATTCACTCAGTCTTTTTGTATGCAGTGTTGTGTCTTGTCTGTTAGTCAGAGAGGACATGCAGTCCATATTGGTAATGAGATTAGGTCAGTGAGAAGGCAGTCACACCACCCTGCAGGTCCCATGATGCATTGTAGGCAGTCCTCTGGGAACAAATGCTGTGCTTTCTGTGTGTGTGTGTGTGTGTGTGTGTGTGTGTGTGTGTGTGTGTGTGTGTGTGTGTGTTAAGTGGTGTTGAGTATCTGGAATATGTTTTATTTTTTCTATGAAAGAGAGGTGGTGTGATAAGACACCTGATTTATTTTTACCTCTGACAGTCAGTAAGCAGCTGACATTTCTTATATAACTACTTTATCTTATTCCACAAGCTTTGTGTTTACAGAACAGAAGATGCTATGTTTGTTTTTACTTTGATTTTATTTTTTTATTGTCAGAAAGAGCTTCAAGGCAAACAAAAATAGCTGAATTGGGAATTCAGATGTTATTGTATGAGAATTAAAGTGTGGTAGACTGCCTATATACTGTACATATTGAAACTAGCTTACTGCAGATACCATATCATGTATATGTTGGATGATAAGTAATAAGAAATAGCAGTACAGAGATGCTGACCTAGTTTGTCCACCAGATAACACTGAGTAAGTTTCTCATTTAGTATGTATCCCATCACAATGCTATATATATATAAAAAAAGTGGTTCCTCCCAAATTTTTTACATTGTGTTTGTGTACAAAACAGTAATAAGATTTTTTTTAAAAAACATTGATACCAGTTTCGGCTTAAAAAATCCAGTATAAGTGTGACTATACTTTTGCTTCTGCAATTAGAATTTTTAGGCTTTAATTGCATCTAGCAATGAGCTTACAAAACAGAAACTTTTCCTGTGTGTCAAGCATGTAGAAGAACTACTGCAGCCAATGTGAAAACACAACTGCCCTATCTAGAGCTAGTGTTTGATTTTTCCTGCTCTGGGCTAGTGTTGAAAAACATGGCGGACTCCATTATAAAAGGCTCGTTATACGGTAACGAAAACACGATAATTTCTAGTTCAAGAGATTATAAACTAATGAAAACATAGTCATGAATATTATACACCATTTCTGATCTTACATACTGGACTTTTAAGCTCTGAAATAATAACCGAAATAGCAGCGATCATTGGGTGAAAAACAGTAATGGAGGAGTAGTGTTGTGTCATTTCTTCATTTCCGGTTGGCTTGTAACATCTAAACTGGTCCTCTGAACTGCAGGGACTCTGACACAGAACGAAATGGTCTTCAAGCGGCTGCACCTGGGAACAGTATCTTATGGCACTGACACCATGGATGAGATACAGAGCCACATAATCCAGTCATATGCACAGGTAAGATTTATTACTACCCGTTATTGATTAATCTATCGAACATGTCCTCACTTAATTGTTATGATAATGAAATGCAAGGGAATAACGAATAAAAGTCCATTTATATTTCCCAGATGTTAAGATGATGTCTCAAAATGTCCTGTTTTCTCATGACCAATGGTCCAAAATCGAACTGTAAACATTCAGTTTACAATGATGTAGTGTAACATATATGATCCATTGCCAGTTTTATTTGGTATACTTTGCTAAAACGAATGCAGTCTTGCAATAAATCCTACCTACACGAAGGTCATAAGGCTCTGGTTTTGTTAAAATTGTTTTAAAGAGGTGTTAATTCAAATTTATGAGCACTTTATGATGCTGTAGTCCCCGCTGCTGTTGCATTGTGTCATAGCGTAAGGTTTCAGCGCTAATTTGGGAGTGGCACATCCTGCTCCTTTTTGTTCCCTTTAACAATGCAAAGTTTTTAATTCCCATTAAATGATGTTAGATCTACATGATCCCATATGTAACACCAGACAAAACCAACCAAAAGAAAGCAAAATTTGTCACTTCCAATATTAAAATGTGTTTCCAGTTTGGGAGAGGATACACTGAAATATAAATATGTCCACTCCATCCATGTTTTTCCTTCTTATTCCCGCCTCTCCCTGTAGATCAGTTTAATCAATTTTTATATTTAGCTAAGGATATGTTTTCCAGGAAATAAGCCCATATTGTTCATTCATCACTCAGTGTCCCTGAGCGACTCCGCATACTGTAAGCAAGTGTTTTCCTCACTGGGTGGCTCAGATCTGGCTGCAGTCTTGACAGAATGATATTGTTCGTTCTCAGCCAGCTCCAAACAGCTGGTCGACACTAAAACCATCTGCCCCACACCCTTATGTGTAATCTCAGCTAATGAAAAATGACTAGTCTTTTTAGAGCTGCGCAGCTGAAGCAGCGCAGAGCAGAGCAGCGATGCCTCAGTCCAGCTGATTTTTACTATGCTGCTTTTTCTTTACTGTCACAGTGACACACTTACAAGACACAAGCATGGTTTTAAAAACTGTTGTCATTTTAAACAATATTGGATCCAGACTAGGGCAGCAACTTACAGTTATTGTCATTTATATAATTTCCTCAACAAATTAATTTACTGTTTGCTCTATAAATCAGAAATACTCATCATAATTTTTAGTTACTATCACATATGACAAAAGAAGCAGCTCCTTTCGTTTAAGAAGCTGGAACCAGCAAATTTGTATTAAGTGATGCAAGTAAGTAATTGACAGTTGCAGATTAATTTTCTGTGAGTAAACTAATTGATGAATTGTTTCAGATCTATGCTACTTGAGGGCATCTTTAATCATCGATCAACTTTCTAGGATATGTTACAATTGGAATAGGAATCAGCTGTAATTTTTGTGATAAAGTTACAACCAAATAGCAACAGTAGCCCCATTTAATCATGCTTTTTGTACACGTTTTCTACATACACATTGTAATGGAAATTCCGTAAGAACTATTTTAAAAGTTTAACTTCTTGTTATGCCTCTGCGCTGGTGACAGCTGTGGCCAGAGACATTATGTTTTTGGGTTTCTGTCCATCCTATTCTTTATTAATCTTTATTATTCTATTAAAAACTTTAATCTGGCCATTATTTGCTGCCGTAATTCAGGAAAAGAAGAGGAGAATGAATTAATGATGCTATTTTTGGTCGTCCACCTTGAAACTGTGCTGATTGTATGGATCTTCTGTGCTGCTTGTGTGAAGGATCCACTTTTAGGATTGATAGCAACTTAGCAGCAGCATCCATATTTCAAGCATTGTCACTGTCATGATTACATATGAGTCTGGACGGATATGACTGTAAACTGTAACTGCATCTTGACTGGTTCATGGAAACATGCACCTGTGAGACAGTAATTCTAGTTTTATAATAAAACAAGGGTGTTGCGAGTGTTGCTGAACTTGTTGATTAACTAATATTACCAAATCCAGCAAGCATTATTAACCAAGCTTGTTGTACACAGATTTGCTGTTGAATAACTGCTGTGCTTTCAGTAGCATCCTCTGCATGTAGCTCAGACACTAAACCTGTCTGACAACATGATCTAATGATCTCTCCATTGATCTTTTAGTCACTCATGATGAAGGTTGTCATCTTGCATCCCTACTGTACTCCCCATCACCCCTCCTTTCCTGCCTGGCAGGATTGAAGGTTAATAATAAGCCAAAATCAAATGCTTCAGTAGAGTGCATCGCACCCGTCAAATGCAGCTGGCACAGCGGGCTGTCTGTCTGCTCGCTAGTCACCACCCAGTTAAACTGATGGCTGATGTCAAAACAACGGAACACATAAAAGGTCGTCAAATCAGATATGACACGATAAAGACGGTGATACACCACTTCCCCTCGCTGTGTCATTTAGCCTGAAAAGAGATGTCAGAGTGAATTGGCTGCGAGTGTTGGATTAGATCTGGCCGCCATGTGCAGGGATCCTGCAGTTAGGAAATAAATTCAGAGTTGTAACAGTTGAAGTACAACTTACAGGTCTGAGAAAATGCAGTTTTTCATCTGATGTGTGTATTATTTGGTAATCATTATTAATCATTAGGCAGCTTATTTCATAAAATTTGGTTTTATAGTAGTTTCTCTGCATAGCTTTTGTAGTAATAGACTATCAAAATTAGTCATGAGCCAACAATTAAATGTAATTAGATGCTTCCAAATGTTGGTACAAAACCCACATATTCTAGCTTTAATATCATGCTAAAACTACCACTTCAAATGAAAATGATTGCAAACATTGCAACATTTGTCTATTTGGGCGATCTAAGGTCAACTATTTTACTACTATTCAGCTACATGTGTCATCCATAGATGTCAGTGAAATGGTATGATTTCAGTAAGTCATTCATTTATTGACTCCATGGTTCACGTTATTTATCGTGATATCAGGTGACCTCCCAGCCCTCCACCGGCAGCGCCAGTGGCTCCACTCCATCGCGGAAGACCCAGCCGTCTGGCCCGAAAGTCCGTAAGAGCGTCAGCAGTCGCATCCACGAGGCTGTGAAGGCAATTGCCTTGTGCCACAATGTCACGCCCGTCTACGAATCACATGCCATTGTGAATGGAGAGACGGAGTCTGCTGAAGCTGACCAGGACTTCAGTGATGACAATCGCATCTACCAGGCCTCCAGCCCTGATGAGGTAAGGACAAGATGCAGTGAAGAGTTTTACCACCTCCAGCTTGAATAGAAAGAAAGAAAAATGGACTAACTAAAAAGTGGTGATGTTGGTTTAGACATAGAGGGAGTCGCTAATGATTGAGAGATATTAGACTATCATTGAACTTGCAACTCAAAATTAACGGGTTGAATGGTGTCCAATGGGTTTAGTGAGTTTAATGGGTTCACTGCCCTTGTGTTGCACTTAATCAAATCTGTTTTAAAATATTTTTAGGGCAACATGTAAGTGCATATACATATAGATATATAGATATATATAGATATACACATAAAGGGGCACGCAATAGCTCATTGGGTAGAGAGGGCATCCCATGTACAAAGGCTTTGTCCACAGCAGCTGTGGGTTCAATTCCAGCCTGTGGCCCGTTGCTGCATGTCATCCCCTCTCTTTCATGGCATTTGTAAAAACCTGTTTGCCATGTGAACAACAGACAACCCAAAACACAAATAATAGCTGCTCGTAATGAAAACAAAAGGAAGAAAACACAGACAAATAGACTGATAGTGAAGTCCAGGCTTTACTGAGCATAAATGTAATGGAAATACAATTGATTTTGAATTGTCAAAGTCAAAGTGAAGTCGCTTTAACAACCGCTAGACAGCTTACACTATGATTTCAGGGTTTCCATTAGCGATGCAAATGCAAACTGGACCCAAGAGGGTATGTAGTTCTTGGGGGAGCTCCCCAGTGGGCAGTGCCTCTCAGGGAGTCCCCACAACTATTTGGTCTGAAAATGCCTACTCTGTGTCTACTCAGGAACAGAAGGGGGGAAATTGGGTCAGATACTGAATTAGTGACACTAATCTTGTCCATCTTGAAACTGTTGATTGTTCAGATCTTCTGAGCTGCCAGGAGATGTGTATGAAGCATCCATGTTTTAGAATGTGTAGCTTCTTTGCAAATGGTTTTGCTTTCTAAGGCCATATTTACACTTATCATTTAAAGTGTCTCATATCTGGATTAAATGCAGTTGTGTTTTATACACATTTCTGTTAAGAACAAACAGAGGGCATTATCAGGAGCAAACCCTTTAAGTCCCTCTCCACAGTTTCCTCTCTGTCTTTGTTTTATTGGTGATCCTAAATAACCCTTGTTTGTCATAATCGTCATCTCATGAACCTAAAGTCAGAGGTCATGAACTCCTCGTAGAGGTTAAGCTATTTAATCGTCTGTATTTGCTCCCTGAGAATTTACTGCTCCAACTGAAGAAGAATGCAGCGCAAAAACGATCCCCAAAGGCATCCCTATAGGTTCTTTCCTCTGGCTGTCTCTCCGTGTAACCTAAGAGTCTGAGCTTTTATTGCTGACGGTGCTACTAAGCCTTTTTATATACAGCCTCTCCTAATCATACTTAAGACTTTATCAATAGAGAAATTGAATGCTGATGGTAATTGAATACTGGGAAGACAGGGCAAGATTTTTGATCAGGAAAAGTTATAGTCAGTATTTATTTAAAGAGATGTTTAATGCATATTGAAGGGTAGTTAATCTTCCCATACACACCCTTTTCAAGACTGTTGGCATGTTTATCACCCATGATGTGAGGCTTTGTAAAGCCTTTGTAAGGCTTGCATACTTTGCGTCAAACCCCCAGTCTAGAAGTCTAGTAATCAAAATGAAGATAAAAAGGTGGTGAAAGATAAATCTCAGTTTTCCATTTTGCCCATCTGTGCTCCCCCACTGAGTTGATGTATATATTTATTTATATCCCTGCCCACTCTGCTCTATCTCCCCTCTCTCCATTGTCTCACACTGCTTGGATTGATCAATATTTAATTTTCTCCCAGAGACGATGAGAGGTGGAGGTCTGTGATTGTTGGTGGAGCTCTCCCTTCCCCTTCTACTACATTCTTTGTTCTTTCTCTGTCCTTTCATTTCCACCCCTCTCTCCCTCCTTGTCTCCTCACTCTCATTGACTGCAGCATCAGATCTTGGCCTCCGCTCCTCTGTCAGTGATAGTTTGTTTGGCCCTCGCTCTCTGCTCAGCCTCTCTAATGTAATGAGCCATCATTAAGGAGATGAAGTGGGCCGGCCACCAAGGTCAAAACAGGGGTCATCTGACCTGCTGGTCAGCCATGCTGTGAACAGAGTCCTCTTGGACCTTTGACCCTTGTAATAACGGACAAGAGCATTTGACTGTAGCCTTTAATGACTGCTGTGTCCAGGAAGTGGGTGCTTTATCATTTCCAATTGGATGTAACTGTCAGTTTCAGTGAGTGTATGGAGGCAAATGTACCGTAAGGGAGGAAGACAGCATCTTAAATATGCCAATAAAGTATAAGTTCTTCAGGCCAGGCAATTACTTTTCAAAGTGCTTGCAAGGCTAGCAGCCAGGCATCAGCAAATGATCAGTGCCATGTTTTAAACATTTACATTTTAAGGTCCTGTGTGGGACATTCAGAGCATTAATACAGCAATAAATCACTATTTGCTATGTAAAGATATAGTAGAGTGATGGTGTCCTGAGCAGAGAATGAAGTCACGTTACCTCTGTGTATTAATCTAAGCTTCTCTGTGGTTTGTTGTGGCAAGCCGGTCCAGCTGCACATGGATGTTAGTGCATGTGTGTATCCTACTGCCTAGCTCACCGCCACCACTTCGCAGTGTGGTCATATGGGGTTTACCAATGATGCTGGGATGGTGTTGCCCTCCTGTTCCCCCTGGGTTAACACCATTAGCTCTGTCAGCCCTGCTGCTGTTGTTAAGCACTATTTATGGAGTTTGCATTGTTAGCTGCTAGCTACCGGCTCCACAATCTACATGTTGAGAACTGTGTGCAGACAACTCACACTCTCTGAATTTGCACAGAGCCCCTTTAAAGATATAAATGTGTAATAAACATATTTAACATGGATAATCACAGTAGAGGAAATAATGACAATTTTGTCAGTTGTCCCAAATATGAGTCATTTGTGATCTTGAGATGCAGCCCATGAGCTAAATCCTAAAACAGATCAAAGGCTCTGTTTATTTATCTATGAAAGAGGGTTCCTACGGGTCCTTGAAATCCGTAAAGGTTTGTGAATTTGGTTTTTAAAAAAAAACAAGGCCTTCAAGTTTTCAAAAATAGGCATAAATAGACATGGGTCATTGAGAGTGCTTGAATTTATATACTTCATACAGAAATAGAGTGTGAAGTTCATATATTTTTTTGCTAACGCTCGTAAAGGCGATGTTTCGTGTTCACACATTTAAGCATCTCTCTCTTATAAATAGTTTTCAGTGAGTTTTTGTAAAGCCTGTTCTCAAACTATGGCATGTTGGGTCCTTGAACTTGAGAGAATTGGGCCTGGAAAAACCGTGAAAAGTCCTTGAATTTGATACTTAAGAAGGTGTGGGAACCCTGATAAAAGCACTGAATTACAAGGCTTCTATCTTAATTAACCAGCACTACTTACTGACAAAATGAATACCCATACAATAAAACCACAGGTAGATGTAGCGTACACTATATAATGTACTCCTAAGAATAAGTAAATGTGTTTGTCACAGATGAAAGTACTGTGTATTGAACATGGTTTGTCTTTCAAAAACTCCTCTTTTAAGTATTGTCACGTAGGTTATTTGTGATGCTAACTCAAAGAGAGCAAGAACGCACAGCTGGGACCAGTGTATTGATAGTGTGGGGAAAAAAAGCGTGGTAACCATTTTAAATATCCAGAGTTGTTATGTATTGATAAATCGATACTTTAGACAACACTAACACAAGGCATGAGTAGCAGCAGTTACACCACACAGAGCGGGTGATACTCACCCATTTATGTGCTGCCTGTTGAGCCCTGAACTTCACAGTAGAAATACTATATAGAGATGTATTGGAGATTCATAGTATTACTCCTTCAAAATCTATAATAAGACTGTGTCGAACTATCCCTTTATGAATTCAGTTCTTGAATGTGCACCCTTTATATTACCAGTGACATTACAGGAGAAGAATTTAACTGTTGCTGGTCTGTTTTCATCCTGACATGCTTGATTTACATGATCACTAGAACATTGTGAACACAGTTGAAGTGATTGATCGGGTTGTTTAAGCCAGTCCGCCGCTGTCATAAAGTAGTCTTATCTATTACTGTTGTAACACGTGATTGACGTGAAGTTTTTTATCAAAGTTGACAAAGCTTTAAATAGTGTCTGTAGAGCTGATAAGGTAGATTGAAGGGCTCCGTTTAGCATCCTCAACACATAGTGTATGTGTCCATTTGTGTGTGTGTGTGTGTGTGTGTGTGTGTGTGTAACTACACATACATACACACACACACACACACACTAGGATAATGACGCACAGATGTGTGTTAAGTAAATATAGGCAGCTCCTTTTTACGGAGCTCAAAGGGGGAGCAGGAGAAATGATGGGGTATTAACAGGAAGTTCCAATTTGCAGGTCAGAGTATAATAACAACCTTTGAGTGAGCAAATTGAAAATGAACCCATTGAGAATTGAGTCGTGTGCAGCTGAACACTCACTCGGGGGCCGCAGTTCCTGCTGAGGAGAAAAAGAGGAAAGAGAAACAGAAAAACACTTATCTGGAGCTGAATGAGAAGAGCTCAGCAGCTCTGGAGATACCGTAACTCTCTCATGCCTCTCAATCTCTCAACCTCAAGTGAAATTACATTTGGTCAGCTTTAGGGTCTACATTCGGTTTGGATTTTTATTTATATATAAAAGGTCATTTTCTTGATTTATACTTGGTAGAGAGAGTGATTTTCCTAAACATTAACATAAATATAGATATAAAATTTATATTCACTTGTAATTCATTAATGTATTTTTCCGAAATCCTCCCACATTTCTTGCTTGTTCATTTTTTCAGTATAAAGTAATTGAGTAAATGCCAGAATACTGTGCAATCTGTGGGTTAAATGCACTACACCTCCCTCCTATATGCTTGTATTGTAGTACTCAGGCCTTTGAAGTTTCACTGGGACCTTAAAGGAATACTCAACACCCCAAATAATCATTTGAATATCAGTTACTCACACCATGTTATGTTTAATGCATAAAGAAAACTTTCCCATGCCTCCATGGTGAGCAAAGAATTCAAAAACTGGGAAACTTTTTGATGAATTGAAGTCATAAGCAATTGCCTTTAACATTAAAACTATATCAAAACATCAGTTTACAGACTCTTGCAGCTGGATAAATGAAACTTGGACTATACTGCACAAGTTATGTGAAAGTTTGTAAATTGAAGTTGTGACAGAGTTTTGTTGTTGTTACATGTACATGCTCTTCACCAATCTAGTCAGTGTAAAATTGGCAAAATTCATCACCCTGCTAGTTTGTATTAAAGTTGGAGTATAAATGTAATTCTTCAGGGGGGCAAAATGTCGAGCTGTATGGTCTGAGCAGTTATTTTCATATGTTTTCCCAAGGTTGAGCTGGTGCGGTGGACAGAGAGTGTTGGCCTGACCCTGGTGAACAGAGACCTGAACTCACTGCAGCTGAAGACTCCTTCTGGACAGATTCTCTCCTTCCACATCCTGCAGATCTTCCCCTTCACCTCCGAGAGCAAAAGGATGGGCATCATCGTGAGGGTGTGGGACTCATAACAATATGATGTGTGGATGCTCCTTCCTGTGGGGTGTTTTTGTTTCTAAATCATGTGTTTTACGTCTGTTTGTGTCTGTATCTTCAGACATTAGATTTACAGGACTTACATGTTGTTCACATTCGAGGTTTTACCTTAAATGCCTTAGAGAAACCAGACTTCTATATTGTAGGTCTTTTGTTTTTTTGTGTGTCCTCTTGCATCTTTTGAACTGCACAGAAACTTGCAGCTGAATTGGGATAGAGATATAGTTCTGCTGTTTTAGTTGTACACTGAGAGTGTACTAATTGTCATTTGTAATTTGATTCAGGAGGAGTCCACAGGTGACATAACTTTCTACATGAAGGGTGCTGATGTTGCCATGGCGAGCATCGTCCAGTATAATGACTGGTTGGAAGAAGAGGTAAAGGCTTTAGCAATGATGCAAATCCATACTTCATACTAATGGTGCATTCTTCTCAAGACTTTAGGTTGTACTCACTTGGAAGTGTTTGAACATTGGTTATTTTCACAACTAGCACTGAAGTCACATCATTTAAAAAGCCTAAATTAGCTACCTATGCTGCGTTACATATGTGGAGTGGTTTGTTTAAAAGGGACACAGATAGAAACTCGACCATTTTTGACACTTAAAGTTTGTCACGTCAGTTTTATATATAGAGAGTGGCGAATTATTACAAAAGTTATCTCAGGATACCTTTCATATAGAGCAATTCTGGACTGTACTCTTGATTTATAGAGACCCCAAAAATTGTCACCAAGAGCAAGCACACTGGCTACAGTGGCAAAGAAAAACTTTCTTTTAAGATGCAGAAACCTCAAACAGAACCAGATTCTAAGCGGGTGGCCAGTTTGGTTCAAAGTGAGAGAGGGGACAGAGACACAGAGATGCACAGCAGCAACAGTAACAGTAGTTATTACCTGGTTTCGGACTACACTGTCTCATTTTAAGTCAGTTCCTGAAATGATCAAGAGAGCAAAATATGGATCCTATGTCTGTTTTTAAGCATCTCTTCCCCTGTGACCCATTTCAAGACAATGACGCTTCATATAGAGTGTGATGAGCATGACAGGACTTACGGACACATACCCCCTTCCACATGATATCTACATCAGCTTGCTTTAAAAAGAAAACAAAAAATGATGTGCATACACTCATTTTTCTCAAAATATGATCATTTTAAACCTGATGTTTGACAATTTGCATCTGGCAACGCTGATTGTTACTGTCAGAAATTCTTTATCTCAGACTGAATTACAATGCCAATATTGGTCACTCGGTCACTTGTAATCATGTAGCGTAATTATGATGTGACGTAAACGAGGTAGGAAATGTGACAAAATAAAGTATACTCAAACCAGACAATGTGCATATTAAAAACCCAGATTTCTGTGTGTGCTGTTAATGTCCAGCACCCTCTCATAATCAGGACATTCATGGAGAGACCAACGGGCCGTGCCTACACCAGTGTGGTGGTCGAAGGTCTTGTGTGCATATGTTCATAATTATATTGGCATTATTGAGTCATTTAGCACTGGGGGCAGCGTTTGATTTAATTAGTGACCTACATAAAGTTGAAGTAATTACAGTATGTCATATTCTTGAACAATGGTGCTAATGATGTCCTGTTGGCTGTAATATCCCGCTGTCAAAGCAGCCGGCGCTGCGGTTACTCTGCTTGTCAATAACCAATCAACAGGACAGATTTGCCCCATTGGTGTTTCATATCAAAAATAAACCGCCATCCATCCCTTTGTTTTACTGTGTCCTCTGAACTTCACCAGAGGCTATGTTATTCACTATTGATTTCTTTGGTGTTGGTAACAATATGCTGCTATTGACGGTACTGTACATGGTGTACTTATACAGCAGCTGTTCTGATAGAACAGATGATCTGCCCTATGTTTGATATATACTTATCTTCAAGAAATGACATAACTGAACATTCACAAACATTTATTTTGAATAACCACAATCTCTAAATTCAACCATAGAAATAAATCTTTAGAGCCGCAGTGGAAAAACTGTGTGTATATCTGTTGATTAACATCCTCCTCTCCTTCCTGTCAGTGTGGGAACATGGCCAGAGAAGGCCTGAGGACACTGGTGGTGGCCAAGAAGTCTCTGTCTGAGGAGCAGTATCAGGACTTTGAGGTATGGATGGACACTACTGTCTTTTAAAGGTTGAACAACTCTATTCAGTATTTACTCTTTGACTGGTTTACATCTCACTTGCCTGGTCTGTTGCAGCCCGTTTACCCTAATATTTCCTCCTCCTTTTGTCTCCCCCTGCCACCTCCCTGTATGTGCAGAGCCGCTACAACCAGGCGAAGCTGAGCATCCATGACCGAGGCCTGAAGGTTGCAGCAGTGGTAGAGAGCTTAGAGAGGGAGATGGAGCTTCTGTGCCTGACTGGTGTAGAAGACCAGCTACAAGCAGATGTCAGGCCCACACTGGAGCTGCTCAGGAACGCTGGCATCAAGGTGAGCAAGGAAAAAAAGCATTACTGCCAGGTTAATGCTGATAAAGTACTCACCTCAGCAGTCTGTCAGGGTTGTAATAAGATACACAAAAAGCTACTATCTACTATCTTCTATGCATCCATTTAAACCAGACTGTGAGATCTCCAGTCTTTGTAAAGTCTTACAGAGTGTGACTAAAAACTCACATTGATATTAGATGTTAGAAAGTGTGTGAGAGTTTTCAAGTTGTTTCAAAGTCTTCTTGTATATATTAGGCATAATTTGTACATTTTCTTGAGTAAATTAAAATTAATTTGACGGAGTATCATGTACTTCATAGTGATGATGTTTTGCCTTTTAATTAGACATCTTCACTCCACACTTACAGTGATCATATTCTCTCCTCAGATCTGGATGCTGACAGGGGACAAGCTTGAGACAGCTACATGCATCGCGAAAAGCTCCCACTTAGTGTCCAGAAACCAGGACATTCATGTTTTTAGACCGGTATGCTGTTTTACCTTACCCTCTTTCCCGTGCTTTGCAACAATCATAATGTGCCTACGTAATGGGAGCCTAACTGCCTCAAAGCTAATTGTATTGTGTGGCTCTCGAGCAGGTCTCAAGCAGAGGAGAGGCCCATCTGGAGCTCAACGCCTTCAGAAGGAAACATGACTGTGCTCTGGTCATCTCTGGAGACTCCTTAGAGGTACTACAGCACAGTGCAGCACACAGTGACATTTCATTGCGCAGCAGATGATGCTTAGGATGCAGCCAAAACAGGCGATGAGAGAATAAAAAGTACTTCTCAGCCAAGACTAATACTTTGGAGTTCAAACAAAGCCTTGAGGATTTGAAGAGGAAAACAAAACACTAAAACATATTGGTCACTTTTTTTAGGAGGCAAAACAATTGAAACTTTTACTGAAAATTTGTAACAACTAACAGCTTGTTGGAAGAGAAACACATCAGTGTTTTCACCTGCATGGCATACAAGATAATTTGATTAATGTAATGAAAGAAATCATGTAAATAGATCTGGAGCTTTTAGTGTCTAGTAAACTTGTGTATCTCCATTTCTGTTGTGTTGCAGGTGTGCTTGCGGTATTACGAGCATGAGTTTGTAGAGCTGGCATGTCAGTGTCCAGCGGTGGTCTGTTGTCGCTGCTCCCCAACTCAGAAGGCCCAGATAGTCACGCTCCTCCAGCAGCACACAGCCAACAGAACCTGTGCCATAGGTGAGTGCTGACAGACAGGGGAGGGGTGTCTGTGTAGATTTAGCTACATTTAAGGGGAGAAAAATGTTAAACAGTGTGTAAAGCAATCTGTTGGAAAGATGAATTACGCTAGCAGGCCAGTGGATTGTAGATAGATATTGTAGATAGATAGATAGACAGTAATATTAAATATTGCTCTTTTTATCCACCAGATGGCAGGCAAAGCTCACCTAGAGAGGCACCCAGCAAAGTCTGCTATGTTTCTAACCCCAATCATACAATGTAAAAAATGTAAAGCTTATTTTAGAATGTGTATATCTTTCTATTTTGTGTCAGGTGATGGAGGAAATGATGTCAGTATGATCCAGGCTGCAGACTGTGGTATTGGGATTGAAGGAAAGGTAATGTCCTCCATATATTACATTAACAGTAACAACAGAACATTTCATAAAGACTTTTAGAATTCAGTGAGAGATTTTTCTGATAATCTTGAATAAACATGTTAAAAGCTCTTTTTTGAAGTTTTAAATCACTCTGTAGCGTTCCAGTAGTGTTCCTGATGTATTCAAATCCGAAACTTCAAAATTTGGTCAAACAATGTGTTACAGCCTCAAAATACTATTTTCCCAAGCCCTTCTTAAAACTTTTTTGCACATAATCCAACATTGGTTTCTGCACAGTGAAGTTGTTACATATAAACCTACAGTATGTGCTGCTACAGATGCCACGTTAATTTGGTTCCAATTTGGAGTCAGCGGTAGACTAGCAACTCCTGGGTGCTGTGAGGTACAATGAAATTAAATGTATCTATGGTCCCTTCAAAGCCACTGACAAAAACAGCAGGTTAACCTAAACTGGTCTACTACTGTCCGATCAGTAGTTTGTTTGTGTTATTGTGTGACTTTGGTGAATCCAAACTAACCCTTTAAAAAACCATAATAACACATGATGAATTCAACATAGCCTGGGATGAATAATTGATAATGGTCATTAGGCGTGATGAAGTATTCTGTTAAGTAGTAAAACTATCAGTATTCATAGGTCTACATTTTCAGTGGTGATATCTTTCCCTGAAGGCCGTACCTCTTACTAAACTCTAGAACTTTAGCGGCACACAAACAACAGTTCACAGCATTAAGAGAAGTGTCTTGTGATAACTTACAGCGCTCATGCTTCTACATACTGTATCTGCCTTTATTTTCAGTTTTGTGGATTGTATCAGGTTTTGTAGAAGAAGACGTTACTGATGTACTTAAATTCAACTCAGCAATGGCATCTTCATTGTTGTGTGTAAACAGGAGGGGAAGCAGGCGTCTCTGGCTGCAGACTTCTCCATCACTCAGTTTAAGCACATCGGTCGTCTGCTCATGGTTCACGGCAGGAACAGCTACAAGCGCTCTGCAGCGTTGGGTCAGTTTGTCATGCACAGAGGCATGATCATCTCCACCATGCAGGTATAAAAATCATTAAATCACTGACAGAATACTGGGCCCTCAGGACGGGAGGGGCTCGGGGAGATTTGACTAGTGTGAGACAGCGTGGACACAGAAGGCCTAGTCCCTGTTAGGCCCATCTCCTAGTAGAAAGCTGCTCCTTAGTTGCAGTTGAGCAGACCCCTCCTGAATGGCTGGGGACTGTCCTGAAGGAAGTGTGATCCGCAACAGGCCTTCCTCCTACAGGTCTGGAGGCAGCTTTGTGAAGGCAGGGAAAAGGAGAAGTGGAAAAAGGGCTAAGAATTAGGGGAAATGAAAAAAGGAGAAAAAAAATAGTGGGGATAAAACAACCAAACAAAAATAAGAATATAGAAATGCATGTAGTTCTGCTGTGGCCTGTGTGTCACCTCAAGATTGGGGAATTTTAAATGACTTTTTATGGCTTTCATTGTCATGTTTGTTAATGCTTTGTTCTTAATGTCTGTTTAAAATGAATAGTTTTGTTTTTAATATGTTTGTTTTTTGTTTGTTTTCTGTCCTCAGGCTGTCTTCTCTTCTGTATTTTACTTTGCCTCTGTGCCATTGTATCAGGGTTTCCTCATGGTTGGGTAAGTACCTGTTCCAAATGTGTTTATGTGGTTAAAAAATGATTTATTGTTCTAATTGTATCCACCACCTCACTTTGCTCACAGAATGATGGAACAAGGCCAATCATTGTCTGACTTCTTTATTCAAACAATAGTTTGTTTTGCTGCCTCCAGAACTCTGTCACCTGTAGTATTAAACTGCATTTATTACTGCCAGTAGCTCCTGGGTACCCCAATTCAACCAGAAACAAAATCTTTGAGATCGCCACTACAAGATCCTTTGGACAACTGAGATATTTAAAAAAAGGCTAGCAGCAGCAACATAGCACAGAATTGAGGGTTTATTTGATAAAGTGAACATGTAGTTTGGTGCCCATCCACTCCATTAAAACACCACTTTGTTCTGTGCAGCTATGCCACCATCTACACCATGTTCCCAGTGTTCTCTTTGGTTCTGGACCAAGATGTGAAGCCAGAGATGGCTCTTCTCTACCCAGAGCTGTATAAAGACCTCACCAAGGTACGGTGCCCATTTTGAAAATGTACAAATTTGACAAAATAAATTAACTTTATCTGCATTTCCTTCCCTTAAGAACTTTTATTAGGATGTCAGTATCATGTGAACATACAGTTGCACTCATGGGTGATGTTTATTTCTTTCAGGGGCGTTCATTATCTTTCAAGACTTTCCTCATCTGGGTTTTGATCAGTGTGTATCAGGGTAAGGTGCCCAGGCTCATTCTTAAAGTTACATTCTACTATCACTCACAATCTGGCAGATGAATACATTAGCTTCATAAAAAAAAAAAAAAAAAGACGTTTAACAGAACTACCTGAGACATGACAGTGTCTCTAAAGATTGACCAGACTGGTATTGTAGACTGTCAAAGCAACTCTTAAACCACCATTTCATCTTTGCTACTGTGTCTTAATACCAGGATCTCTGGGCCCCTTCAAACTCTCGGACAGTCAGTTTCTCAGTATCTTAGGTTTCCAACCGCCATCCGCTTTTACATGCAGGCTTTTGTCTGTCCAGTAAATCGATATTTCTGTAATCGCTAAGCCATGCAGCGTGTGAGAAAGATCTATGTTCCTGCTCGAGCGTGACTTCCTGACAGCTCGAGGTTTTTAATTAAAGGCCAATAGCAGGTCTGTGGAGAAAAAAAAAAGAAAAGAAAAGAAACGTGAAGACGATATGAGAGCATGACAGCAGAGGGGGAAAATATTCGGCACCAATCTTTCTTAATTTATTACAGAGTTTGACTCGCTGGAATGTGTGCTGTATAAAGACTGCATGAAAAAGCAATTAGGTGTGCAGTTATAGGCTATTAAGTTCAATTTGTGTTGTGTTATGATAAAATGAAGGGCTATCAAGATACAGTAGGCGCCCTAAGATGAGTGAGTGTCTGGACACATAAAGATGTTAATCAGACGGAGACACACTGGAGCACATTTTACTCTCTTAAATAACAATATCAAATCAGTCCTCATCTCCAGACACATTAATCCTTAACTTGGTGTCCCAGTCAGATGATTGTGGAGCAGACCTTTGAAAAAATGTTAAGAAAGAAAGAATGCATGAAGAAAAATGGTCCTGCAGGAAAGAATTCAAACAAGTATACAACCCACTTTTTATCATCTCTTTAAACAACTGTGATGTCATGCAGTTGATTTGTTTCCTTTGGTGCCACCAGGTGGCATCCTCATGTACGGCGCGCTGGTGCTGTTTGAGTCGGAGTTTGTGCACGTGGTCGCCATCTCCTTCACAGCGCTCATCCTGACCGAGCTGCTGATGGTGGCGCTGACGATTCGCACCTGGCACTGGCTCATGGTGGTGGCCGAGTTCTTCAGCCTGGGCTGCTACCTGGCCTCGCTCGCCTTCCTCAACGAATACTTTGGTAGGTATCCATTTATCTGGTTATTTTATATTGAGCTTGTGTCTTTGGAAACTTCAGAAATTAAAAGAAAAGCTTAATTTTTTGATGCAAAGATGCTTTTATGAAATTAGTTTAGCAAAGTTTTATGTGCCCAAGTTTGATGAAAACTTAAAGGTATACTATGCAGGAATTGCCAGTTACAGTATTGCCAGCAAAAGTGAAAGCCTACCCCAGATTAACTGTATTTGGCATCTCTCTTTGCTATATTTGCATTTTTTGTGCTGCGTCCATGATTTTTGTGGTTTCCTGTTGAATACACCCTTTTTATGGTCACTACCTTTTGATAAAGTCCTGACCTCACCAGAGTGCTGTGCCCACAAATGTCCCAAACACAGGCAGAAAATACAGACAGAGGGCAGATAAATACACCATAGGTCATAAGTGTTGATGAAGAGGCATTAGCTTTGTAAGAATATATTCATTGTCCATCCATTTTCATCCACTTATTTGGGGCCGGGTCGTGGGGCAGCAGGCCAAGCAAATTATTTCAGACGTCTCTTTGCCTAGCGCATTTTCCAGCTCCTTCTCCGGAGGCGTTCCAAGGCCAGATTAGATATATTATCCCTGTAGGGTGTTCTCCTACCAGTTAGATGAGCCTGTAAAATCCTCTGACAGGAGGTACCCAGGAGGCATCCTGATCAGATGCCAGAACCACCTCAATTGGCCCCTTTCATAATGAAGGAGCAGCGGCTCTACTGCGAGCTCCCTCCGTATGTCTGAGCTCCTCACCCTATCTCTAAGGCCCAGACACCCTCAGGAGGAAACTCTTTCGGTTGCTTGTATCTGCAATATCATTGTTTTGGTCACTACCCAAAGCCCATGACCATAGGTGAGAGTCAGAACGTAGATTGACCGATAATATGAGATCTTTGCTTCCGTCTCGCTCCTTACCTTCTTTCAGTGCAGTGCCCGCATCACTGTAGATGCCATGCCAAACTGCCTATCCATTCTGACACTCCATTTTACCCTTACTTGTGAACAAAAACTTGAAAAAGCAGTCACTCACTCCCCCAAGTGAGTGAGCTACTGTCTATACATTGCTCTTTAAGGAAAATTCTCCATAGTATACCTTTAAATCAGAAATAAATATGAGGTATTTGGCACAACAGCAGTTAACCTATGTTTTGTTACTGTTAAATCTCCTGATTATTTTCTGAAATAATCAATTCTGTGTTGTTTTTTTGTCTGAAATGTCACAAAATAGAGTGAAATACTCATTTTAATGTCCCAGGACCCAAGCTGCAGCAGTCAGATTTCTTGTTCTGTCTAACAAGCCATCTAAAAACCCCAAAAAGTGGAGTTTCCTATCATGTGACAAAGAAAAGAAGCAAATTCTCACATTTGAAAAGCCAAAATACTTAATCGACTTTAAAGACTAATCGTTTCAGATATTATTCTGTAAAGAACACATCTATGACTCACTTCCAGTGAGCTGTCTGTACAGGAGAAGAATAACTTTACTTTCTGGTTTGGTAAGTCCAGTATTGAGTGGACTTAGCACTTGTAGGGGCCACAGTCTTCTTTACTGCACATGCTTTGTGCTGATTTTGATGTAACACTACCTGACACCCAAGTGTTGTGCAGTAGTTCAGCCCTCAGCTCTGTGCTGTAACTGCTCCCCCTCTCCTCTCTCACTTTGTCTCTCTCTGTTTCTCTGTTCACTGCTAACCTTTGTCCTGCACTCACTTTATTTCTGCTGCGTTTCTTTTGCTTCTGTATGTTGGCAACAGGCATAGGCAGGGTGTCCTTTGGAGCTTTCCTTGGTAGGTGTGCAGCCTGTGAACTCATCTCCTCATCTCCCTCATCCGCCTCTCTACATTTATGTCTGTATGTTCCAGTGATGTTGTACTCTGTCATCTTTTTGTTTGATTTGAATCAAGGTTTCTTTACGTCATGTGCACTGCAGATGTTTGTTATCTTTTGTTTTTTGTGTCATTCCACTGTTATGTTTTCATTATTAGTGCTGTGACAAATACACAAACTCCAACATGTTGTGATTGGATCCAGCACATCAAGACCAACATCTGATGATGACTTTCTAAGCTGTTTCTCAACTGTTCATGCTGCTTTTATCTCTTCAAGTGACTCTTTCATCACTTGATTTAATGCCAATTTTCCAACGTTAAGATGTGTATTAAAGCTGTTTTTCTTCTGCTTCTTCTCTCAGACTTGTCGTTCATCACGACTTGGCCTTTCCTGTGGAAGGTGTCTGCCATCACGCTGGTCAGCTGTCTTCCTCTCTACATAATCAAATACCTGAAGCGCAAGTTTTCCCCACCGAGCTACTCCAAACTATCCTCATGAGCCAAACTTGGATTACTCGTGTTTGTTTCGTAGTTTTCGTGCTTCTCTGAGCTTTCTTTTTTCAGCACTTTTTCCTTACTCACTGATCCTCAGTGACGGACAGGTAAGAAACCACTGGAACAATCGAAACTGTTCTTTGGATTATGTCACTGAGATTTTGGATTACTTGAAAAAAAAACGGAGCACATAAAAAAAAAGACTAAAAGGACAGAGTCACCAAAAGAAGGGCAAAATGGTGTAAGTGACTGCACTTCAAACTTGACTCAAAAAGGGTCAATATGCCTTCTTTTGTTTTTAAGCATTTACAACAAATCAGCTTCAAATGTCATTTTATACAGTTCTGATGCGTTTCTTTAAATGTTTAAATTTTTATATGTGGAGTTCAGAATTTTTTTAAGTGTTATTTTTTATTCCAGGTATTAATTACAGTCGCTGGCCTGCATCTTTCAACAGTGTTGAGTTGCTGTAAGGGATTTAAAAAATTAAAAAAAAGATCTTTTATTTTAATGTTTTTGTACGTTACTGTAAATAAAGCCTTTACATGCAGCTTTGATCACTGCTGCTGTCAATGTGAAACCTCACTGCATTTAAAGAGACAGTTCACCCCAAAATACATTTTTTAAAAAATGCACGTTTTCCCCTCTTACCTGTCACCTGCTCTTTATTAATCCATATTGTATTGGTGAGGACTGCAGAGTGTTGCAGATATCAGCCGTAGAGATGTCTGCCTTCTCTCCAAAATAATAGAACTAGATGGCACTCAGCTTGTGGTGCTCTTAGTGTCAAAACAATACATATAAAAAAACTCAACAGTGATGTCTCTTTCCAGAAATAATGACCTGGTTACTCAAGATAATCCACAGACCTTGTTGTGAGCAGTTTCTTGTAGGAACTATTTTCTTTCTACCAAACTACACCGACCTACTGAATCACTGCACAGAAGGAAGTGTGCATCTACTCATGGAAAACTATGGCGGCATAGTGTGTGATTTTAAACAGTATGAGAGGCGTGACATGTAAATTAACAGCATCAGTCTCTAGTGTGATGTATGACACACATGGGCAGCAAATTTATAAACAATAAGAATGGCATTAACATGGCAATAACAATCATCCTCTGTTGCTAATATGGAGGTTGACCTCATCCTGTGCTCAGAGCGGAAGGAGCTCCCAGACCTCACTGAATTCCCAGTTTGCTGATATTTGCAACTGCTGTACTTCTTTTTCAAGTTAGCTGTTATCCAAAACATCACACTTGTCTCTTCCATGGTTCCGTCTTGTCAGCTGTCCCTTTTACACGGATGTCAATTGAGCGCTGTTACTGCCTACGCTGCTGGCTTAAAAGCAAGACAGCTCTGTCCCCCCCATTCCACAATCATACCGTTTATACAGAATGTTGAGGCGCAAGATTTCCACCTTGAACAGGCAGTGTAAAGGGGGGTACTATTGGCATCCTCTTTGGTTGAGCTGTAGCATTAGCTGGCTTAGTGATGCTAGGTGAGCTAGCAGTAGATGCATGCTTCCTTCTGTGTGAGGTTACGGTTGGTGGGTAATGAAAGACAGTAGTTCCTAGGGCAGATATCTCCCAACGCTCTGCAACTCACAACTAAACAGTCTTACAAATAGAACTACAAGTAAGAGGAGAAATATTTTGATTTTGAAGTGAACTGTCCTTTTTACTCTTCAAATAACATTTACGATGACATTCACGAAAAGAATGCTGGGACTTGCTTCAAACTGAATTTCCATGTGTTTGCTGCTTTACGTCCTGTCCATTATACAAGACAGTGAATGACATCATCAATCATCATCTTCGTAGTATAAAACCAGCACTCCATAGCATCAGTAAATGTTGCATCATCAGCATATTTGGCCTTGATTATACTGCATAACTTAACATTTATGATGTCTGTCAGTGGCCACCAGTCCTCTTGTCGGGACATGGCAGCTCGCTTTGTGCCTCATTATCATGTATGTCAATGTACCGAAGCTGCGTCTCATAGCATTGGATGTTTGATCTGAACTTCCAGGAGCCTGAATCCTGCTGCTCTACATGGAGAACATTTTTCTGATGGTAAAACTACTTTAAAAGTCACAATGAAGGACCCTGAAACACTGACGGCTGTATTTATTTTTAGGCCTTTATTGACAATATGAATCCCCTGGGCTTCAGTGTGACTTTGGCCTGTAGTGGACGTTGACATTCAGCTCTTTTTAAGGAGGAATGAGTTTTATCATTCACTCCATGTACTCCTAGTGCTGAGTATGTTTTGAGCACAGTCGAAGAAAGTGAAACTGATCCTTTAAATGTACAGTTCATTAAACAGGGTGTAGTCTAGCTATGTTTATTAGTCAGGTTGTCATTTCTTACTAAATTGAGTTTAACTCAGGTCGACTTAATATAGCTGTCGGCAACCGCACTATAAAATGTAGCTACACTACAGGAAAAAAGGCAAATACAGGAAATAGCTATTTGGGTGCGACTGTGACACTTTGATGCAAATTGCATTTAGGTTTTAAATTTCTGATTTACATTCTTGTGAAGAGCAGTTCCAAATGTTGATTCCCGTGTTTTATGTTGAGATCTTTGCTCTGTGCTCTATGTGATGTTGTAAAAACTTTTTCTGTCTCAGCAACTTGCTTTCCATGTCCTACACTGCGATTTCTAACAGTATGTCTTGTTATTTATAATATTGTTATTGATTAATAAATAATAAAGAGACGACAGATGCCAAAAGTGCTTTTTTTTTTCTCTTCTCATAATGTTGAAACAATCAGAAACTCAAGACAGTTGCTTTTATTCAGCATGAAGCTCATTATGTGGCCACTAGATGGGGATAGAGATTAAACTTGACTGAGGAAGATGTGGTTGAAGGTAAAGGATCACTGTAATATTATTGACCATTTAGAGATATAACTCAGTTTACTCATGAAAATGCTGCTCTGCTGAGAATATAAATACCACATATAAGGGGCTCATATGGAATATGAGATTTTAACATCCACAATGACCAGTGCTTTTCAGTGCAGTAATATGATTTAACAAATGTACATTAATAAACTCAACAAATCGCTGTGACCCAAGTTCTCAACACTCTAAATTAACATGTTTCTAAGGCAATTTAACAAGAAATAGTTTGGGTACTTTGTAGATGCAACATTTTTTACCCAGAAAAAAACATTATGTATTCAGTTTTATCAAATACTGCTTTTAGCACATTTTAAGCCCTCAAAGTACTTGTGCAAAATAATATTGATACACTAGAGTATTGCATTATGTTTTGTGATACTGTATTGATTCTCAAAAACATTGTATTGATTTTTAAATGTTTACTTTTTTTTGGTTTTCCTTATTTGTTACCCAAAGAAACCTTCAAGCGCTTTTATTTTATTTTATTACTGATAACAAATGGTAATCCTTTGCTGAGATTGCACAAAAAGTAGTTCTAAGATGTTGGATATTATTGAGTGACAGCTACAAATGCAGATTTCACTGTTCTTATTGCATAAATAATACGCCCATGGTGTTGTGTTTTTCATACACTTTTTTATTCTCTAAAATTAGATTTTAAAAAGGGCAATGTATCATCTTACAGTATTGCAATATATTGTACAGACCTGTAACCCCTGTATTGTGATGCGTATCCTATTGCCAGATTCTTGCCAACACACAGCTCTACTTGTTACACACAGTCACAACTGTTACATAGCCAACTGTCGGTTATCTGAGTGATACCTTAAAGTCCTGCCTCTGCTCAAAAATCTGTTGTTCTTATTGTTACGTCCCTTGGATGTTTGAGCTTCACTGTGCAGAATGATGTATGTGCAGAGTTTGACATTAGAAGGCTGTTTTCACTTTCTCCATGCTCACCTTAAATCTTCAGTTAACACCTGGAAGCACCAGCTGACTTCTGTGACATCATAAGATTGGAAGCCAATCATGAGCCAGTCTGCAACTTGCACAGGTATGATTGAAACTTGAAACCTGAGACATCTTGTGTCTGGCAGTTAAACTTTTAACACAGAAAATATTTGCAAATTGATAGATTCTAGATTTGTGGATTTGTCAAAGAAGGATAAGGAGTAGGTGTCGACATGTGACGGCACACATTGGTGCACTTTACAGCTGAAGGGCACGCGACTGGAGGCAGCTTTTGAGGTAAAGATGACCAATGCTGCACAGATGCCTATTATTTGTGCTATATACAGCTGCTCCAATTGAATAAATTGGGAAAAATAAAAGCCACTTGAAAACATTAGTACATAACAGGGTGAAGTGTTAAAAGACAACAACAAAAAAACAACAGTTAAAGCAAATGTGGATCAAAAACCTCTATCTTAAGTCTGGAGGAGTGGAGTCAACTCATGTTAAGTTTAAGTGTTGCATCAAACATGTTTTGACTTGATATTGCCCTGCAGTTACAACATGCTGTGACAACTTTGTGTTTTTTAGTGACAACCCAGGTTTTAACGGCATTTCACAAGACCTCTAGGAACAGCTAAAAGTAGTAGCTAAAGTTAGCTAGCTGACCTGATGCCAGCAGTGCATCCATGTATATATTTGAACTGAAATGTAGAAAGACAATTACTCTCCAGCACATTTACTCACCCAGCCAAAAACAAAATGGCAGTAGTTCAGTGTTACTTTTGCTCGGAGTTCTTTGACCCAGCTGCACACAAGATGGTCCTAGTCTTCTAGACTGTGCGCTATCATATGGCTTGCCGAGCAGTAGGAGGTCTGGAGGACATCGATCGGTTGTGTCCACGTCAGGTTAATCGGTCAAGTTGTGGGAAAAAATGCTTTTGTACATTTTTGATAAATCACATCCAACATGAGTTTAAAATTATCTGACGATACCTGCTATCTTTAGATTCATCCAACCATTTTATTCAATCACTTTCCTCTATTTCCAGTAGAGCACTTTTTGTAAACCAACCTGGAAGTTAGTGTCACCCTGGTCTCCTCTTCAAAAAGCCAGTGGGATTTTTCCATTGTCATTTTGAATAATTGGGAACTACTCATTTCTGAGTTTCACGACACATTCTGGCACCACTCTGGATTGATCACTTTCTGCCCTCAGTATCACGGCATAATATTCACATCATTAAAAAAAACAAGCTAATTTTAACATTTTATTCAACTCAAAATATTTTGATATGTTTAAATAAAGAATATCTGAATGGGCTCTATAAAACAAATGTAAGGGAGAAGGAGTAGGTCTAATAAAAAAACAACATATTTATGTAAAAAAAACAAAAAAACATGAGAAACACAAGTCAAAGTAGAGTTTGTGTCCTAATACCTATCTGTAGGGGATCTTTAAATAATGGAACCTTACTGTATGTGAAGAGAGCTTAAAAACAGACATGCCTATATAGTAATTACAGATTGTGCTTTTAAATGCAAAAACTATGGAGGAAGATTTAATGTATACACTCAAAGAAAAGATATGTTTTACTATGTAATCTAAGGCAGTCGTGGAGCAAAGAGACAATGTGTTATCAATTTCTCCCCGCAGAGCAGGAAGTACTTTGTGGATGGAGGAGTGACCCAGTGATGAATGTGATGGTCTGCTGGCTTTAACATGTTAAGAAATGTTCTCTTTCATCTCCTCATGTTAACTTTGTAGCTGTGCATCCATGGGAGAGAAGTGCCGCACCATAGGTTGTATTTAACTGTTCCTACAGTGTGTGCGTCTATGGAAGATCATTGTGGTGTGTTTTCCAAAGCAGCTGCAGCTAATGTGCTGCATGAGGAGCTTTGATGGACCGGATAATGTTCATGTGACTAATGATTTATTGTACTAACAGAGAACAGTTTGTCTTTGTTGGAGCGATGTTCTTTTTGTGCAGTTTTTGTGTGTCAAGTTATGTTTTTTTCATTAAATGGTAAAGTGCTGAGATCAGGCTGGGTCTCCTCTTTATATATATTGTAAAATTTAAAGGAAAAAAAAGGATAATTAGAAACAAACTCTTTCAAAGTGGTTTATAAAATATGTAAAATACTCTCAATACTACAGCCAAGAAGATTAATGAATACGACTCTCATTAAAAGCCTCTAAAATAACAAACAACATTTAAAATGTAAAACAGATTTAACACATTTGAGCTCTCTAGTCCATAATTTAGCACATAGGCACTAATTGGCATTTCCTGATCATTTAGTTAAGC
Organism: Epinephelus fuscoguttatus; assembly: GCF_011397635.1. Lineage (NCBI taxonomy): Eukaryota > Metazoa > Chordata > Actinopteri > Perciformes > Serranidae > Epinephelus > Epinephelus fuscoguttatus. The sequence continues at coordinate 14,648,776 of NC_064768.1, read as the reverse complement.
CTACAGGAACATCTGGATTAGACTGCTCTGATGACCTGAAGTTGCTCATAGAGTCGAGCGTAAAAAGATAAATGTTTATGAGTCAGAGAAACTCCAGAAATGTACTTTTAAACCCCAGTCACCAGTAGAAACTGTTGGCATCATAATGAATAGAAAGGACATTGAACTGTTTGTTTTGGTCATTTCACTAGTACAAAAAAAAAGTCGGATGTTGCTAGTTGTTATGGTGACAACACACGTTAGTGAGGCTGTAAGTGTAGCACACTCACTAGTTAAAGAAATCTGTTTTGGCCTACTTACAACTGATTCTCTTATTACACAGAAAAATACAACCATGCACATATCAAAGTTTCTCTCTTTCACCGAGCTGAGACTAATTTTAGTTTCACTGCCTTGTTAACTCATCGTAAAACACATGTCAGTCAGATTTATTCTTCCATTCATTTTCCATTATTGCTTATCCTCTTGAGATTCACAGGGGGGCTGGAGCCTATCCCAGCTGACATTGGGAAGAGGCAGGGTACACCCTGGAAAGGTCACCAGACTATCACAGGGTTGACACATAGAGACAGACAACCATTCACACTCACATTCACACCTACGGGCAATTTAGAGTCCCCAATTAACCTGGATGTCTTTGGACTGTGGGAGGAAGCTGGAGTACCCAGACAAAACCCATGGTGACAAGGGGAGAACCCCCCTCCCCAAGGAACCTTCTTGCTGTGAGGTAACAATATCAACCACTGCACCACTGTTAGAAACAAAATAAATCTCATCAAAACTGTCTTAGTTAGTCTTGTTAGCTGTTAGTTTGCTCATTGTTCCAACAATCACCAGCTCTGGTATGGTCAAAATAAATCTTTCATTCATCAAGTTGAAGTGAGTCAAAAAGTTACAGTGGTGTTTTAAAAGTAACAGACAGTGAGTTAGTGACTTGTCGCAGGTCAGATTGTTTAGGGAAGTTTATACAGAAGTTAGCCCCCTACGACGACTGCAGTGGCAACAGCGTATAGAAATGGTCACAGGTCTGACCACCCTGCCATTGATTCGAATAGGAATGTCTGTTCCACTGTCATTTTATTTCTGTGGTTGGCATTGTACGTTCCTGCAAACCAAGAATATTTTGTTTTATACATATTATATCAACGTTGGTAAATGACGTAAGATATAATGTGACTTTGTCATCAGGAGGTGGAGGGGATGGTGGATGGCCTGTCAAGCTGCAGACAACTGCTTGAAGCTATGATTTAGAGAACCATCTCTGTGTTCCCAGCAACTTTTAAGCACCAAATGTGGGTGTTTTGTTGCAACCTGTCACTGTTTTACCAGTGGCTTATTAGGCCCAGAAAGTAGCTGTTTCCTACTGACATATTCCTCTCAGGATAGTGTCCTGAAAAGCAGTTGAGTGGGTTTTTTTTTTTTTTTTTTTTTAATTTTTTTAATTTATTTTTTTACAGAGACATTAATGCTTTTCCTGCCAGGATTGTGTCCCCTAAACAGGGTATTTTAGGCCAAAACAACCTTTTCCTAACCAAGTGGTTTTTGTGTTTCTACCCAACCACACAATAACAAAAGCATTGATGCAGAAAGGGCACAAATTAGTCCATAAAAATTCACCAGAACGCAGGAAATGAGTATGTAACGTTAATGCTCAAAATATTCTGGCGGAGAACCACCAAATCTCCCATTCTATGTTTTTGTCTTGCTGAACAAAACCTGTAAGTATCATAAACTTGTGTTAGCCACAGAGCTTATTTTCTGACATAATCCAAAACGCAATGCAAAAATCACATTCACTTTCTCTTCCGGGAACCAGCAGGATGCTAAACTTCCGGGTTTTGACGTCAGCCCTGGCACACTCTACATGGAAACGATTGACCCAGTAGATAGAATGTAGCTTAAGTTAGCTAACATTATCTTGTAACATTAGCTTGACAGTGGTGTATCCATGTACAGAGTTGAAATATAAAAGACAGTTGCACTCAAGCACTTTTACTCTCCTGGTCTAAACAAGTCTTTGCCTCGCTGCGTGATGTTGATAACGTTAGGAGGCCTGTAGGATGAGGTTATGCTGTGACAACTTCTCCATGTATTATCCACGGCACACAATAGCGTTTCACCAGACCTATGGAAACGGTTGACCCAGTAGGTAGAAAGTAGCTAAAGTTAGCTAACGTTAGCTAGTAACATTAGCCTGACAGCGGTGCATCCATGTACAGAGTTGAAATATAAAAGACAGTACGCAGCCACATTTACTCTCCCAGCTGTCTTTGCCTCGCTGTGTAACGTTGATAACGTTAGGAGGCCTGGAGGATGAGGTTGTGCTGGCACAACTTCTCCATGCAATAGCCACGGTTACACCTCGCCTTTCCGAAACCCCGCCTTTCCTAAATAGACCTCCATTCTTCATAATGGCGGGGTTTCCCATTTTTTCTAAAGGCCCCACTATTCCGAATATTGCATTTAATATATTTACTCTGACCAGAAGCCAGATTATCACTAGTCTGTCTGACCAGAGGGGGGGGGGGGACAACACGTATCCCGCCCAGGCATACGTGTTGTGCGAGTGCAGCTGGGAGTGTGGCCGGGAATGGGTATTTCAGCACCATGGACAGCGCACATAAAAAGACTTGACAAGCGTCTCCTTTTAAATGTGTCTGCTGCTAGCGAAATTATACATAATAAATGAAGACAGTGACATATTTTCAATAAAAAACAATGAGTTGAACATTCATTTCAAGCTTTTGTTACAGTGAATTTCAGAATTGTGCGAGTGCGGCCAGAGAGCGGGCGGCAGTGTTCGATGCAAGAAACTCGATATAGACTTGAAAATCAGTTTCGGAGTGGAGGTGTTTCGGAACGGCGGTGTTTCGGAATGGAGGGCTGTCCCCATTAGCCATGACCCACATTTTTAATGGCGTTTCACCAGACCAGAAACGGTTGACCCAGTAGGTAGAAAGTAGCTAAAGTTTGCTAACGTTAGCTAGTATTGTTAGCCTGACAGCGTCGTATCCATGTAGAGAGCTGAAATATAAAAGACAGTTGCACTCAAGCACATATACTCTCCCGGTCAAAACAAGTTTTTGCCTCGCTGCGTAATGTTGATAACGTTAGGAGGCCTGGAGGATGAGGTTGTGCTGTTACAACTTCTCCATGTATTAGTCATGACCCACATTTTTAATAGCTTTTCACCAGAGCTATGGAAACGGTTGACCCAGTAGGTAGAAAGTAGCTAAAGTATCTGAGTATAGAGTTGAAATGTAAGTCAGTTGTACTCAAGCACATTTACTCTCCCAGCCAAAAAAAAGTCTTTGCCTTGCTGTGTAACGCTGATAATGTTAGGAGGCCTGGAGGATGAGGTCATTTGTAACCATGATCATGTAGACACCAGGCAAATCATTTGAGTTGTGGGAAAAATCACTTTTCGTTGTTTTGAATGGATCACATCCAACATGAGTTTCAGTTTTCTGAGGATACCTCCTGCCTGCACATTCATCCAACCCTTTTATGTAGTCACTTTGCTCTATATCCAACTCACGCCATGATTCACATATATGGATTTATCACTTCCTGCCCTCCATCTGAACTTTGAGAGTCATAATAATCACATGATTACAAACAAGCTTTACTAGATTGTAATAACGGACAGACAATGCGAGACATTTGGTTGTAGCATTATTTTGAGTTTATATTATAAAGCCTCTCTTTCACCATAAAAGTACAAATTTATGTGTATTCCTTAGCTTTAGGTTTAATTTGCCAGAGCTCTTATATCTCAGTCAGGTTTTCTTCTTTTGCAGCACTTTGACAAATGTGTTTACATACATTCAGTGCATACTATGTAAAACCTACACAGATGAGAGCGACTGCAAAGCCAACAGCTCTGAGCCTTTATTCTATAGAAGAGACTGCACGCTCTGATTAAGTGCAGAAACACAACAGTGGGGCTCTTGCCATGTCAAATGGAAGTTTATAATCTAGTGTTTCATCTCCTGTACAACAAATTGCTGTCCATAACTTAATTTAAAGCCCTACAGGATGAGGCCTCTTTGAAAAACCCATCTCAGCATAAACTAGATTTTATCCAACCCCGGATACAAAACACTTACGCAGCAGAAAATTCAGATGCAGGAACATTCGTAAATTAGTATTTATTTATTTTTTTTACATTTTTGCTGCTTTTTTATGCTCTGGAGGGAGACCTGCCATTATGCCATTATGCTATCTTGTTACTAAGCGGCTAAGTGGCTTCTGTAGCCATATTCCATCTGACTGAGGTTGTTATAAAATTCCACAGCACCCTGTTTGAATTAGGAATCAACAACCAGTAGAGATAAAGTTACTGGTAATGATATTCCCTGACTGGCTTGATGGGGGAGAAGAGTTAGGATATATTGAGGAAGACCAGGCTATTCCTCATTCCAGGGGTCCAGTTGGGAAAATATTCAATTATTTATACATACACAAAAATACATAGAATATCAGCTACTGTAGTTTCCAAACTGCAAACAGCACTGAATCTTTGACAGAAAAACACTCAAGACAACTTTTCATTCTTTTGTGATGATGAGTTTGAGGAGTCGACGGTGAAACAGCGAAGAGTTCAGTGACACTACTCACAAGAAATAAAGCTTTCATTTCTTCCTTGCTTTCAGCCCTCACACTTCAGCCGATATTTGGTAACACTTTACAATAAGGTACACAAAATTAGAGTAGTTACTGAGGAACTAATGAGGAACTAATGAGTAGTTACTGAGGAACTAAGCTACACAAAATTAGAGTTGTTACTGAGGAACTAATGAGGAACTAACTATTACTTAATCATTACCTAATCATTAGTTACTCTTTTTGTGTATCCTAAAGTAAAGTGAGACATCAAAATGATTAGGTAATGATTACTGAATCATTGCCTAATCATTTTGATGTCTCACTTTACTTTGGGGTACACAAAAAAGGTAGGTAATGATTAAGTAACAGTTAGTTCCTCATTAGTTCCTCAGTAACTACTCCTCTGAAATTTGATCAGGGCTTACTGAAGAACTAATAGTTAGTTCATCAGTCATTCCAAATTTTCGGCTGATTGAGCACGTTGAGTCGGCAGCGGAGCTTGTCGGTGAGAGAGATCACTCTGATTGGCTGTTCAGGTGTTATATCCTCTTCCCTGTAGCGAGTGAATCTGCCTGTAGTGAAACCGGAGCTAACCGGTGCTTCCTCCTCAGGCTCCACTTCACTCAGCTGCCCGACAGATCCGCTGCTTCTTCCCACTTTAACCTGAATAACAAACCGGAGCTAGCTGGGAGCAGCTAGCGAAGCGTTAACCGCAGCATGACCAGAGGGAAGCAGCCAGTTAGCCTCCGCTAGCTTCCCAGCTAACGTTAGCCCCGGCTCTCCGTTTGGATCCAACCTGTTATTCAGGTTAACGTGGGAAGAAACACCGGGACCGTCTGGATGTAATAGTCCGTGGAGGTGCTGCGGTGCTCGGCTGCACAGATAGGAAACCCCTCGGCTGACAGGATGTATCACTCTGTCACTCCGCGCTACTTTGTTGATCTCATGCATTCAACGGACTTCTGGTTTCCCTTTTTGCGTTATTTCCTTTCACGCAGGCGCAGAACGTACGTGCTACTTGGCCGTCGGATGTAGTCTTCTTTTTTTCCCCCACAACTTTATTTAAGACAGGAAGTTTACAGAATGCAGATCTTCAACATTATACATATATGTCATATATCACATATGCCAGGGGGAATAAGAGTTTACAAGAAACACAGCACAGTAAAATTACAAATATCACTCCAGAGTCTTTTGACAATGGGGCAGTCCCAAAATAAATGAGTAACAGTTTCAAGCGTTGGGTGTAGTCTTTGTGGTGTGTTCAAATGCAACTGACACAGGGTGACGTGAGGCGACGTAGATGATGCAACAGTTGGCTTTCGTTGCCGCTAGTTCTTTGATGTCGGTTTGGTGTGTCAGCACCTTCTACAGAATAACATGGATGGTCATATTAATGTGTATGTGGTCTGAAAATAATGAATTAAACTCTTCTCAAGAATCCTGCTGTCTGTGATTTTATTTGTTAAGGAACTAATTGTAAAGATGATGATGAAGTAATGAAAGACTACTTATTATGTGTCACTTTACTTTACGACATAAAAAGGTTAACTAATGGACGGGTTAGTAACTAGTTCACTAATTATTAAGTCGTGATTAACCCCTCTGTGAAATTTGATCATGAGTTAATGAAGAACTGACCATTAACTAATAGTTAGTTCATCATTAGTTCCTCAGTAACAACTCTTATTTTGTGTAGCTTAGTTCCTCAGTAACTACTCTTTCGTTCCTCATTCGTTCCTCACTAGTTCCCTAGTAACTACTCTAATTTTGTGTAGCTTAGTTCTTCAGTAACTACTCATTTGTTCCTCATTAGTTCCTCATTAGTTACTCATTTGTTCCTCATTAGTTCCTCAGTAACTACTCATTAGTTCCTCATTAGTTCATCAGTAACTACTCTAATTTTGCGTACCATAGTTCCTCAGTAACTACTCATTAGTTCCTCATTAGTTCCTCAGTAACTACTCATTAGTTCATCATTAGTTCATCAGTAACTACTCTAATTTTGTGTTCCGTAGTTCCTCAGTAACTACTCATTAGTTCCTCATTAGTTCCTCATTAGTTACTCATTCGTTCTTCATTAGTTACTCATTAGTTCCTCATTAGTTCATCAGTAACTACTCTAATTTTGCGTACCATAGTTCCTCAGTAACTACTCATTTGTTCCTCATTAGTTCCTCATTAGTTACTCATTCGTTCCTCATTAGTTCCTCAGTAACTACTCATTAGTTCCTCATTAGTTCATCAGTAACTACTCTAATTTTGCGTACCATAGTTCCTCAGTAACTACTCATTAGTTCCTCATTAGTTCCTCATTAGTTACTCATTAGTTCCTCATTAGTTCCTCAGTAACTACTTGAATTTTGTGTACCTTATTGTAAAGTGTTACCCGATATTTTTTTAACTGATTTTTACTTTTTAGCAAAGTAAAGCTTTAGTAACGCAAAAGAAAGAGTTAGTAATTAAATACTAAATAAATAATACTTAAATACTGAATTAGTATCTCAATATAATGAGAAACTTCTTCAAAATAATGAGTTAGTATCTCAAATACAATAAAACGCTTTCTCAAAAAAATAAGTTAGGGTCTCAAAAAATTTATTGGTATCTCAAAATAAAAAAAACATTCTCAAAACAATGACTTACTTTTCTCAAAATCTTGAATTACTATCTCAAAATAATAAGAAATGTTTTCATAATGATGAGTTAGTAGCTCAAAATGGAAAAAAAAAAAACTTTATTAAAATAATGACCGCCTTTTCTGAAAATATTAAATTAGTACGTCAAACTTTCTTAAAATTTTGGGTTAATACCTCAAAAATAGTGAGATTCTATTAAAAAACCATGACCTACTTAACTTAAAATATTGATTTAATATCTCAAAGTAATGAGCAACTTCTCATAGTAATGAGTTAGTGTCTCAAGTTGAAAGAAAAAAATCTCAAAATAATGACTCACTTATCTCAAAATATTAAATTAGTATCTCAAAATAATAAGAAACTTTCTTAAAACAATGAGTTTGTATTTCAGTTAAGAAACTTTCTCAAAATAATGACAAAGTATCTCAAAAATAGTGAGGAACTCTCAAAATCAGAGGTTAATATCTTAAAACTATGTGTTTGTATCTTCAGTTGAGAAACTTTCCCAAAATAATGTCTTACTTAGGTCAAATTTATGACTTAATATCTCAAAATAATGAAAAAAGAGTTTTTATTACACTGGTAGAAATGGGCTTCCATAATTTTGTCAGTTCCACTAAGACTGCAGAAGAGCCATGTTAAACCTACATGTGTTTTAACACTTATTATGCTTATTACAATCAATAAAAGACCAGATTATGTGTTGGTACAAACTTCCCCATGTCAACAGAGTCAGTGTGTACCACAGTTACAAACTGGTTTATGGTAACCACACTTCCCTGCAGTTACACTAGCTCCATTCTTGATTTATGTAAACGACCTCGGGCATGTGGAGCCAGTGCAGCCACGACCCACAGCTGAGAGATAGTAAAGTGCTGTGTGTCTCGCGGGGCTGTTGCTCTGTGTTGTGCCCAAGTTAACGCTGGCGTTGGGCCTGTTAGGGAGAGAAAATTAACCTCCCGGCCTTCTGCAAACGCTCCCTCAGCTATGAAAACTCCTCCCTCGGCTGTAACCAAGCAACGGGCCTTCACAACAGGAAACAGAGCAGGGGATTCCGTCACAGCGGCTGAGAAAAAAAGGAGAACATTGATGGGAGACAGGAAGTCTGACTGTAAGAAAGAGCGGGGATAGTGGTGGGGTGTGGTGTGGTGAGGGGTCACAACTCCTCTGACAGGCCAAATATTACCAAAATATCCAGAGTACCCAAACAGAGAGAAACACTGGCATTTTTAAAAGTGCAAAAAGAAAGTCATTCACTCCCTAATGGCTCAAACTGACCAGAACATAAATACAAGGTTAATAAATACCAGCGACTCAATGATTACATCACCAGGTGGTGAGATTTCTGGCGTCCAAAGCAGCGACAAAAGCAGCTTTCATGTACTTTTTTGCACTGCGATACGTAATACTTCACTTTTCTGTTTGATCTCAGCTCTAACTACCTTTCTTTTCATCTCTCCTGTCTTTTCAGGTCACTGGACACTGTGCCAAAGATGCTTTGAGGCTTATGCACCTTTTTTTGGTCAGCAATAGAGGTTGCAGATTACTTAAGTCCCCTGAAACCAGTTTTCTGGGCACAGTCTGAACTCATGGTCATAGAGACTATTTATAACGTTTTATTATTCTACATCAAGAAACACTTTATAAAACAGCAGTTATGAGAGCACATATGGTGAAGGGGGGGTGTGCAAGCAGGCTCCGAAACACAAAGAAGTACAGTAATAATTTTTTCAGTTTCCTTCCAATTCATTTTTCCAAAACAAACAGGTGATTCAGCAGTAGGAAAGCCAGCATTTTGGGTTGTTTCTTAGTTTATGAATAACTTACAACGCTGTCCAATGTTCCGTCGTGTTTTTGTTCAGACACAAATAAAGCCAGGCACTGGATTCTGAGGGTTAGAACTGTGGAAAGAAAAGCGAGTTGAGGTCTTTTCCACCTCGCCGTGGCCAAACCACGTCATACCGGGCAGAGCGTTCACTAAGTTTGGCAGTGGCCACATACGGGATGGCAGACGACAAAAATGTGTGGGTTTGTGACAGCGAGACCACCCTCAACCCCCTCCCACACTCTTAAAATGATGATACACTCAGCAGAGCTTTGGGAAACACAGTTGGGCAATGCTCCTGGCAGCGGGAATCACAGTGAGACGTGGGGTCAAAAATGTATTTGACTGTTTCCTGGACACAAGATGATCTACAGTCTGATTAAATTAGCAATGTGATTGTGTCACTTATTAGCCAAAAGGATTGCACCATAAAGGATGCTGTGTACAGTGTGTTTTTTGTGTTTTTGTTGTCCTCACTAAGCTGCACTGTTAGCTCACAGTGAAGGTCACACATTGGCACAGTGTGAAGGTCTCACTGTAAACACAGTATGAATTCAGGCAGTGAGACCTGCAGCAGTTATTATTCAACAGCCCTGTGATGGAAATAACATTTTCACATGTAAACAATTTTAAATCTTTTAGTTAAATAAAGTCACTTGGGCAATAATGACAAGCGAAAATGAGCCACAGGGTTTGTTCACTTGTTTCCTGGTAACAGGATGTTCCTCTGGGATTAAAGCGACAACTCTGAGCCAACTCATTGCCGCTCATCCAAGTTGCCTAACAATTGCCCTGTATATTACTGCCCTCAATACTGTGTGTTAAAGTCTTTGTATTAAAGAGGACCTCTTATGCATTTCCATATTTTGTGTCATATATGTAATGTCACAGTGGTCACGTGTACATGCACAAAATACTCTTTTTTTGCCCTTATTCTGAAAAAAGACAATAATTGTGCTAAGTTGTTTGCTACTGAAAATAAAACAGGATATTTTCAAAGTTTCCTACCGGTGGCAGACTTGGTTGACCATGCAAACACAGCCTCCCTTTTTCATTCTGTCACCCACCTTCTTGAAAATGTTGGTGTTACAATATTTGCATATATCAAAAAATCTGTTCATATCCAAGTCTTTTGTGTGTTTCACCTTAAGACCAAAAATGCTTTTCTTTTGGGCACGCATCTCTAACCCACAGCTCTGCAAACTGTTGGGGAGTTTGTGTACAACGTATCCATGACAAAGCACAGAGCCGACAGACATAAACAGATAAGAGGCTCTGTGTCGCAAACTGCAGTAAAAACCCCAAGTGAGGCACATATTCTGAATGCGCTGTAAACATGTTTAAAGAATTCTCGTACAACCCAGCAAATATCGATATACGCCACGTCCTAATTGGAAAAATGCTACATTTGGAAAAAGGCCTAATGTGGGAAATCCAAACAGAATGTGTTGTTTACATGACCCGCATTAAATCAGAATATTGGCATATTTTGAAAAATAGTGGAATATTAGTGTGCATGTAAACATTCATAGGTTCATATCAAACATGGCCAAAGTTTCAAATAATGAGTTAAATGTGTGTAAAAATAATCTCTGCCAGCAAAAACCTCAGGCTCTGTTTCTGACTTTTTTTTCCTATTCTGGCTACAATATGACATCATTTCCTGACAGATGTCTTTATATGGTCATCAGCTCAAGGTATTGTACTACAAGTGCTTACATTGCATTCACTGCCAAATGTAGGTACATGCTAATGTCAGGGAAATGTAATCTTGGTTGCTAATGTCAATAATTTCTCCCTGATTTCAGATCTACCAGAAGCTTTAATTGGGAATTTTTCATGTTAAAAAAATTGCTGCTATTCAGAGAGATGTCGAGAGACAGAAGACCTGGAAACACTGACCAATCAGAGCAGACTGGGCTTTTTCAGGAGAGAGACTTAAAGAGACTGGTGCTGAACACAGTGTGTCAGACAGAGCGTGAATACAGGTGTTCTAGCACGGACAGTATGAGAAAAAAATCAAGTGTTTTTTGAACATTAAAGCATGTAAACATGCTAGGAACCTGAAAATAAGCATAATAGGAGATATCAATTTGCTTCTCCTGGAATTGTGAGTGATGACTTCACTTGGACTTCCTCTAAAGGACCTGAGATTTGATTTGTACTTGTCCCATGAGACTTAAAAATAGAGTTTTTTTTAAAACTATGAAATAAAGTCTCTTGTGTTACTTGTGTTGGTGGTGGAAAGCAGCTTGTTGATATCAAAGGGCTCTTGTGTTCACTCTGCTGTGTCTACATTATCTACGCAGGACCTTGGTGTTGTTTCTCATTATCGACTGTGCTCTTCTTTCAGTTGTGGCTCTGGATCCATCCGGTCTGTAGTGGCCTGTTACCAAGGTGTCCACTAACCAACACCAGGCCTGGCTGGAAAACTACGAGCCCCAGCACCGCCCTGACGTAGAACGGTCCACGAGTCAATCAGCAGCAGAGCTATTTATTAACTACAGACGGGTGGAAGTGTTTACTGCAGCACATGTTTCAGTTACACATAACTGTGGAGTGGCAACCCCCCCCCCCTTTTGCCCCATTTAGCCCCCCCAGCCCCATGAGACATTTCCATGAGGTCAAAGAAACGTGTGGGGTTCTTCAAATGACTGGGGAGCCACCGAGCCACGTCCCCATGATGAAACAGACGGCTAGGATTTCACAAGTGCCGTCACTCCCTCAGATACTCTGCTGGAGAGAGAGCTCGGCCAAAATGAGATCCCAGTGGGTGAGGAGGGAATATTGCTTTGGATGTGGGGCAGGCATGCCATGTTGTTGCACAATGGAGTCAAATGTGGATTAAGAGCTGATGTCTGAAACAGTTTCTTTAAAAGCAATCACTAAAATCCCGGGAGGAGGGACAGAGTAATACTGTGAAGACAGTCGAGCAGCTGAATACTCAGGGTTTAGGAAGTAGTTTGTACCTGATACAGATGCAGCAAGAGGTCAAAAACATGCATACTATCAAAAAAGATTTTCTACAGTGCACTTAGCACCTTAAACCTTGGCACCACAAAACTCGCTCTTTTGTTTTAGTATTATCCCAGTTGAGATGCCTGCCAAGCTGAAGACCTTTTCTGGGACACCTATAAATAAAATCACCATGGAAGGTGCTAAGACGATATCTCTGGTCTAACAAAGAACTCTGAGCAAAGTCTGCAGGGACCAAGTTTGGGGTGGTGATTCAATAGATGAATGTGAGAGCAGTCTGCTGGATTCTCCTTATCTATCTAACAGATTGAGCCTCTCCAAATGCACCTGCGTAAGAAAAATTGGATGTGCAATTCTCAATTCACTAAGCCTGGGAAATTACACAAAGGACAATCCCAAAAGAAATTTAAAAAAGATCATCATAAAAATGACCTCACCAGAGGGAACATACTGCAAATATAAAGTAGAATGAGACAATGAGGAGTTATGACCCATAAATGAAGACACACCCTAACACTCCCTGGCTGAGAGTGGAAGTGGCATGACACTTCAGCCCGCCACCTCTAAGAATCCCACCAACTAGGGCTAGCTGATAAGGTGCCGCAGTGCAGCAATGTAGCTTCCACCTCCAGGGATGGACAGACTCTTCAAGAGCCGCCATGTGACTATTGTCATCACAGAAACCACGAGCCTGCTGCCAGCTGCTGAGAGGTCCAGACCTGCCAAAGATAGCAACAACCCTGCCTGCATGGGACTAAGCTGAATAAGTATACACCAACCGCAGAGAGCGGCCTATGGAAAACTTTATGAAGATTCTCAGTTCAGCGTGTCAAATGACCGGGTATATGACTTGATTTTTATATAGTACTTCTATGAAAGTATGGATAATTATGTGTTTTGTGCCCCGCAGACGTTGCAGTCTGTCAGGAGGAAGTGGAAAGCAATTATTTGCCTTTGCAATATCTTCAAAACCCCATGAGACGCCCATGCAACATCTGAAGGAAGTTTTATGTTTTATATGTCTTGTGAAGCAGCATTCTGTCATGTTTCCCTCAGCTCACCTGCCCTTGTATCTGCTGCGATCTGAAAACCCAGCAGCCTTTAACCGAACATCCGTCAGCCGTTGATGAATGGCTCCTTCAGGGCGAAAATGGCAGCAGTTTAATGTAAAAATGCTGGTGAGGATTAGTCTGCACATAAATCTTGATTTAGGAGATTCCATGTGCAGTGTCTCGCAGCAGCACAGTGATGACTCCTTTGTGAATCATGCCAATGGGAACAGATACTGTAGATAAAGTGGGTGGAAACTGCAGATTAATGCTGTTCATGCTCATTAAGTCAGTCAATGGATAATGGGGACATGGGTTTAACATCTGCAACCCAACAAGTCATAATGTTTTATGCTATGCTGGGTCGGTTTAAAGGAACAGTGTGTAAGATTTGGGGGGATTTATGAGCATCTATAGGCATGTAGAGGCGAGGACTGCAAGTTGCAACCAGCTGAAACTTCTCCCGGTTAGGATACCTTTAGTGTTTATTGTTCAGGAGGTTTTCACTGGGAGCTGAATTATCTGCAGAGGTCTCCTCCTCTCCAAGACAAATGGACCAGGTCATTAAAATAGGTCAAAACACTGAATAAACCAGTTTAATGTTACAAATCAGTGTTTCTCCCACACTATTTAACTACCTGCTTGCCCAGCGTCTGCTGATATGTGCTTACCTTTTTCTCTGAGAACTTAAGAACCAGACATTCAGGACGTTTTTACCGGAACCGAAATAAGGTCTCTTCCTCTCTAAAATGAACAGACCAGGTGATTGAAACCAGTAAAACCACTCAATAAAGCAGCTTCATGTTTGAAATCAGTGTCTCTGTTTGGCACATCAGAGACAAGCCACTAGTCTCATGCCTGCTCATGTGTGCTGCTCACCCGTTTTAACTGATAACTTCAGACCCAGACGTTCAGGAGGTTTTTACCGGGAGTAGAATCCAGAAGTCACTTCCCCTCTGAAACAAACAGACCCTGTGTTTTAAACCAGTAAAAACACTGAATGAAGCAGCAAATCTGTGTTTTCCGGTACTCGTTGCAGACGGGCTGCTGATTACCATGACTGCATCAAAAACACAAATGTTCCCTGTGTAGAGTCAGTGTTTGATTTGTCCATTCTGAGCTGCTGTAGAAACATGGCAGTGCAACATGGCAGACTGTAGAGGAGGACCCGTTCTCTATGTACATATCTATGTTAATGAAGATAATGAAAACACATCTGTTCTTATTTTCAGGTGATTATAAACTAAAGAAAACATTCTTATTATATTCCATATCTGCCAGTATATCCCCCTAAACCCTACACACTGGACCTTTATTCCACTGTTTATATTCGGAGGGATACCTCATATTCAACTGCGCTGGGTCTGTATAGGATGTTTGTTCCAATCACTGGAGGTTTTGCATGTGGCTCTCCCGTGGCGAGGCTTATTTTACTCATCTCGGAGCCTTCAGGCTTCACTGCCAGCTTCACTAATTGGCCTCCTTTGACTCCTGGAAACCCCAGTGTGCGCGTGTGTATGTGTGTGTGAGAGAGAGAGCGAGAAAGGGAGAGGATCTCTCCATTGGACCCATCTGGTGGTCGGGCGTGTAGATGCGTCATTGTGTGGAGGGGCGGTGCACCGCCGCCGAGGTGATCCCCGAGTTTAAAAGCGCAGAAGTCCTCTGTGCGCCGGAGCAGTGCGTCACAGCGACCCAGCAGAGCCAGGATCCCCCGAGTCAGATATCTCAACACAGCGACGAAAATAGCTTTTCAAAGAGAACGCGTCTGCATCGGCCATGATCTTATTCCACAAGTTGTAATAGTTTTCACATCTCTTATAGGGTTTTCCTTTTTGGATGCGACTTGTTTCCCCCTTTTTTGAAGCAGTTACAGTCTCTTTTGACTTTATTATTTCTCCTTCTTGTTGTTTGTTTGCGGCGATACAGCGAGAGAGGATCCAGAGCAACAGCTGTGGAATATATAAACTCCGCTATATGGATAAGCTCCCATCTGCAGCTGTACTCAGAGTTTAATCTCACACGTTTCTCTCTGCGCAAAGAAGAAAATGAAATCTGCTGAAGAGGGTGAGTTTGACTTTCATTTATAACAGGAGGCTTTCCTTTTTTTAATTCAACTTTTCATCATTATTTGACACCTTAAATGAGGGTCTTAGCTGCACTTTCTGTCCAGTTGAATGTCTGTATTCAGCTTCAGTGCAGTACAGTAGGTAACAGTATTAAAGCTGTGGTGGAGATACTCAGTGTGCGCCCCTCCCTATGATTTGGGCAAAGTGGGCGTGGTTCTGCTGCTGTGAGCCACTCATGACTAAAAAGTGTTCCCAAAATAGTCAGAAGTGAACCTGTGCTAATGACTGACATGGCATTGTGGGTAAAATTGTGGGTGAATCAGATGGTGTTCAGCATTTAGATGGCGCAGCCCCCCTACCTGTTGTAGGCTCATTCAGTCTAATTATAGAAAGCAAACATTTCAGTGCTACTGTGTCACACACAGCAAGCAGCATTAAATATAAGCATCATTTTCTTTTATTACGAGGAGTCATATGGTGCTGCACTGATGTCATAGTCTTTATGGCGGGGCCCCTAATTCTCTTTAATTTACAGCAGACAGCAGCTGTGGTAACTGCAGGCTGTCTGTCTGCAGCAGCCGTCTCCATCTATATCAATGTGCTCCACTGTGGTCACACTTGCCCGGCCTCATGCACCATATAACCACAGCTCCCGTTCCCATGTCACCCCCTTCCCTGCCCCCTGTTTGTGACCTCAGCCTTCGCAACAGACAGGCAGAGTTTCATATGACCCAGCAGGAGCGTTGGCACGAGACCACAAGCTCCCTCCCAGTTGGGTACAGCGTGCACCTTTACAGCATGCAAATAAACGAATCATGTCCCTCCTGTGTTTATTTTCGATGGCTGCTGGAACACGAAACTGGCCAAGTAAAGCATTAGTGTGTGTTTTCATAATGTTACAGTTTATGGGCTGCAGCATGTGCATTAAGTGGCATAAATCTGGCAATGTGACGTGGAAAAAAAACACCTGGTTTCGCCTTTGGTTATTTTTAGACTGGAGTTATTTTTGGCTCCTTTATTCGTGTCTCCCCACCTTTGCTCTGTGCAGTCTGAGCCATTCAGACATGTTTTGTGCCACTTAGTGCTTTTGGGGATCCCCATTACACAAGGCGTTAAATTTCAATTGGAAACTTTTGTGCTTTTCAACCTGGACCCTATTTTCCCATGTTTTTGTGACTGATGGGAACAATAGTTTTTGAAGTTGGTACAGTTTTGAGAGAGAGGACGTGCAGCTGGGAGCGGCAACACAGGCTGCAATGTAGCCAAACAAGGCACTTGGCACAGTCAATTTACGTCGACTTTAAATGCTTGGTTTTACCGCTGACAAGCTCAGACTCTTACTATAAGTTTCTGACAACATCACAGAAAGGACCCAGCCGGGAAGTTTATCCTTAACTTTAGCTTGATTCAGTTTGTTTGTTATTGTGTGTAACCAAGACTTGTTCAGGGAAAAGTCTTGCTCTGACTGTTGAAATCAGCCACATATTCAGCCATAGCATGAACAACTAAGAGTTGCTTTCTGTACTCCAACACAACAAACTCCACACACTCCTCTCTTCAACTTGCTTGAGTGAGACCTGGTTAGACACAATCACAGACCAGATCGATTGAAATGTAAGGAAAAATGTGTGTCTTTTCTCTATAGAGTTCTTTCTGTTATGTTGTCAGACACTCATAATTATAGCCTGGGCTTGCTTGGGCAAAAACAAGCACTTTTAATGGACATAAATTGACAGTGCCAATTGCCCCGTGTGGTTACATTGCAGCCCTTTTTACTGCTGTGGCTGCAGCCCTCTCTCAATACTGGACCAATTTCACAAATTGTTGTCTCCATTAGTCACTTAAACACAAAAACATGGGGAAATAGGATCCAGGTTGAAAAATATCAGAGTTTCCCTTTAACTTGCATGCATCGGGAAATAGCCAGGGCCAAATCTGGTAAGGAAGCAGCTCTTTTGCCATTATAGGCAACACCTCTGCAACAGCTCTCATAAGACTCAACTTGGCAGCTGTCTCCCACTCAGTAAGCGAGCCAGTGAATGTGTGTTTGATTATCATGGTAACAAAGTCAATCTGTTTGCTTTCCAGATGCATATGGCTACACGCCAAACGTCAGTCTCTCCCTCCCACTGGGCAACCCTTGCCTTCCCTCCCAGTACCACAGCCTCCAGTCCAGCCCCACTATATCTGTCTCTGTCTCCGAGTCTCACAGTTATGACACCCAGGATGACATGAGAGCAGCCGGCTACTATTCATCCTCAAGCATCCGCCCAAATGGGGCTCCAACCCTGGAGAGTCCTCGTATCGAGATCACAGCCTACGGTCAGTTTCCTGAGGACCAAGTGGAGGAGAGCAACCTTCCTGTTGCTAAGCGAGTCAACTCTATAGTGACGCTGACCCTCCCCAGTGCAGATGGTTATCGTGACCCCAGCTGCCTGAGCCCAGCCAGCAGCATCTCATCTCGCAGCTGCCACTCCGACGCCTCCTCCTATGAGTCAAGCTTCTCCTACAACTATGAAAACTCACCCCAGAACTCTCCCTGGCAGTCGCCCTCTGTGTCCCCAAAGGGCTCCACCCTTGCCCTGCCAGGTGATGGCTGCACCTCTGGTGGTTCCCCTCGCCACTCCCCCTCCACCTCCCCACGCACAAGTGTGACAGATGATACCTGGATGGGTCAGCGAGGCTCCAGGCCCAACTCCCCTTGTGGTGCAAAGAGGAAGTACAGCTTTAACGGCAGCGGGGCATCGCACAAGCACTACCCATACTCGCCCAACCACTCCCCTGGAGTGTCCCCGCAGACCTCCCCTCGCCTCAGTATAACAGAAGAGACCTGGCTGCCAAACACCAACCAGTACACCAACTCAGCCATCCTGGCAGCCATCAATGCCTTGACCACAGATGGAGTGGCCGACCTTGGGGAGGGAATCCCCATTAAAGCTCGGAAAACCAGCCTGGAGCACAGCCCCACTGTCAGCCTGAAGTTGGAGCCTGGAGGCGAGGAGCTGAATCCAGGGGAGCTCTGTCAGGACGATCACCCCTCCAATCGCCTGCCTTTAAAGAAGGAGGGCTACTGTGGTGGGTTTCTAGATGTGCCACAGCACCCATACTCCTGGTCCAAGCCAAAGCAATATGTCAGGTAAGTGAGGAATGGCAGAATTACAGATGAAGATTTTCACCTTTAACAAGATTTACTCAAAGCTGAAATAAAGCCTGAAGGGAATGGCTTGTGTGCTTAAAATTTATAAAAGCATAAACTTAAACAGGCTAACTATTTTTGACAATTATATGAAATGTTCTCCATACATAGATTCCTGAAAATGTACTGACGAGCAGTAAGTTTGAACATATTTGTAATTTCATAGCAGGTTTATCGCGAGCTCTGGCACATCACAGTGTTCACATTCTGCGCATTCTACCTTGATAAGTGCATCTAAAATAAGCCCTCCTCCCTCTTTGCTAAGTTGACACGTTGGACATGTTTTCGCCTTGACAGCCCATCCCTGCCAGCTCTCGACTGGCAGCTGCCGTCCAGTTCAGGGCCGTACAGCCTGCAGATCGATGTGCAGCCCAAGTCCCACCACCGAGCCCACTATGAGACGGAGGGCAGTAGGGGAGCAGTGAAGGCCCTGGCAGGAGGACACCCTGTTGTTCAGGTTTGCTAAACCAGTGCTTTACACCTTTTTTTTTAAAAAAAAAAAAAAAGTCTTTTTGAATATTTTTAGAGGTAAAATAATCAAGTACTTCAAGAAAAAAAAAGAAAAAGAATTAAGCAAAAATATGAGTGGTGAGATTTGAAACATTAATATAGCAGCAAAAACCTATTTGGTATGTAAAGATAGTCTTGAAGCCAACTTTGGCCAAGGGATTATTTTAGTTCCTTTTGTAGCAGTGCAGAGAATTGCTTGGAAAGGCGGCAAATTAGGAGTGTTTTCTTTGTGAAATCAACACACCAACATGCCAAAGAGCTGCTGGATGACTGGTGTATGACGACTCACAAGCTCCTTATAAACTTAGGCATGGCCAGTTTAAAGTACTCATACTTATACTACCTCATTTTTTAAGCTAGCGCAAAGGTATTGGTATCATAAATAACCAAAGGCATGATTCAAGGCCGACCATGGCAAGTTTTCTCTCACATCTTGCCTCAGCTCACCAGAGCTGACCACCAGCTCCAAAATAATCAAACGCCATGTAGGCCTCAATATTATCCAATCAAAATGTAATTCAAGGTTGTGAAATTAACCAGAAAGGATGAAAATCTCAAGCTCACTCAAGATTTTGAAGTTTACAGACCACAGAATACACACAACCTTTCCCTTAAACTCAGATGGCTGCGATCTTGTGATGTCATGTTGAGTTCGGTAATAGTGGAGTAATGGCGCCCTGACCAGAGAATAAAGTGTAGCTAAACGCTGCTACACTTTACTCCCCTCTCCTGTTAATGTTGTTGCGGAAGTAGAGCGCCCACCCAAGTTAACACTGCAGTCAGCACTGCTGCTTTTGTTAGCACTGTTAGAGCTGTTAGCAATGTAAGCATGGCTAGCGCTACTATATGCAGCCATTTTGGCTAAGTGCAACATATCCTCATACAACAGTATGATATCCTACAAATTAGTGCCCCAAGAATGACGTTACATCTTCAACATAAAGTTATGTAATTAGTTATAGAGGTTAGGGTTAGGAAAACAAACATGGTTACCTTAAAACAACCCAAAGTCAAATGGTTCTGAACACCGGTCTCCAGAGAAAAGTCCTGGAGGAAAGTTCTGTGTTTTATGACCCATCCATCACCCCAGCCTGTATCCTTATGTGGACTGCTCGGGATCACCTCCCTCCTCACTCCCATCAGCATGTTGGTCACATGATTGCAGCTTTCCAAAATACGTGGGTTATGCAAGAATTACTAAGTCATGATTACGAAGGGTATGTAAGAATTACTTTTCGTAGAATAATCTACACACAGTGCATGAGAACATCCTGGTTTGTGACATCAGAGGAAAGAGCTGTGTGCAGAAAATCCCAGCCCAGACTCTGAATGTTGTATCACCGAAAAGAAAAACAAATTTTTTTCACATTCATCATCGAACCTTATGTTGAGAACCACTGAGCTAGACTGTTTGGTTTCCTGTGATGATTAGACCAACACACGGTGCAGCCATTAAACCCATTTTCACTCCTTCTCCTTACCTCGTCACTTCTCGCCTCAACACTTTCCCTCTGTTTTTTTTTCTGCCTCATGTGTTAAAATAGATTGGGGCGACATGTGTTTAATGGCCTGGCTGTTATGTTATTTAAAGATGTCACATTTCTGAATGGAATACCATAGGTATGCTATTAGACAGACTGGTCCACTCAGTCAGTTCCTGTCCAGACTAGGGTGAGTCAGACTTTTCCATTGCGTTGTCGAGTGCAGCGCAGACAGTTACAAAGTGATGTAGCATGGCCAGTAAGAGCTTAGTCATGAGCTTTAACCACAGTAGCTCTGGTGGTCGACTCCAAAGAAAAAAGAAAATGTGGACAACTGCAGATATGTTTTGGTTTAAACCCATCTGGTCCCCCAACCATTACTCCACACCGCTGACCTCAGTCTCTGAATAAATAAAGGGTCTGCAGCTTGGAGTCGGACAGAGTGTGTGCTTAGCCAGGCTGTCAGTTTAATTAATACCCTTTGACATTTTATTAATACATTACAATAAGAGTACAAGTTAACCAGACATCCGTCACATATGGGGTAGAGTTTTCTGTGTTTGGCTTTCAGTTTTGATGAAATGTCTTTTTTAGCATGAGTAGTTTTCATTACTGCCACAGAGGAGCAGTTAGCTTTTCATGCCCCTTAGTTTGAATGGGGGATGCTAACATTGCTAAGCATCCTTTTTAAGGACAAAAAAAACTGTGTCCAAATTCCATACCACATACTCACTCTATACACATCTTTGTTAATTACTGTATTCACACCAAAATAATGGAAAACAAAGTATACTCACGAGTGTACCTTATACTATTAATAGGGTACTCTACCTACCAAAAGTCAGATAGACAAATTATGTAACTATCTCGTGAGCATAGTGGAGTATTTAACAACTAATGAGACAAATATTCCCTTTAGGAGTTGGTGGAGACCAAAACAGAGTCTAAAGAAGAGTAAAAACTGGACCTACATTTGTCAGATGGCTTGAAACACAACACCAAATAATATTAATGTTACTCTGTGTTTGCTTGGTGTGTAAATACGCCACTGTTCTTTACAAAGCATAGGTTTAGCTTATTTGTGCTTCCCCCAAGTGGCCAAAAAAGTAGTTAATGCAGGTTTAATTACCAAAAGGTAATATTTTTGATCCTGATACCAATATTGAATATCGTCTAACTTTGCAGATAATACATGTTGGCTAGTGCACTTTTTTTTCCCTTACAAACCAACATTTTTGAAGAGGATTCCTTTCATTTGTTATAAAAGACTTGTGACCAAGAAACATATTAATCAACATATTGGGCAGCATAGTTTACAGTTAAAAAGCAAACTTGTCAGGGTTCTCTAGTGGACAAACTACAGTATATAATTGCAACACTGTTGCCAAAATATCTCAATCATACTAATACAATATACAGTATCTGTAATTAGCCTAAACTAGCTGATAATATTTGCCTGACCCAGTAGATACAGCTGCAGGAAGATCTTGGAAAACAATAAAATAAGTATTAATAATTTCTTGTTACAACAAAATTGTTGTATACACTGATCTTTTCTGTACTAAACAGCAGCATTGGTAGTGACGTTGTCTGTGTCTGCAGCATTATGACCATGGATGTCTAAAGAGACCTGGATATAGGGTTGGAGGTGCAGCCACGGTCATTCCTATAAAAGTTGCTCGGTGGCGCATGAAGCCGGCCGAGCTGGCTTCTTCCATTTAAATGCTCTGCTAACTGGAATGGGGAAGAAATTATTCAATTGGGCGGTTCTTCTAGACTTTCTGAATGTTATCAGACCAAATGGTTACAGTCCTGATGGTGAAACGAATCATTTCACAGGGGGTTGTGATCCTCAAAAAACATGTATCCACTGATTTACAGATGTCTCTTTTGCCATGTGAGTCAATATGAACAATTCTCCCATGTGACAGTGTAATTGCACTGTTTGGCCACTGCGAAATCTGGCTTCAAAGCCCAGCGCACTTCCTTGGGGCCTGATTACGACCTCATATTTATATTTATAAATAGGGTGGCAGCTTCTGGTCATAGTAATTATGACGGGTGACATAGTACAAAGAGCAACAGTCCATGTAGGGAGGAGGTTGGGGTGGATGTACGGGTCAAACAGAGGACTTTTACCCAGGAGACAGGTGTTTGTGTCCCGTGTGAATCCAAATGTCAACACTGAATTCTTTTAATTTATATTTGTAAGTTAACTTTTGTACTTAGATTACGTAAGGGGATGTACTTACATTATGTGCAGTGTTGGAAAGGTTAATTTTGAAATTTAATAGATTACTAGTAACTGTGAAAATTTAATATAGAACATAACTTTATTATGTTATAACATAACGTTATTATATTATTATTAATTGCTTCATCAAAGTAATGGAACTTATGACAGTCAGTTACTGTTTTATTGCTTTTCTGGCAAATGTTTAAACTGAGTGATAAAGCTGAGACGTTTTCAGAAATAGGCTCTGCCAATAAAACGCATTCCTGCACAGTGGTTACATGTATACGTAACTTAAGTTATGAAAAAAACATACTTATGTAAACTCAAACCATGACCTTTTCCTAAACTTATCAAGTAGTTTTGTTGCCTAACCCTGAACGTTACCCATGTGTTCAAAACTGTGGCTGTTTCAAATTGTTAAATAGATCCTGTTACTGTTAACAATCTAGTCTGTTGTTTGGGTACGAGGACGTTGTGGCAAAAACAGTATACTATGACAATAAGTATATAGTACAGGCTGTACTGTTAGTGCTGAGAATGGATAGTTTCATCCAAGAGAATGATTGTTTTGTTTCTTATACAAAATGCTTTAAAGTTAAATTTAACAGTGTTGTGAAAAATTTTTTACCATTGAGGAAACAGCATTGGAATAAGGAAACAGGAATATTATATTTGTATGGAATTGTGGAATACAACATTTGGAAACCAAAACATGTTGTACCATCCAGCATGTTGCAGCTTCAGCCACACATCTGTGCTGGACGCGTGTATTTGTCCATGAGAAGGTGCTAATGATTTAATGACAGAGGTCTGGGTTCACCCCGGCTGAAAAAGAGAGTGTGTGTTCTCTTTAAACCCAAACCCAAACCTCCCCCCTACTTTTCCGCCAGCTACCACCCAACCACACAGACTTCCCTTTGTTTAGGAAAGTTCCCGTGTGTACGGCTGACATCATCGCATGCTGCGTCCTGCGGAGGCGGCAGCAACTTAACCACACACGTTTCTGGCAGGCTCTGATGGAGATGTTGGAGGGAGCCTCAGACAAGGCAGCCCCCATCTCTGTGACTTCCTGATTACATGGTGCACGCAGTGCTGCAGCCTCTGCTGTGTGGACGCTGGCTGACGAAGCCTCTGCGGCTCGTCTTGCCGCCCCTCTGACTCAAACCTTGCCCAGACTTTACAGAGTTTATTCTGGAAGGTCCTGTTCTGTGTGGTACACTTTTTTTCTTTAGCAACCAGCACACAGCACAGTCGGCTATTTTCTGTTCTTTTTCAATGCCATTGCCGCTGCCTGCCTCAACCACTCCCGCCCTTACGCCAGCAGCAGACTGAAGTATGCCCCTCTGAAGTGCTGTGTGCAGTTCTCACCACAGTTAATGCTCACGGTTTCATGCTGTACTTTAGTGGAGAGGAAATACCCCCTATTCAAGTCTGTGAGGTCTTCTTTTTTTTCCTCTGTCAGCTTTTATGATCAGCACATTGCTGAAAAACACGTCCAGACTAAGAGCCATTTTGAAATGCCTTTTTGAAGATTAATATTTTGGAGTCATGTGTCTTTTCATTGCTTTGAAGTACAATTAACAAACATCATGTGGAGCAAAAAGCGTGACGGTCACACTGAGCTATCCCTCTCCTGACTATTCAAACACAGCCCGTGTGTGTGGGGTTTTGTATGTGTGTGTGTGTGTGTGTGTGTGTGTGTGTGTGTGTGTGATCATCCTTATAGAGCTGGGAGGGGCAATAATAGGAATGGAGAGGGAGCCCCGGTCGCTCTCACCCCTCTCTCCTCCTCTGGGCAGCCGGAGTCTCAGCATTCCTCTTGTGGGTGATAATATGAACTAGGGAGGGGTGGATGCATTGCCAATGTCAAACTGCCAGGGTGGAGGAGCAGAGGGTTTACATGAAGTGGTATCACAGTGATTTAATTACACAAACAAATCATAACTGTTGTCTCCCGCAGCAGCTTCATAAAACAGATGATTCAGATCACAGAACGTAACGGTTCTTTGATTTTAAGATTGCCACTTTGATAATTTTATGTTTTAAAGTGAAAGATAACAGTACTTTTTGGAAACGATTAGAAACAGCTGAAATCACTCAGATGACTCTGTCAGGTTTGATTATTTCTGTTTGCTTTCATGCTGATAATGATTCAAAGCAGATAATCTGTTTGTAATCACACTTTGAAAGGAACCGTCTAACCTTGCGAGCGGGCTTCCTCACTTCATCACACTCTTTCCTGCTGCCTAAATAAACAGCATTGCTAGGCAGCAACCCATTTCCTTACACAAATATACAGGGCTTTGCAGGCTCTTAACCCTGACAGGGATCCTCCTCCAAATCACATGTTGTGCCTCCCCACTCCGAGCTTTTCACTCTTGTTGTGGGCACTCCTCGCCTCGAGTGCTCTTCTTGTGTAAGTGAAAACTGTGGTCTCCATTTCAGCATTTCCCTGACGATCACTTCAGCTGACAATCTCATCCACAGCGGTGTATAATTAGGCGGGGTTCAGCATCTGCGTCTGTAACACTGGCACTGACATGGTCTGTGGATGGTGATGTGAACATGTCCAGTTTTTTGCCCACTCAGGCCAGTTTTGACTCAAAAATTCAGATTGGTTCAGTTTTATTTTTATATATGCTATAGTTAAGGATAAGAATACTGTTTCTTTTGATTTGCAGTAAGGTGTAGTTTAGTTTTGAGTTATTACTGCGTGAATTTCAACGTGAATTCCTTGTAGATAGAATAATATTAATAATGCAACAAACAGAACAGCTAGGACAGTCTGGTGCATTCATTTATTGTAATGCAGCCTTTAAAACCAGGGAAAGACAGCAGTTACAATATTACCATATCCAAATATAGCATACAATCAATTTTGTAGCTTTAACCCCTCAAATAACATTAAATATGAACAATTTGTAATAAAATCTTTCCTTCTAATGCTGTACTATATTCCTGTAATTTCTTATCACACGCATTGTGTTGCCTGCGATTGTTTTGACGTCAAAAGGCCAAGTATTCTGCTCTAATTCATCCCCCATCGCGCTGTATTGATAACATACATAACTCTCAGACAGTGTGTCAGTGGTAGCTACTGTGCTCAGATTTCACTCTGTGGGTTTGGGCCTCATGCCTGCACTCTGCAGTTTGGGTGGTTGAGGTCATCCTGGCAGGAGGCCTCCTGTCAAGCAACACCTATGGAGGTCTGGGAGTGCTTTAGAAGCTCTGAGTCAAGCCCACCACTTCCAGCGAGTAGCGTTTCTCTCCAGCTCCATCGTGCCGGGATCATTTTACTGATAAAGATCAGAGCAGGGTCACTGCTGAGAGTTTTTCTTGACCCTGATTGGCCGAGGCTTGGTGGGGCTGACATGACTTTTCTGAAACATTAGCTTAGTCTTGTCACAAATCACAACGCTGCTCGCCGTAGGTGGTTTTTCTGCTCTCTGGCAGCGGCGGCCTCCTTCAGCTACTGTAGGATCAACATCTTGGCAGGCCTGACATGAACTGATGGAGAAAGTGTACACAGGCCATTGGTAGTAAATTAAAGGAGATGACAAGGGTGATTACAAGATCTTAAATGGGTGCTTTGTTTGAAAACCATCATGCTGAGAGCCTGACCTCTGAAAGACCTGCGTTAGTCTTTAACTGCATGTTTTTTTGAAGGGGACACGAATGCTTAAACACAACTGTCTCTTCTCCCCTCTCAGCTCCATGGCTACATGGAAAGCGAGCCGCTTACTCTGCAGTTGTTCATTGGCACTGCTGACGACAGGCTGCTGAGGCCCCACGCCTTCTACCAGGTCCACCGCATCACAGGGAAGACGGTGTCTACCCCGAGCCACGAGGCCCTGCACAACAACACCAAGATCCTGGAGATCCCACTGCTGCCAGAGAACAACATGCGGGCCATGTGAGTATCAGGGGCTGTACCTGTCCAGTAAGGCGTCTACAGCAGGTTCAAATATGTTCACATGTCCACAGTAGGTTCAAACCGGGATAAAGAGTTATTCTAAGTCTTCAGGGGAAGAATACAAGTCAAATCTCAAGTAATTTAAGATTTGTCTCGGGTGTCAAGTTTGGATCCATTCAAGACCTGATGTGGACTTGTCTTAAACGATTCGAGACTTGGACTGGCCCAAAAGACTTACAGTAAGGCCTTCACACATCAGGAATGTTTCTCCATCCAATTCATTGGCACATTCGAACTGTTGTTTCTGTCATGAGTACTCTCACAGAGAAGAATATTCCACAACCAATAAGCGATGTAATTTTTTTCTCAGAACAAGGACAATTTTTCTGAACTTTCATTTCACAAATAGAGGCATCAGCCAATCATGTTGCACCTATACTTATGATAATTATAAAACAACAACATGGAGGCTCTGTAATCCAAACTAAGATGGTAAATATTACTCTTTTCAACCTTGACAAAGGCAACACATACCGAAACCACTCGCAGCATCTTGATAAGAGGAAACTCAATAAAATAGCTCACAGTATCTTCGGCTATACAACAACTTACTGTACAGACTGCCACATGCTCTGGGTCACAAGGATCCCAGTAGTTGTCACAAATTTGCAGCGCACCCGGTATAAGGTTTTTTGATTATTATTATTATTATTATCATTATTATTATTACTATTGAGTATTTCACCAGGTTGATGGTGTGTAACGGCCTTTAGAAATAATTCTAGATGTGTAGGTTAAAAGTGGTGAATCTGGTAAATGGTTAAACGTTTTAAACATCGAGAGTTATATTCCAGTTGATGAGGCTAAGTCCAAATCAAGTCTCAAGTCATTTAAGACAAGTCCAAGTCAGGTCTTGAGTCATTTAAAACAAGGTAAGTCTCAAATTATTGGAGAGAAGTCTATTTCACTCAAGACTCTGAGATCTCTTCAAATTCACAGTCCAAAAATAGGTTTGTTTGTTTGTTTGTTTGTTTTTAGCAAAAATTAATGTGTTTAGGAAGTACTGAGCACATGATTGGATAAATGAAAATGACAAATGAATTATACTACAGGAGTTTTGTGAGAGTGTAAACTATAAACAGATGTTTTGATATATCTTTGCTGTTGTTAATCCTGGTCCCCAGTAAATGAATATGTTTGCCAAATTCTATGGAGACATTCAGGTATTCAAGGTAACTCAGCAGGACTAACTGATATACAAACGGTCATTTTATGGTAGCAGTTTTCCTTTTAGTCTTTTGATACAGTCCTTAAGTCAAAATTTAACATAAGCAAATACGTTCTTTTGTGTGTATGTGAATGTTCACCAAAGCTGTGTTCTTTGCAGTCCCAACCAAGTCATAACTTGGTTAACACAGGCTTAACTTGTCTAAAGTGGCTTAGCACTTGAACTCTGAAAAGCCCTTGAAATAAGTCCTGGCATGAAATATTGAGCATGCATAATGCTGTAAACACCAGCTTCTCTGCAAAGATGTGCATCACTGTTGTTACATGAAAATCTCTAAACTCAAATTTAAGG
Organism: Epinephelus fuscoguttatus; assembly: GCF_011397635.1. NCBI lineage: Eukaryota > Metazoa > Chordata > Actinopteri > Perciformes > Serranidae > Epinephelus > Epinephelus fuscoguttatus. The sequence continues at coordinate 14,620,698 of NC_064768.1, read as the reverse complement.
AGTTTACTTCAACTAAGGGACCCTTCCGGTCCTCTTCAGGGGGAAATGTTGTTCCTCTTGGGCTCATAAAACTATCAAAACATGTTAGATCACTGTTTTTCTACAAAACAAACAAACAAAAAAACAGCTAAATCTGTAGATATGAAGTTTGCTGCTGATGTTTAGTTTTTTGTGTGTGTCCACAAGTGTGTGTGTGTGTTGTGAAGTGTTGCCCTCTGTACACAGATGGGTGGCTTTCCTGTTTTATAAGCCTCCGAGATCAGATTACTGGGGGAAGCTCTGGGCTGCTAACAGGGACCTGGGGTTTGTGTCTGAGCTGCCGACAGCAGTAACAGCAGCAGCAGCCTGCTAGCGTCAGCACTTTCTCTGTGTTTTAATGGATGTAACACATAAGCTCCTCTTATACAACGACTTTACCTCAGGATACGGTTTCGCTTTTCTCACGGGGGACACGCCCCAGAGGGCTTACAGTGTAGACAGGGGATTTGAGGGAGATTTATTCGTTTTGACATGTCCTCCAGTTTGACATATAGATGTTTTATTATGTGGTATAGAAAGGGGCATTATTATATTTCTGAAAAAGTTATTCATGATGATTCAGGGGGCTGTGTGTTAAATTAAATCACTAATCAACATCAGTTAGCTAACTTGAAGCCACAAATGGTCAGCTTGGTATGACTCCAAGTAACGCTTAATAAATTAAATGATACAATACAATTAGTGTAAACTTTATCTCAGGCACTGAATGGATGCCTCAGTATGTGGTTTTGCACTCAGCCTGTCTGCGTAGGCGGAGAGCTGAACAGCTGGGGTCCTTAGCATCAACACCTGATTGCTTCGCCAGCGGAGCAGACCCTGGTGTCTGGTGAGAAGAATGTTAGGGAGTGTTCAAATGTGTGTAAAAGTTGACATTAACTAGGCTTTGAGGAATGCGGCATCAAGTAGCACGGCGATGGAAAAGCCAGAAAGCGTTTGGAAGAGGCTTGAGGTATTTAAGTATGAAAAAGTTAGATGAGTGCAGACAGAGAGGAAGAGGAGGAGGAGGAGGAGGGGGGCTTTTATTAAGTGACTGATGAAGAAATCATTACAGCCAACTCTTTTTGTAAGATTTGTGGAAGGGGAGCAGTATTTTAGGAACCATCTCTTGTGTGTCATAACAACGATTTTCCTGATTTGATGAACGTTTCCCAGTCTGTAGAGTTTGAGTTTCACTCAAAAGTGGATGCACTGAGGTGTAGAAGCTCTGTTGGAGGCGGTGGTGTTAATCTTCTGTTGACATGACTGCAGCCTCCGTCAGGACCATGCTAATGGAGTCCAGAGTGAAAATCCCTCTTGAATTAGCTGCAATACTGTATAAATCACAGCCTGATTACCTTTAGATGTGAATATATCATTAGTGTATGTGATAGTTTGCCTTGCTGACAGGCAGACTTTGGCAAACTCTTCATCTTTTGTCTCCTCAAACACAGAATTGACTGCGCAGGGATCTTGAAGCTGCGTAATTCGGACATTGAGCTGAGAAAGGGGGAGACTGACATCGGACGCAAGAACACACGTGTGCGGATGGTTTTCAGAGTTCACATTAACCAGGCCACGGGGCGAACAGTGTCCTTGCAGGTTTCGTCCAACCCCATTGAGTGCTGTGAGTACATCTTCTATTTGTTTTCCCTTGAAAATGTCACCTTAACGCCTCATTCCTCTCATGACATTTGAATAGTACTCAAATGGTTACTGGAGAATAGACTACTCTAAGACTACCAACTGCCCATTTAATAATCCTTCCATATCGATACTGTGACATGAGACTAGATATCAACTTATAATTTAGATATTGTAATATCACAGGTGTCGTCTTTTCTGACGCTTTTGATTTGTAAACGGTCTATAAAGCAGGGGAAAACTTAGCCTACTTTCTCAGTATCTTTTACTTTGGTTTGGTTTGGTGATGTCAGCATTACTACACAAGAGTGGTAATGTGGGTAGTAGACCCACTGAATGTGGAAAAACAGACATAATGCTGAAATCTCAGACTGTTTATCATTTGATTTGTAAAAGCATGAATGTTTCCCGAATGTACTTCTTTACACTAAAAGAAAGAGAGGAAAATTTGGAGGTGTTGTTGTTGATAGGTTATTCTGCAATGGTTTTACAGGTCCGGCCCAGTTGGGATCAAATTGGGCTGTATGTTGCTGATAAACTAAAATGAGTTTGACACCTCTGTGCTAAACTCATCTCATACCCATATGCCTCAGCTGTACTTTATTAGTAAATGCAAGCACGCTAACAGGCTAAAAAAAGATGGTGGACATGATGAACATGATACCATCTTAACATCAGGTCCATGTCATTGGTTCGACAGCCCATTGATTTGACATCCCATTAGTCCGACTGTCCGCGGTGCTGAACGGCTCACGGCAGGCGTATGGTGCACCGTGACTGGCTTGAGGCGGAGCAGGCTCACGGCTTATGTGTTTGCCACTTTCTTTTTCATTTTAACCCACACCATGATCTTTTCCTGACCCTAACCAAGTGGTTTTTGTGCCTAAACCTAACCAGACCTTAACCACAGGGCATCTTGATGATTTCGGAACGGACTTAGGAACAATGAGTTTAATATGGTCGGAACAATGGGCTGTCGAACCAATGGGCAGTTCCCCTTAACATCAGCCTGTCAGCATTGTCATTGCGAGCATGTTGGCATGTTGATGTTAGCATTTAGCTTAAAGCATCCCTGCCTCACAGGGCTGCCCACATGGCTGTAGACTCTGTAGAAAATGCTGGAAACCTTGACAATTTCAGGCCTCTATTACAGGACAAAACATGTACGCACACACTACATGGCTAAAAACCAGCCTCTTGCCCAAAGCTGCCAAATTGCTAAACTCACCCTGACTGATATATCCTTCCCCCCACTGACTGAACTCACTATAATGCGATATGTCCATGTGCCATACTCTTACGCTGCTACTGATACTTATTTGCATCTATCTTGTTTATTTGTAGACTGTATAGCACTTTGAGCACTGCCCCTAGTTTGACTGATTTATACTATTTTGACTTTCTTTTATATTTTTCTAGTGTTATCAAAATAAGGGAGTGCTATCATAATTCCAATGTCTTGTCTTGTTTAATCGCATCGCATCTAAAAGTATTGTATCGTATCATATCACATCATATTGTATTGTGTAGTATCATATCACATTGCATCCTATCGTACACTGTATTAAAAAAAAATTGTAAAAAACAAACAAACAAACAAACAAACAAACGAACAAAAAAAAAACGGTCAAATGACTTGCATTGGGGGTTGACAATCAAAAACCATGCAAATAAATGAAAATATCCTAAAACAATATATATAAATACATTTATATATGTTTTCATTAAAGGTCTTGTGGACATATACTGTTATTTTACAGTTTTTCCCTAAATTATTATGAACACACAACATCAATTAAATGATTGCATTAAAAGTTTAGCAGAAAAAAAACTTAATTATTACAATCAAATACCTCTGATACCTGGCAGTAGTAGCTGCCAAACAAAAACTGTAAAATTACAGTTAAATATCATATTTAAAAAAAGTCCAAAACCAATAAATTTACAGAATTTCTAATAAAGGTTTTGCAGAGAAATATTGTTATTTACAGTTACAGTTTTTCCTGCATGTAACGTGCCAAATAATATCATGTTATATCGTATTGCATCGCATCATATCGTGTTTTAATGTATCACATCGTATCATATCGTATCGCATTGCATCGCATCGCATCGTATCGTATTGTATCGTATCGTATCGTATCCCATCTGAAATTAACAAATCTGATGTTAGAAACTCTTTGGCATATGACACGTGACAAGGGGGGCAAGTAAAAGTTGCTCCATTGAAATTTAAATATTTAGTCAATAGGCCGAAAGTTGGCAGAAAGATAATCAAGTAATCCTTGAAGTTATATATCAGGTGAAAATGTCAAACAGTCAGTGGGTCAAGCTTCTCAGATGATTTATTTATTGTTTTGTTATTGTAATATAGATACTGTTGGGTTTTCTGCTGTTTTGGGGCTATTTTCTCTAACTTGAAAATTTTATGGATAAACACTTAATTAATTAAAAGATAAACATTAGATCAATTGGTAAAAATAGCAATAATTCAGTGCAGCCCTGTAACTACTGGTGCATGTGATTATGAGCTACATTTTAAATCAACAGTATTTGTCTGTGTAAAGTTAATGTAGGGCTTGCTCAATAAACTCTATCGACTGTGCAGTGCACTGGAGTTGACCTTTCACTGGACTGGGATAAACTCAGGCACATCAACCACTTCATGTGGTTCTGGCAGTCAGAGCTGCCATAGAGATTAAGTCTTATGAGGTAAATGAAAGACAGTAGTTAAACCATGATCTCAGCCCCTTGAAATAGACCATTGTTAGTTTCTGAACGACTGCCACCGAGCAATTGTTTTTGACCAAAATTCACTTTGTGTGTGAGTGAAGCAGAACGACAGACAGAAACAGAGAGATGTGGGAAAGACTGATGGATTCCAAAAACGGAGAATTTGAGTTTTATCAAAATCAGAAAAGCAGAAGCATCGAATTACTAAGAGATGATCCTCATATGAGAAAACTATTCAGGTTTTATTGAACCTCTATTTATGTATCCCGGTCAATCACGATGAAATTACAGCTATCTTTCACAAGAGAGACCTGGCCAAGACATCAGCATTATAGACGGAAAAGGTTTGCAAATATTTCATGGCAAGTAATAAAAAGAAGAACTGAAAGGGAGTGAGGAATAAGAGGCCAAAAGGTAAGAGAGAGGAGTAAAACAGACGAAGAGACGAAAAGAAACACTTAAACCAAATATTTGAGACAAAACATCCACCATAATTTCGGAAAACACAAATAAACACAACATGGAGTCTCTCTTTACTTACTGGCAAAGAGTCAGCTTAATTCTAACGTAAAGAGGTGGAGGTTTACAGCTGACTGCTCCGTGAGAGCTGTCTAGGTTAGTGATTCAGCCTCAGTCTGGATGCTCAGGTCTGCATGGGGAGTGGGTGTGTATTAGCAGAACGATGAGGCCGGTTTCTCTTCTCCCTCCCACAGCCCAGAGATCAGCCCAGGAGCTGCCGCTGGTGGATAAGAGGAGCTTGGAGACGTGTCCTGCCCCCGGGGGGGAGAGGATGCTCATCGACGGACACAACTTCCAGCACGACTCCAAGGTGGTGTTTGTGGAAAAGGCTCAAGGTAAAATAGGAGGAGTTCTGGACTCCCAGTACAGCTGTGTGTGTGTATGTATGTGTGTGTGTCTCCCTCTCCGTTGTTGGAGAAACCCCAGGACTGCCTCCCTCCTCTCCTCCGCTCTCCCCCCGCCGTCAAAATATCCTCCATCCTGCCAGAGTGCCACATGTGGTGCACATTAATGCGCTGTATTTTTAACCCAGCAGATTTACATTTGCAGAAGTTTCCATTGCCTGTTCAGCAGAGGAATGGATCACAAATGCAGCATGTGTTGTGTGTATGGGTGCGTGTGTATGCGTGCGTGCGTGTGTGTGTGTGTGTGTGTGTGTGTGTGTGTGTGTGGGTGGCTGTGCACGTGGTGTGGATGCATACGCTTTTGTGTGTGCCATGCCTCAGTATTTGTTTCTCTTTTTCTTACTTTAAGCCGTTTTGGTTTGGAGGGGAGAGGGGACTGCTCCCAGATGTTGATACGAGGAGGTTTACAAACAGCAATTTCCTTGATTAGCTTCAGCGAGGCAACGTGAGGTATGGTTTGGGCCGAGGCTGAGCAGTGTAAACACGTGTGATCCTATCGGCCTGGTGACTCATTCAGAAAAAGAGGGAAGCCTTTTCATTGTTCCACCTGTGGAAGGAAGAATTCAAGGCTGCCCCTCCGCCCCCCCCTCCAGCACTGTACAATGGAATAGTGAGGTTGTTTATCAAAACAAGAAGTGATTGAATGAGCGGAGGCCTTGTTCCTAATTTCTTTGATTAACCCTGAGCTCTTCCTGAGAGGAGGACAGATCAGTCTTTAAGTCGTGTAACGCTTGTCAGAGCTGCTCTAAAGACAACAATAATGTCTCGTGGTTGGATTAAACTAAAGTTAAAGATGTAATATATAACTTGTATTTATTAGAATGTCTAAAAACAACTGGACCAATATTATATATTTGTTGAGTTGTGTATTTACATTATCCCAAACGTTTCCAGTAATGTTCAAACCCAGAGAAGTCTGTAATTTTAATCAAGGATACAATCTGTGTCATTTGGCCGCCGTCACCTGTCAGTGGCATCATGTCTCCTTATTGCATGCAGGATTGTGGGTGTCTGGAACAAATTACTTTTAATCCCTTTTTAAGCTACATATTTACAATACATTTATTGGATCTTGTTCGTTTTTAACCATATAGTTTCACCCAATAAAGAATTTTAAGTTATTTGACATCTGGATCTTAAGTTATCAGAGAAACAAGCTGAACAAATGCCAAACAGCACTGAAGAAACGCTGATTTTTAACGTAAAACTGCTTTATTTAGACTTTTTACCGGTTTAAATCACTGGGTCTGTTTGTTTTGGAGAGGAGGAGACCTCTGTGGGTAATTCAGCTCCCGGTAAAAACGGCCTGAATGTCTAGATCTTAAATTATCAGAGAAAAAAGTTGAGCACATATTAGCAGGAGCTGAGTTAGCAGCCCCCTTGCAACAAGCCAGAGAGTATAAAAAACAAAACCCACTGATGTTTAATATGAAACTGATTTATTCAGCATTTTTAGCGGTTTAAATGACCAGGTCTTTTTGCTTTGGAGAGGAGGAGACCTCCTGAACATCTGGATCTTCAGTTATCAGAGAAAAACGGTGCACTCACATTAGCAGGAACTGGGCTAGCAGCCCCTCTGTGACAAGCCAAACAGCATTAAATTGAAACTGCTTTATTCTGTGTTTTTACTGGTTTAAATAATCAGTTCTGTTTCTTTTGAAGAGGAGGAGACCTCTGTGGATAATTTGGCTCCCTGTAAAAACCTCCTGACCAATAAACACTGAAAGAATCCTAACCAGGAGAAACAGATCAGTGATGGTATTGCTCTGTTTTTTGTTATTATTTTGATTTAGAGAACTCTGGGAGCAATAAAACAAATACATATTGTCCCTGTAAAAGACAAAGAACCGTACTTCGAGCACCCGTAAGCCAGCAAACAAAGATGGAGGTCTGGTTAAAAAATAAAAATACCTCTGTGTTTGTTAATATTCGAGGCAAGCTCATTAGCTTAACCAGCTAGTCCTATGCTTATCAGATATTGAACTTTGATGCTATGCTAGGCTAACAAATCTTTGGAATTAGGAGTCATTTTCTGGCTTGAATGGATTGTTATTTTTCTTGATAATTTAAAGATGGGTATTTTTAATTTTTAAGTTCAAAATCTAATAAACATTAGCCTAGTTATTTAAGCTGATCAGCTAGCCTCCAGGTGTTAACAAACACAGGAGTATTTTTATTTTTGAACTAGACCTCCATCTTTGGTAGCTGACTAACATTAACCAAGACGGTTTTGGTGAGTTCTGTTTTGTTTCTATTGAGTGTAAAGTGTGTTTTATAATGAATTAACAAGGCAATTAGACTAATGTTAGTTTTAGTACAGTGAAATAGAGAAACTTGCCACTGTAACAACCTCCAGCTCTGGTTTGATCAAAATAAGCATGTGATTCGATTCGATTTGATTTGATTCAGTTCGATTCAATTCAGTTCAATTCAATCCAATCCAGTCAATTCAGTTCAGTTTAGTTCAGTTTAATTCAATTCAAAAAGCCTACTATTACAAATCACAATTCGCCTGAGAGGGCTTTACAGCATACAACATCCCTCTGTCCTTGGACCCCCACAGTGGATAAATTAAAAAACTCTCCTCCCAAAAAAATAGTAGGGATCCCTCTTCCAGGATGGACAGACGTACAGTGTCATGTGTACAGAGTACAGAGAGTTAGATATGAAAATATGCAAGATGTACACGCTATTTCTGTGATTTCAGCCTAGCTAGCAGCCTTATGCTTATCAGAGATTCAACTCTGATATTACCTTAGACTAACCAATCTTTGGAATAAACATCAGTTTTGTGGCTTTTCTGTTTGGATTGCTGTTTTTCACAATATTTTAAAGCTGGCAGTTTGGTAGCCTCAAGTTCGAATTCTGCAGTTCACACTCTGATAAGCATTCAGCTGGTTAGTTAGTCTAATTAGCTGGCCTCTAATTATTAACAAACACAGGAGTGTTTTTATTTTTCAACCAGGCCTCCATCATTGGCAGTTGACTCATGTTAACCAGGATGGTTTTGGTGAGTCATGGCAATTAAGCCAGTCTTAGTTCGGTGAAAGAGAGAAACTTTTCCACTGTTCCGACAATCAACAACTCAGGTTTGGTTGGTAACCAACTTGGTACGTTTCACTGACTCAGATGTGAAAATATGCTGGCCAAAGATGTTATTTCTATGACTTTGACCTTCTAATAATCATAATTTAATCCTATAATAATGATAATTCAAGCTGTATCCACTGAGGAAGATCATGAGATGTTTAAAAAAAAACAACTAATAAGTGGAAGTCAAGATTCCTTTTTGTTAGTCTGCTTTTTCCGAAATCAAGAATACACTTTTTTATCCTCTCATACCAGTTTTTCACAACAGTCCAAGCCCGTCCCTGCTCGGCTCAGTCACAGTAACTGTAGTTCTTTAGCTCCAACCAATGAGTTTACTTCTGCCTCCATGAAACTACAACTTCAGTCGCTGGGAGGATTAGCTTTACAGCAGCAAAGAGAGACATGACCAGTTGTACAGTCTTGTGTTGGTCAGCAGCAGCAGCTCTGAATCTGACTGTCTCTGGGGCCATGTGCAGCCTCTGGACTGCTGTCGATGGGTGTGCTCCCTTGTTTTTGATGAGGGTTTCCCCGCGTCTGGCACCAGCATCAGATTCCTGGGCAATCCTACCATGGAAACACCCTTAAGCCAGGCTTCCACAACACTGCCCCCCCTTCTGCTTCCCTCCATCCTTCCACCTCTCTATCCAAGCTGCCTCTGTGCCACCAGTTCATTAACTCTGCAAGCTGTGGGCTCCCTACGGATCATACTGGGTCTTCTCTACAGCTGGTCTCTGTTTAAACAAATAGATAAATAGATACAGTTGACAAGTAGAGACATCATTAATCTCTGGGGTGAAAGGGCGTCACTCGTTTAATAACATACAAATATGACAAGATGCAAAAACACTAATTTGCATGTTTAAAAAAAGATTCAACTCATCTCAGCTTTCACGTGTAGAGCTGGAAATTTAATATGCCTTTATTGTTATTTTACTTGCGCCAAAGCAAAGCTCTGAGAAACAGTTTTAACGATCAAACTCATAAATCCAGAGCGGTGAATGTTGTTGCCACAAAGAGCTTAAGTATTTAATTTCACCGATGTACAATTTTCCTGCAAATTTTCCAATAAAGCGCTCATGCAAAATAACATTCACAAAGCTGCGGTAACAGAACATGTGGGCATTGACATATTGGGTGTTTGCATGTGTCGCGTACTCACAAATGTGTGTGTGTGTGTGTCAGAGTTTCCCCTGTCATAATAGGCAAGATGGGACACCCTGCCTTAAGAAGCTGCCAACAAACTGAAAATTTCATTTGTTTTGGTTTCTGCCTTACTGTTCGATGGTCTAAATGATGTTTCCACATCTGTGTGTGTGTGTGTGTGTTTGAGAGGAGGAAGACAGTGACAGCGAGGTCTCATGTGTATTTGTGTGCCTGCACAGTTTCATATTGATGTTTTTGAGTGTGTTGTTGTTGCTACCCATGACTCACGCCGAAGGAAATCCCTGTTTCCCCCCACAGAGACGCACTCTGTCACCTGTTGCTCAGTCAGAGCACAACATCTGAAAACAGTAACTGCATGTCAGCTCTGCTCCGTCACGCCCCCCTGCCCCTCCTGTCTCCTGCCTCAATGCCGCCTCAGTAGAAATAACCAAGATAGCATCAGTTCAGTTGTCACTCCTGGTTACAGCCAATCAGTCGTAAGAGATTACTGTACAGCCTCAGTGCTGCAGACATCAGCCTGTAATCTAAACCTGACTCAATCTCACCTTGCTTTCATTTGCCCCGGCTCTGCCCAGAAGATGCTGTCTCCGATAAGTTGCACTCACTCTATTCAGGAAATTAGGCCCTTCTGTCCTTTATTCACCTCTGATTTTTTGTGGTGTGGTATTCTGGGTTTTGCTGGAAGTGTTCTCAGATTAAATTTATTGTCTCAAAATAAAAAAACTAAAGGTGCAAAGATTGGAGAAGACGCTGTGAAGGAGAAACATTCAAATACAAGTTATTATATGAGATTTTATAATTCAAAAGCAGAAGTGTGACAACTGCATCTATCTCCAAAATGTCAACTCCCATTAAGCTAAGAAAAACAGCCCTGTTTTGAGCTTTATGAAGGTGCTTTTATCAGCTTATCAAATGTGTTTTAATGATTTGTACTGCTGAAGAAGTAAGAATTTGCTGCTTATATGACAATCTCATAGCAAAGCATAGAAAAATATATTAGGCTTATATGTAATGTGGGCTTAGAGGACATGATAGGATTACATTAAAGTAAATAAAGGATTAAATATAGAATTATACTAAAGTAATAAAACTTATTTAAACAAAACATGTTCATTAACTTAAGTTAAAAAGAGTAGACGAGAGTGAAACATATGTAACAGTAACAAAACTAACTTAAAGGTCCACTTTCAGCTGCATGGCATGGTCTTCATTCAACTACTGGAGATAAACTAGAGCCTATCCATTATGCATTACTTCTCAAAATGACACATCAGAGTGGATTAACCCACTTATGCCAAAACCACTCAGCAGCAATCAAATTATATTAAGTATTCTTTGTATTACATTTGTACACTGATGTTTAAAATATATAAGATAAGGATAAAAAGTAACGCCTGCACATTTTGCCACAAAGGTTTAATAAAGACCATGCTTAAGTCTTATTGGATCCATGTCAGGTCAGAATGCTTAGTAAGTGGAAACCACATCTACATTTGTACATAATGCACACCAAAAGGCCGACAAGCCCTATAATGGCAGGTGTGGTTAACCATCCAAACTGCACAGGGTGATAAAACAACTGGCAATAAACATAGAGGAAAAACAGTAATATAGGAGCCATACTTCAAAATATCAGACATAGAATTAGATTTAAATATTTAAAAAAAAAAAAAGAATAAATAATAATAATAATAATAAATGAACAAATAACAAAAAATATCTATCTATCTATCTATCTATCTATCTATCTATCTATCTATCTATCTATATATATATATATATATATATGTATATGTGTGTTTAAAAGATTAATAAGTTTCTTAACTCTCTTCCTCTGTCTCTTCCATACTGGTCTTTGTCATGACAGACACAGTCACCTAGCTGTGAGTTTGATAATGATGAGTAATTATAGTCTCTTCAGTTGCAAGGCGGGAGGTTTTCATTGGTTGAAACCTATGAACAGATGGTGTCTACCAAGTCAAACAGGATGTGTCTGACTTGTTAGTGTAGCCTACCTTGTTAGCAAGCTAACTTTCTAACCCTGCAGTAGCTCACAAGGATTTTGGTCAGTGTTACTGAGGATTTTGTTCAATTGTGCTAACTTTGGAAAACTTGCTCTGTGTACTGATGATGTCAGAGGGCTGTGATTGGTTGATGTTGATCCAGGAACATGTCCTACTTGGTTAAATCATGTTGTGTCACAGTAGACACAGGACATGAAAGGGTTAAATAAATTGCATTTGCACTGTATTTTGATAAAGATATGTTCAACATGTAGGAGAATTTGAATCCAGTTGAAACTGTGATTGTGCTTCTGTTTCAGAGCCGTGTAGTTGTCTGGAAATAATGCACCCCCTCCAGCCAATCACAATCCAGTTCTGGCCAGTACTACTTTTGAATGTGGCCATTGTATTAAGTGTATCATTGTATTCCCTTCATATGGTGTATGAATACTACTAGTTTTGTGTTCTACTCTTATTGATTATTTGTTCTTAGTTTCTTTTTTTTACTCTCCTCCAGTCTTTTCTTTTAATAACGTGTGGTTTTCTGCTCAGTGCTTCCCACCATGATTGATAATAGCTTAATTTGAGTGAGAGATCCTGGAGGAAATCCTTGCAGAGGAGAAACCCCCTTGTGAAAAGAGCTCTTTCACATCTGGCCTGTTGCACTGGACAGCTGCCTGCTCTGCTGTGCTCAGTATCACTGTGAATAACTATTTCCCTGCTCCATCAAACCTCCTAAGCTGCAGGGTAGCTGTGTTTTTATTGACTCATCTACCTCACCTGTTCATCTTTTTTGCGAGCAAATGAGTCGCAGCTTCAAACAGGTAGAGACCTGGATGAGCTTCCTGCGTCTGCCTGGAACACCCAGACAATTTTGTCTAATTGTCGTTGGCCAGAGCAGCCGCAGAGGTAACAGGAACCTGAAAATTGAACTGTGAGAGGATTATCGTGCTGCAGAGCTGCCAGATGGTGTCTGGAATTACCTGTAGAAAATTACAGATAACCATCCTCCTTTTAGCCCCATGAGAGCTGTGAGTAAGATGACAATAATGTAACAGCAAAAGAAGTGAGGCTGTTTTGAACATGTGGTAGCTGCGTTAGCTCTGCTAGCTTTGAGCAGTGGTTTTGTTCGGAGGGAAGGGCGGTCAACCGGCTTCGGTTTCATTGCATTCATAGAACAATGACTTCCACTTGAAGCCGCTCAGTGGTTTGGCTGCCTCTGACACTTCTGAGAACAATGGCTGTTTTCATAAACAAATCAATTACAGCCACATAAACAGTGGGGATTGTGTTTTCATAAATTACAGTGCATGATTCATAAAAATTGCAGGCCTGTTTGAGGAACTCCAGAGATTGATTTCTTGATGAAAGCGTTGCTTTGCGTCCAGATGACGCTGCTCAGTGACAGGCGCCACTGTAGCTGCCGTTGCTGCAGAGTGGTAGTCAGTATCTCGTCCTCGCAACCGCCGCCATTTATCAGCTCGTAGCTCAGCTCAGTCGCCACCCCTTCCTTACCGCAGCAGCTTGCATGCAACTTGCAAAGTCCACGTGTTTTCAGGGCGGGAGGAAGGAAGAAGTTTCAGTCATCAGTCAGAGGACAAGGGAACTCTTTCAGCATGGGTAGAGCATGTGTTTATATTTACTGTATGTTATGAGCGCTTGGGCACACGCCACCCCGCTGTTTCACTCTGGGCACCAAACTTTTACTCCACCCAGCCCCAATTAAGGAGCACAAGGAGCTGTTTGATTCCCTTTATAAACCTAACATGACAAATAACTGTATTGTATATTGTTTGATCCCCCTCGGCTGCCATGACTCTGTACAGCACACCGCCGCTGTGCCATTGACTGCTCTGTGTTATGTCTGTTCTGAGAAACTAATGATTTGTATAGACCATTGCTAACGAAATGTGAATTGTAAGACTTCTGCGAGGCTGGGATGCTGCCAAGGCAAGTGGAGCTTGGGCGTTGTGAGAGTTGGAGAGGGGTACTGGGTTTATATGGTCGGGGTGGTTTTAGGGGAGAGGTTTTAGGCTGAGTTGTTTAACTTAGATAATATTGGATGTTTTCCAGCACAGTGGGCCAGGGAGTTAGAAACCATATTGAGCTCGCTGAAATTTGGTAGGAGGGGAGCTGGAGAGTAAATGCTGCTGAAGTTTTTCATTGGATCAGTGCAGGCGCTGCGCAGATGTTGCCCTATAACTCTGGAACATTCTGTGGTTATCAATTATCCGGTACACTCTCTTCAAACAAAGGCATCCCACGCATTTAAAGCTCTTTTTTTTTTTTTTGAGAAGTTTCCTGGCAGTAGGTAGCCGGGCACAGAAAAAAAGTGCTAAATTAGATTTTTCTATCTCTGTATTGATGTGAAAAATGATGTGAGTGTGAGTCAGAGAGAGAAAAGCAGACAGGGAGAAGCAGAGAGAGAGACGTAGAGGGAGATCTGAAAAACATGTTTACCTCCTGTGGATCTACATCGGCTGCAAAGGCTTCCCTTCTGGAGAGGTTCCCAAAGCGGAGAGAAGCAGCCAGAGAGAAAAGAGACGGACGAGCAGATTGAAGTCAAACAAACATTTTTTAGAGACAGAACTGCTTTCTTGGAGTAAGAAATAATTGGTTTAAAGTCAGTGATGTCAAAATTTCCTGCTCTGAACTCAGATGACTAGATGTTTGAGTCAGAATAGGATATGTTATTAACCCTTGTGTTACCCCTGGACATTTTTGTCCATTTCCAAAATTCAAAACTCACAGACAAATGAAATATCACAGGGGGTGATTTTTTTGCATGGGGGTGTCATTCTGGATGAAATTTCAAAATCTCAACTTTCAGCACGAAAATCCATTATTTGACCCTGTAATGCATTTTTATTCTATCCATGACCCTTCAAGTGGACACAAATGTCCATTTTCTAGAACCATCCATGATAAATGGATGGTATAGCAACTATAACAAATTGCTAATGACAGGTGGACATTTTTGTCCACTTGAAGGGTCATGGATGGGATAAAAATGCATTACAGGGTCAAACAATGGATTTTCATCCTGAAAGTTGGGATTTTCAAATTTAACTCAAAATTACCCCCCCCCCCCCCCCCCCTTTCCAAAAATCACCGCCTGTGACCTTTTGTTGGACACTACAAAAGTTATTAGAAAATGGACATTTTTGTCCACTTGAATGGTCATGGATGTAACTTTTTTGAAGGGTAACACTTAAAATGTTGCACATCGAATATTTCTTTTTAAAATGAAATTAAGATATCCACTGGACACTGAATGTCCTTTCACCCTTTCTGACAAAGATCCTGTACAACTTCCTGTATGACAAGCTGTTTCCCTTTTCATTTCTGTTTACACAAAGGCTTCCTTGCAACATGGTTTGCAAATGTTATATTTGAGTCATATTACCACACACAGGTGTTTTTTTTGTTTTTTTTTTTGCAGCCCAGATGTCTGCACCATGCCATGTACCAGACCTGATTGTTCCTATGGTGCCCAGGAAATTCAGTACTGTTGTTTTAGCTAGCTTTATATTTGTTATTTATAGCAAATATTTTTGAATTATTTTCTTAGTGTTAGGTTTAACCCTCTGAGACCCACTCTAGATCCATTTGTGTCTTTTAAGGGGATCTTTAGGGGGAGATAGTAGGTCAACAGTTAAGGCCACACAGAAGTGGTATACATCATCTGAAAGCTTAACAACTTAACAATTTATCTGACACAAAGTCATAATAAACATAATGTTTTGGTTTGGGCTTAGAACATTAAAATGGAAGTATATGATGACCATTCCCATGCTCAGTTGTGTTCCATAAGTCGTTGCAGCAGTTTTGGGGTCGATACTAATTGTTACACAGATTTGGTACTAAATTTAAGCATTGTAAACTATTCAAGAATTGATAAAAATGCTCAAAACTTCCTCTAAAATACCACATTAAGACATCAAGACCTTGGGGAACACAGTAGAAAAGTGCATGACATGATTCTGTATCAAAAACCTTTGACATTTGGACATTTTATGCAAACATTGCATTTTTTGATGATTGGGTGCTGAACACTTATGCTCTAGAAACTTCTGAGAAACCCCTTATCATATACCTTATACCTGTGAAAGCCATACATTCTCTGAATGCCAGAGGTCAAGTTGTAAAGTTTCATGATGCTATGATTATCCTAGAGGTCACAATAGGTCATTCTATACAGTTAGGTGAAGTTTGAGAAAATGGTCTAGCTACAATGAAATGGCTACTGTGGGAGCTAACGTCATCACACATTAATTGAATTGGGCTCATTGAATCCACAAGAGTCACAACTTTCCAGTCATACCAAATTTATGCAATTTCAAGAGTGTTTAGGGACCTTAGTATATAGAAATATTCAAATACAGAAGGTGAAATTAACACATCTGTACTGCATGCAAAAAACTGCATGGTTTACCCCAAAACTGCATGGGATTAGCATAAAGGAGTTCAAGGGACCCCTGTGCCAGGTTTTACCTCACCTCACCAAAAAATCTATTTAGCCAACCTTTGAGAGGCAGTGATCAGTCAGATTACTCCAACTACAAACAGAAACAAGAAATTCAGAGATCTGGCACCATACCTGGTTGATTTGTTTGTTTTTCCTTTGGGGTAGAAGGTTAATTCTCTTTAAGGTGGTACACAAGATATTATACTTTCCTGGAGAGGAGCAACCAAAACTCCACTCCACAGCTGACAGCGGTGTGGGAAAATAAAGGAAAGGGAAGCAGGTTTCCAGTGTCTCCTCAGACATAATGGAAGCTGTCAGGGCCAAGCTGCACCTCCTCCATCTCTGCCACCTCACAACTCTTCTCCACACAAACGAGCGCTGCCCAATCCATCTGCACCGTGCTGTCTGCTCAATTCAAAAGCTCCACATATCAAACTGCTGACAGCCTGTTGAGCAACACTGCATATATCTTAGTTAATTTTCTCTTTAACAAAACTTGGCCACAGCTGACCCTTCTTCTTTAAACTGCAGTTAAAGTCATTTTCACAGTCCTTTTTAGGGCCTTGTTAATGAGTCAGGAGGCTAAAGAAATTACAATGGTTTCCTTCTGTGACTAATAAATTGGTAAAAATATACTTTTACTGACACCTCACTGGGCAGAATGACAAATCAAACTTCTTTTTTACCAGGCCTGTGTTTTCCGACAGCTCACATGATGCCTCTTTTTTTAATTGCCTGATGGGAAACCTCTTTATTGTGGCCACTTTAAGGAGAAAATAACGCATTACCAAAAAAAGAGCAAATACCATTTAGCAGTCATTATATGGGGATAGCAGAAAGATTCCTATGAGAACACGAGAAATAAGGAGTTTGAAAGTTGAGGCGAGTTGTCAGTTTCCAGTCGTTGTGCATTAACGAGCCCACCAGCTGCTGGAGCATGTTGGGATTCCACACAGCGATGAAGTCAAGGTTTCTCCGATCCACCAAAGATGTCGCTCATCTCTTTGGTATGACTGGGGTTTTTTTTAGGATTGCATCAGAATTTTTCTCTGTCTGTGTCTCTCAGGTTTGTTAGACCGAGGATATGAGCTCATGAGCGGCGGGTCAGACAGCATGACGTGTGGCTGTTTTATATATCACTGATGTAACAGATTATAATAACAACGCTCATACCATTTCTTCATTTCTGTTGGGAGCCAAGTAGGTGGATTATTTTCCAATTTGTCATTACGAATCTCTTTTCCTTTCTCTTTCAGACGGTCACCACCTCTGGGAGACGGAGGCCAAGGTCGACAGAGACGCCTCTAAGCCTGTAAGTGATACATGTGACGCTGTTATCGTGACAAATCCAGTCTCATTTCAGGATTAAAGCACTGAGGATAAAACAGCTGCTCTCCATCATTTCAGTGGCAAAGAATTTTCAGACTTTACATAAAAAAACAACTAGCTGATGTCTAAATCAAGTGAGCTGAGAGTGAATTAACTGAGTCCTACTCCCTTTAGTTACTGCTGCTGGGCTGCACAATCTTGACAGAAAGAAGCATGGCGACACCAGTTCTGTTAAGCCAGGTGCTGTGGTGTGATAGATAGTTTCTTGGCATTAAGTAATACAGCTTCAAGGAGCTGAAAGCAAGGAGTATAATATCCAGTGGCATCCCATTTTCATTCCCGGGGTGTGAGATATGGAAGCCAGGTCAGTGGCTCTTGGCTTCTGTTCTGTTCTTGTGTTAATAGATCAAATGGATCAAATTGCGGTAGCACGTGGGTTGCGATGCACAAAAAAATGTAACCACAAATTCACAGATGTCTCTTTCACATTGTAAGTGTATGGGAAAAATTCTGATTTTGCCCAATGGCATCATGTGACGGTCCAGGACGGTGTAGTTTCACTTTTGGCCACTATGTAAAAATGGCTTCAAAGCTCAGCACTGTTCCTGGGGGCCAAGCTTGCACAACTGAGTGGAAAGGGGAGGGACTTATGAAGGGCTAATTGAGCTCCGCATCACCTGGTGATTTCGGAATCATGGATCTAGATTTACAGAATATCTGCCCACCTCATTCAGCCATTTACTTTTAGGGGGTCAATCGATTCAAATAGTAGGTTATCGAGGAGTGAGTACACCTTCCTACAGATTCTAATGGCTTTTTGCCTGATAGGTGTATACTGTGAACAGCCACATAAAGAGGTGGATATATCACGTATACCTGCGTATATCCTCCACTACACCACTGTGCATTTGCCCTTGTCAGCCACTGTAGTTATACACACACTGGTGAACATAAGCACATTAATGACACAGATACACAGAAGTGTAACTTGGATATGGCTGAAGATTTTCTCAGCCCGGAGCAGAATCTCTCAAGAGGAGAACAGCTATGTTGTGTTTGAAACGTGTGGAAAAGGTTTTCAAAAGTTCAACCTTCATCCAGTGGGAGTTTGTGCTCGGCAGTGTGTCCTGTCTTGGCCTCGGACAGATAGAGAGACAGAGAGATGTGTAGTGGTGGGAGTCTGGGAGATAGACGAGGGGATTAGAGGGTGTCTCGATGTGAGGCGGTGCACCTGCTCTCAGTGTCTTCCCATTGCAAAACGTACACACTTTCTCTCTCACACACAAGTATACAGTGACTGCTGGGACACATCTGTCTGCTTGAATAGACAAAGGGCCTCCCTCCCCTCTCAGCCCAGTCTCCTGGATGGGGCCCATTTTAAACACTGACGGTGCCTTGGCCAGGTTTAACCTCTGCTGCTCTACCACAACACAGACCAAACCACAAATTCAGAATACCTCACTGCCTCCGTCACCTGCGCAGACTGACCTCCCCCGAGAGGGAGGCAGACGTAGAAGAAGAGGGATGATTCACTTTTAATTTTAAGAATTATTTTCAATTAGATGCAGCAGATTACTCATATAAACTTAGACAAATGGCCTTGCAGCACTCACTTGAGGAGTCCAAGAAAGCTCCTTCATGCTCGATTTGTCATATTTTATCTTCCTCCCTCCGCATGAGAGAAATTACTTTTGTCAGGTAAAAACATCTCTGTGTTTTGGTGATTTTCACGCTTTTTACACAAATTGGAGGTCCACTGTGTCCTCAGTGGGTTGAGATGATTTTACAAAACAACACGTGTGAACATAAAACTTTCAGGAGTGAGTGAATGATTTCACTCGTGCATGTTTTGGATGCATAATTAAGCCTGTTTTTTATGCGTATGAGTAAGTTGACATGTTGGACAGCAGCAACACGAGCGAAACGCTTCAAATATTCCTGTTAAACCTGGACACAATTACAGTTTACGCAGTGCAAACGGTGAACCGTTTCCAGAGTTTTTATCAGCTAATTCTCCGAAGGACAGATGGATTGTGTTGAATAAGAGAAGTCGAAAAGCCTCATCTGGCTTCACTTGACTTTACGACTGCAGTGATTTAATAGAACGTGTGTCAGCTCTCACCTGTAACGTCAGGGCCAGCCGTCCTCCGAAGCACAGTTTTGTAGACAGATGACTTCCTCCCTTGCTACTGAGCAGCACCTCCAACACACTCAGATATATGTATCCACACACGCATGCACAGAAACACACACAGATGGGGCTGATGAGCGTGGTCGCTCCTGGCCTTCGCTCTCTCCTCAGACAGCAGGAAGCTCTGCTGGGGAAATAAACTATCCCGAGTTCAATTTATTCACTATGCAAACAACCACGGCTCTCTATAACCTTACTTCATGGTCTCTTTGTGGCTCCCTCGTTTGGGATTACAACCAGATTTTATCCACCGCCCTCACACACACACAACTTCAGGCTATGGATTTAAAGGAATCCAGGACTCACATCCTCTTTGCTGAGCTGCACTGTCTCTCCCAAACAAAGATCGAGACAATACAAAATACTGCTAATACAAAATACTAGTAATAGGTACTAATATTCCAGAGCTCATAACAAATACTCACATGAAATGAAAACAAGAATTGGAAAAAGTGTAAGACATGAGTAAGCCTAGTTTTCCCTTTTTTGCTCATTTTTTACTCTGTTTGTGGTACCTCTGTTTATGAAAATGCCTTTTCATTTCAAAGTGATCAACAAAAATGGCCTTTTGCATCACCTTTTTCACCAGTGACATTTGTAACCAGCCTTTTCTATTTTTCAAAAGACATAAATTAAGTATTACAGCAGCAAGAGAGACAGACCAGGTAAGGATTGACAAAGGGTAACAAAACAGAACAAAGAAAATAATACATTAGAAGAACTAGATCTGATGGAATTATACAGAAAAATGGAAAAATAACTATACCATAAAACAAACTAGAAGGACCCTCAGAGAGCGCAGACCTACGCTCCAAAATGTAATGGGTTCTTCCTTGGCCCACGCTACACCCTTCCACCAAGTTTCATGAAAATTGGGCCAGCAGTTTTTCCATAATCCTGCTGACAAACAGGCAAACAACCACAACCAAAAATATAACCTCGTTTGTGGAGGTGATAAGAAAGCTTTAGCTTTTTAATCTCTTTATTTATTATCATCTATTTATGCATACTATGAATGCATGTTTTGATTTCAATTTTCTTTGCTGCAGAACTCACTAATCGTTGAAATCCCTCCCTACCGGAACCAAAGACTCTCCACCCCAGTCCACGTCAACTTCTACGTCTGCAACGGCAAGAGGAAAAGAAGCCAGTACCAGCGCTTCACCTACGTCCCTGCCAGCGGTAAAACTCTCCTCCTCTCACACATTCACCACTTCTCCTGTCTGCTTTAACTGACTTTTTAATGAGAATGCCCATTTCATGACGATTTGAACTGCCCAACACTGTGATGGCATAACTGAAAGAATTTGGTGGTGTCAAGCTGCAAACTGCAGATTGCAACCAGCTGAAACTTCTCCCAGCCAGAATTCCTTCAGTGTTCATTGTTCAGGAGGTTTTTAACCGTGAGCTGAATTATCCACAGAAGTCTCCTTCTCTCCAAAACAAACCAAACCAGGTGATTGAGAGCAGTAAAAACACTGAATAAAGCAGTTTCACTTTACAAATCAGTTTTTCCCCTGCACTGTATGGCATTTCAGAGACGGGCAACACGCCCACCACTTGCTATTGTGTGCTCACCTTCTGATTCAGACATTCAGGAGGTTTTTACCGTGAGCCAAATTATCCGCAGAGGTCTCTTCCTCTCCAAAACAAATGGAATCAGTGATTTGAACCGGTAGAAACACTGAATAAAGTAGTTTCATGTTACAAGATAGTGTTTCTCCAATGCTGTACCTGCTGCACCTTTTTTCTCTCTGATAACTTAAGCTCCAGACGTTCAGGAGATTTTTACCACGAGCCATATTATCCACAGAGGTCTCTTCCTCTCCAAAACAAAAGGAACTGGTGAATCAAACTAGTAAAAACCCTGAAGAAAGTAGTTTTAATACCAGTGAAACTTTGATATTGCTCATTGCAGATGGGCTTCTAACTATGGTGGCAGATGCAAAAATGCAAACACACAAATTACCCTATCTAGAGCCAGTGCTTGGTTTGTCCGTTCCAGGCTACTGTAGAAACATGGCGGTGCAACATAGCAATCTCCATGGACTAACTCCCTATGTAGATATAAATGGCGCATTCTAAGGTAACGAAAACACAACAGTTATTATTTTCAGGTGATTATACACTAAAGAAAACATGCTCAGAATAGCCTTTATATGATATGTTGAGGGGTTGTGGTGTCAGCAATATCAGCAGACAATCACTGCAGTGGATCATGAATAATGCTTTCAGTGGTTGCTGACATTTATTAAAAAGGAAAAACCTTTGGTGAAATAACTGCCACTAGAGTGTTTAATAGACATTTAATTGTCATACAAATTTAGCACTAAAATAAGAGAATACCCCCTCATTACTGCTAAGCCCTCAACACATCGTTACTTATTCTGTCTTTCTTTTACTTTCCTGTCATCACTGCAGCACTTCACCACTCTCAGTCTGCTCTTTGCCTTTCATACCCCAGACTAATTAAAAACATTTTACATCTGAAGACAAGAACAAACAGTTTGTATTCCCCTTTGTCTTGTGGTTTGCAAGGGAGGAACAAAGCAACGCTGTTATTCCTTCATTGTAAAAAAAAAAACTCTATAAAATCTGTTCTTTTCCATACCTGTACACTGCAGTGACTGGACACACAAGGGTGGGGAAAGGGGGCATGGGAAAAGCATGTTATTTGAATAGAGAACCTATTGCCAAGCTAAATATAAACACTGACCCACCAACTGAAATGTAAAAACCACTGCTAATTGCACTGCGGCGCTTGGAGCGAAAATCCAGTGGGTGGTTCAAAGCTGTGATTCAAGTGAACTGGCCCAGCCCTGTACGTGGGCGATGGAGTGCCCCGCTGTCAAAGTGGAGCATTGTCCTCGGGACGCGCAGAGTGTGAGGGAGGGGAAAGACTGGGGGACGGCTAGTCTGGTCAGTGTCTCCTAAAGAGTGACGAGTCGGCCTGGAGAACAATATGATCTGCTAGTCGTCAAGAAAAGGAGAAAGTCAAGGAAAGTTAAAAAGAAATGGGTGGAGTGAAAACCAGTGGTGGAATGTAACTAAATACTCAAGTACTATACTTAAGTACAATTTGTAGATATTTGTACTGTACTTGAGTATTTACATGTTATTTTACTCCACTACATTTATTTGACAGCTTTAATTACTTATTAATTGATAGGTTTGGATTATTAATACAAAATACTATCAGCTAATAAATGATGACATATCACTCCATTACAGATTAAGCTACACAGCAGGATGTGAAGTGGTTAAAAATTACCTTCACCGTTACCAGCTGCAACATTAAAGTAATGAACACATTAATAAATATAATACAATGATGTAATAAATGTTATTGTGAAATGGGCCTTTCTGCAGAGATGTGGACTCGAGTCACATGACTTGGACTCAAATTAAGAATTTGATGACTTGGGACTTGAGGCTTGACTCAAGACTTGTCTTTCTTGACATCGGACTTGACTTGGGACTTGATTTGGGCCTTGTCAGTCTTTACTTGGGACTTGACTTAGAACTTGTTAATCTTGCCTTGCGACTTGACTCAGCACTTGTCTGTCTTTACTTGGAGCTTGGCTCAAGACTTGTCTTTCTTGACGTCGGCCTTGACTTGGGACTTGATTTGGGCCTTGTCAGTCTTTACTTGGGACTTGACTTAGAACTTATTAATCTTGCCTTGCAACTTGACTCAGGACTTGTTGGTCTTTAATTGGGACTTGACTCAGAATTTATCAATCTTGTCCTGCGACTTGACTCAACAATTGTCTTGCTTGACTTGGGTCTTTACTTGGGACTTGACTCAGGACTTGTCAGTCTTTAATTGGGACTTGACTTAGAACTTATCAATCATGTCTTGCGACTTGACTCAGGACTTGTCAGTCTTTATTTGGGACTTGACTTAGAACTTATCAATCATGTCTTGCGACTTGACTCAGGACTTGTCTCGCTTGACTTGGGACTTGACTTGTGACTTGTCAGTCTTTACTTGGGAATTGACTCAGGACTTGTCAGTCTTTAATTGGGACTTGACTTAGAACTTGTCAATCTTGTCTTGCGACTTGACTCAGGACTTGGGAGTTGAGTGCAAAGACTTGAGACTTACTTGTGACTTGCAAAACAATGACTTGCTCCCACCTCTGCTAATTTGACTTGTTTTTTACTTGTTTTACTTAAAGTCAGTGGTTCCCATCTATATTTCCTCTCACTGAGTACACTGACGAGCTCTGACTGAGTGACATATTTTATGGATATTTCTCATTATAATTAAAGCACAACATTATAACTGATAAACTGTACAATTAACCCAAATATTAAACACAATAACTACAGTAGGTTTGTGTAAAACAAGCAAGTTAGATCAAATTTAAGCAGATTATTTCCTGTATTTATTTTATCAGAGACGATATGAATCAGAGAGATCCTTACCCTGTGAGATTTTTCTTTAAGTTTATATCTTGAGTGATAATCTTAACTTTAAAATGACAATTTCAATTGGTTTTCTTCAGAGAAATGACTGACATGCTGGTGCTAATATTGTTACAGCTTTACCTGAGTAAGATTTGAGTACTTTTACTTGTAACAGAGCATTTTTACACTAAAGTAAAAGATCTTCTTCGACCCCAGGTGAAAACACAGCTGTAAAAATATATGAGAGGCTCAATTTCTCAATAATGAAATGTAAATCGGTTTCAGTCTTTCCTTTTAAAATCACGTCATTAACTTTAGTGCGGCAGCAGGTGTTACAACAGCTCGTATGAAAACAGCAGATTTATTTTGGGAACATGCACACGGCTGATTTTCACACTCCGGAAACCCAGGGGCATGATGCTCTCTTTTGTGGCAACACAAACATTCGTGCTTCTTCTGTGCTCCCTTTCTGTGCATGTGCCTATCCTCCACAGGCAGACAGAAACACTTCCTCCAAAGAGGCCAGAAATAGGGGTGCATGTGCTATTTTAGTGCTGCGGTTGGTGTAACCATCTCATCACAGTTCCTCTTTTACAGTTGTTGATAATGGAGGCTTCAGTAAAGCATGATGCGTCTTAGTTTCACTCCTTTTGGTCTAATTAGTCACTCACTTAGCCTGCTGAGAGGTTAAAAATATCTTTGTCAGGAGATTTCCCCAAGCTAAGAAAAAGACGCAGATAAACAACTAAACAATTATGTGCATCAGTGAAATATAAGAATAAGAGTCACAGAAGGACAAATAAAGTTTTTACTGTGTCAGCTTTGATTTCAAACACATGCTTCATGTTATAATCTAAAGCAGCTTCACCACAGAAGAGAAGAAGGAATAGATCCAGTGAAGTGATGCAGTGATGAAGCTCAGGGTCAGAGCCGTGCTGTCGTTTCCTTGTTACTGGACTGAAACGCTTGTTATATAAGATTGATGTCGTGTCAGGAGCTGCAGCATATCGGCGGCCCACATTTTAAAAACTTGTTTCGCACTGAAATCTGGATGACAGAGAACAAATCCTTGACTCAGTGTAACTCTGGTCCTCGTTTGTGCGATAACTGCTATCCTCAAACACCCAACAGCCTCCATTTTGTCTTTTTTCAGCTTCATCTTGTGTTTAAAAAAAAGCAGCTTCAGTTAAACTTTTTCTTTGTCTCAATGAACGAGCAGTAATTTACTTTAAATTGCCGAACCCTGCTGAGAATAAAGCTGCTGTTACAGCAACATATTTCATATCGCACATTTAGTGGATATTAGCACCAGAGCAGTGTCCAAAGAAAATAAGCATTTTATTATAGAAGCAGCTGGATGTTTCTCGTGTTGATGAGTCATCCCTTTTTTTCCTACTTTTGTGAATATTTTCTGCAGGGTGGGAGAGCCCAGGCCCAGACACAGAGTCTCATTGATGAGAGTGTTTGTTTGGCAGCGGGTATCCTAGCCACAAACCCACTCACTCACTCACACTTGCAGGACGACTGCAGTACGTGTTTACTCATTTAGCTTTTCCTTCTTCTGTTTCCCCTCCTCTGCCCTCAGCTCCGACAATAAAGACGGAGCCACACGACGACTACGACGCCCCCCTGTTGTGTGGCCAACATGGCCCCGGCCTGTCCATGCACCCAAAGCCATACTTCCCCCCTCAGGTCATGACCCCGATGATGACCTCTGACCTTCGGCCGTGCGTTGTGGGCGGGGCTTACTCTGTCAGCCAGCAAAGATTGGCAGCCAAGCCTTCCTCGCTCCCCTCTCCAAGCACCAGCCCCAAACTGCACGACCTGTCGCCACCGCCGCCCTTCTCCAAATGCCTCTCTGCCGGCCCAGCCGTCCAGCACCCGGGCCAACAGTCCCCGATCCCGCATGTCTCCATCATCCAGGAGACTCCTGGGCGCTACCAGCCGCCCAGCCTCTACCCACCCAGCAGCTCCCCCTCCTCCTCCCCAACCTCGCAGCCCTCAACCCCGACCGACGGGCCTTTCTCTCCAGCCCTCTGCATCACACCAGCTCAGCCAGTCAGCAGCGGCAGCACCAGCCCAGGAGCTCAGCAGCACCCCAAGGTGCCAGAGAGGGGGCGGGGCTCCCTTCAGGAGGAAGGCAGCCCCCCGACGCTGGCTGTCAGCATCAAACAGGAACCACAGGAGCTGGACCAGATGTACCTTGATGATGGTGAGTGAAGAAGTTTTTGTTATCATACAAAATGATGCCTAACGTTCTAATCCATGGAAACAATTATAAAGCGAACTACTCGTCCAACCTCCTAATTAACTAAACAAAGAGGTTTTTATTGCCCTCCAGCACAAATGATCATAACATGTCTGCAGGTGCTGATAGGAGTCTTGATCAATATCATACAGTATGACTCACTGATCACTTTGCCAGGAGCGGAAACTTTTGGCCTTTAAAACTCACTTTGGAGGTTTTTTGTTTTGGAAAAAAAATTCCTAACCCATTTTCACTTAAAGGGACAGTTCAACATTTTGGGAAGACACTTTTTTTTGCTTTCCCATCAGGAGTTAGATGAGAATATTGATACCACTCATGTCTGTATGGTAAATATGAAGCTACAGCCAGCAGCCAGTTAGCTTAGCTCAGCATAAAGACTGGAAACAGGGGGAAACAGCTAGTCTGCCTCTGTCCAAAAGTTAGAAAAGCAGACTACCAACACCTTTAAAGTTCACTACATCTTAAGCTAGGGCTGTACCTGACTCAATAACATTTTTGCAGACACTAGATATAAAACAAAAGCCAGACACCATATATTAAGTTGCTGTGAGCTGTAAATTCATAACTTCTAAGCAGAAGGCAGGGGATAATGTTATCTTAGGGCCTGACCAGGCAAAGCCTCTGTTTCCGTCTGAGGCTCACCCTGAGTCTGGGTCCACAGCTACCTGTACTGGAGAGCAGCAAGGAGTGCTCACTCTACAGCGAAATCTTTACACAGTAACTTCACCAGAAGTACACTGTATACTGACTGACACAGAAGTACATTGTATACTGAGTTCAGTGGAGAGGTCCCTGATGTATGATTTGAATCTTCAACTTTCAGGGAGCAGCCCTACATTATATTTCATTTGATAAAATCAGTGCAAAAATTATGGTTCTATTTCTTCAAGTCTCAGCAAGAAAGCACGAAAAACAAACATTGCAGCACGTTAAATCTATAAAGGCTGAAAAAAACCCATCAAAATCAACTGACTCATGTTTCTCAGGTCTCAAAACACTCTCAAAACTATGTGCACCAAAATTTGCTATTTACTGCACTGTTTGGTGTATTTGGCCTTATTTCTCATCACCGAAACTTCAGCAAACCTTTGAAAGAAAACATTTATTCATTGTGAGAGATTTTTACAAATTTATTTGCAATGTGTTACAATGTCATTTGAGCCTCCCCTGTACAGTGATGTGCAGTGAGACTACTTTAAAGCTTAAATGGCTCTAGCAAACCTATGAAAACTTTTCATCATATTAGAACTAATTTTGGTGACATCACATATGCAATGAGACTATAATGTGTGATAAATTATTACTGTAATGTGAGTCTTTGTCCTTTTTGCCACTCCAAGTACCGATACCATATAGCACAAGTAAACGTGCATTGAAATCCAAGTCTGTCAGAGTGTTTTTTATTGTTCGAGACAATGGACGTGAGAACATGTGAAAAGTTTCAATTGTGTGAGTTAATGATCAATGCCTGAGAGTCTGCAGCCCTGTGCAACATATTTGTACCAAATTATGTGCACTGGTGCATGTGGAGCTGAGCAGCTCAAAATTTTTGTGCATGACCATGCATATGCATGAGGTATTTTTAGCTCTGCTTATTATAACTGAATTCAGCCTGGATATCGTTAATTAGTTGTCCAACCCAACACCTCTTCACTTTTCTACACTGTGAAGCTATGATATTACTGTCAGTTACAGGCCGCTGTAGCAGGAGTTTGGTGTGGGAGTGATGTGGTGACAAAAGATTTATCACTGTTGTTGCAAGTCCTACTTCACTTGAATAGAGGCTGTTCAAAGACATGTTTTTTAATATCTCTTTATGAATACTTTCACTTTTGTGGTCCGTTCCTTTGTCGTCTAACATCTGAGGTAATTAGAGCAAAGAAACCTGGTGGTCCTATTTGATATATTTGGCTGTAAACCCTGAATGAGACAAGCCTGCATGAAGCTCGCTGATATAATGAACACAGCTTTTGTGACTCCTTTTATTTATCTCAGAGAGAGCAGATTTTTAGGAGCACAAACTTTATGATCTCACTGCTCAGGCCCTCTGTGCTCACCACTGAGGTTCAGGGGGCCGCGCGCTCTGCGCTGCGGTGATTTGAAATAAATTGGATAAATGATCTTCCTCGGGGCAAGAAGAAACAGTCCCCGGCTGCGTGGAGAAAGGGGAGTGCAGTAGATGAAGCAACACTAACCAGCAGCTATCAGCGGACAGAGCAGCGGGGGCTTTGATCCGTCACCAGAGCCCCCGCTGAATCGTCTGGCCGGGCTTCCTGGCGATGGCGAGTGAGACGCTGTTGTTGGGCCGCAGACTGCAGGACTCAGACTGTTCCCATGCCACTTCCTCTGAACAGTCTGGGTAAATACATTAACACTTGTTAGGCCTGTCTGCGGGGATATTTGGCCGGCTCGGGCTAAAGACTTGATTTGTAATTATACTCTAACTGGTGCTCATGTCTCTTGGGGATTTTTTGGTTCAAACCAGGTGTAGTTAAAGTGAAAAGTTTTAAAGTGCGCCACCATAACCATAATGGATATTTCTGAGGAGCTGGGCCCCCTATTACACTTGTTTTCATTGGCAAATTGGAGGAAATTTTGCTAAGCATTCCAAACTTAATATGGCTTCTCACTTCATTAAAACCTTTGGCAGAGTTTGATGCTACGCTTTGCTTTATGGCCTCGCTCAGGTGTGGTGTTACTGTAATTTCGTGTTGGCCATGATCGTTAAAACTAAGATATCTGAGACTTTTAGAGGAACTGGGACACTGACTGTCATTACAAGAATTCAGTGGAAATAGGATTGTGTTTATGGGCTGTAATTTAGTATATCATTATCTGTGCATTATTGCCAGACATAGAGATGAATCACTGGCATTTATTTATTTAATGTAGTGCAATTTAATTTAATTTCTGACCAATCTGACACAAATAATTTAAGTGCGTGAATGTTTAAGCACTTATAGTGTCAAGCAGCCACAGTAAACGTCACTTATAAATGAAAGTGACACACTCAGGTGTTTTTGATCCCCACCCGAACTCTGTTGCTGCCATTTTGTCAGTAATCAGAGCTGATATCTTTCCCCCTGTTTGTGCAGCCCTCTTGTATTAATCAGGACCCCCTTCTGTTGCTCATTTTTTCACACCATCCCCTGAGAGGTTACAAACATGTCTGCTCATGGAAAGTCTGAATCGTAGCTGTCTGGCCCTGAGCCGGAGGTTTAGGCTGCAGGGTGCACAGTCTGAGCTCCAGCGCTGCTGAGGCTGAGGGAGATGGAGGCCGGCCACGCTGCCATAAAACTTGCTGACTTGAGAGGTTTGCATGCTTCCCTTTGGCTCACAGAGAGAGTCTGGAAGAGGTGGCCAAAGCCATACGTTATACTGCACAGTAGTGTGCCGAAGACTTTTGTCAGTGGTGAGGTAACATGAGCAAAACATGTGCATTCTGGAGTCAGATCGGAGCCAAATAGCATTACGAAATGCTTTTTTATGGCGTGTTGTGGCCTTGTTAGATGTCAGAACTGTATAATTGATGAGCAGAGATTTTAGATGATCATAGGAAAAGAATTTGTGAGAAGTATCTGACTGAAGATTCTGTTGAATCTGTCTGATTTTATACAGTAACACTTGCTTCCTTTTCTCAAATATTAGTTATTAGCACGCTATCTTTGTACGAAAAAAATCTGCGGTTTATCAAATAATTCATCGACATCCACATCTGGTATGACTTGTTGCCAGTTAGTTATTAGTGCATTTTTAAATCCAATGAGTGGCCAGAAAAGAAAAAAAAACACTAGTGTAATAATGTAATGAAATGCATCAGCCCTTCAATTAAAAACAGCCTAAAAAGTTCACTTCTTGTAGAGACCACTTTTACTTTTACCTTCCAAATTAAAGGTCATAGAGAGCCATTTCCAAAACATAAAATACCCAGCTATTCATGGGAAAGTTTGAGGAATGTCATCTTTGGCTTTGTATACAGTCAGACACCTGCCTTTAGAGAGTAGAGTCCAAGTAAAGAAGCAGTAGTAAAATAAAAATAAAAAATCATTCCTTTCCTTTGAGGGCCAAAAATTGGTCATAGTTAATGACACAAAACTGGCAAAAAGGTAATTTAACTACTTGAATCACCACACAAATCTCTCTCTCTGTGAAGAATCTCTGTGTAAAAGTGTGTGAGCGGCAACATGTGTGATGTACTGTATATACATACTGCAGGCTGTCCAGCTGAAGCTAATTTGCAGCCCCTGATCAAGATTTTAAATTCATGTTAAAAAATATACAGTAGATTCAGGATAAAACAACAGAACACGCAAAACAGTGTGTGTGTGTCTCTATTTATTGTTTATGATTGTGTATGCATCGGCATATGTGTGCGAGAGTTTGTAGGTGTGTATGCATGTGACACAGGTCATTTATCACAGGATTGTTTTAAGTGCATATCTTTATTTTCTAGTTTTCTAGTATAAAAGGGTTTTTTTTGCAGAGATGTTTCTCAGAGGTCTTCTCCCTTTTCTATTATTCTTTTTTCTTAAAGCTCACACCATTTCCAAAAAGCTATTGTCCACAGATATTTTCTTTTTAAATAATACCTGAGCTCAAAAAAAAAAAAAAAAATTGGCAGAATCAGAGCTGAACTATAGAACCGCTCTGAGGGACTGACTTGCAGTAACCCAGTAGGAGCCTCGTAATGTGGGCCAAGAACATCTCGTGGCTTGTGGCCTGGGCTTGACGTGGCAGTAAGCGGGGGAGGGGGTTCGTGGGTGTTCTGCGCCCCCCCAGCCTTTTTTCTCTCATTGTCTCAGCTCCGGTCCCTCAGCTGATTTATTCACAGCGATCAGAGAGATTGTTGAGTATCTCTCCAGCTGATCGGTTCCCCTGCAGTATTGTGTTATTACAGGGACAGGATCTTGTTGACGCGTTTCGTCCCTTAATGAGGCAAACAGTGCTGTCCTGCTAATTGTTTGGGAGTTCCT
This sequence comes from Epinephelus fuscoguttatus, assembly GCF_011397635.1. NCBI lineage: Eukaryota > Metazoa > Chordata > Actinopteri > Perciformes > Serranidae > Epinephelus > Epinephelus fuscoguttatus. The sequence goes on along the minus strand of NC_064768.1, from coordinate 14,589,483 downwards.
CGTTTGTCAGGGGTTTCCTGGTCAGAGAGCTGGGCTGTATCAGTCAGCTCCAGCTGCTGCGGACCTCCATGGGACAGGAAACCAGTTCCTGGATTACTTCATATCAAACCCCACCTTCCTCGTTCTTAAATAACTGTAAAGTGTGAGGCATATTAGTTCACTAACACTGCAGTGCCTTGTGTTAGATTAGTAGTGAAGTACGAGCACAGAGTAACACTGTTACATAATATATATACAGTATACTGCATAGTCATATTTTTAGCCTATATTGTTTCATAAGAAGCAAGTTGTATTTCCTGTTCTTTTGTTCCCAGCTGTATTTACAGTCTGAAGTTCAGTCTTTACCAGTTATAAAATACATATTTATTCCTTCTACCTGCTGTTTAATAATCCAGATTGTTTTGGTGTGAGTTGCTGTGTGTTGGAGATCTTGCACAGTGATATGGTCGGCGGTTGTAGTTCAGTAGAAAGAAAATAGTTCTTACATGAAACTGCTCAAAACAATCTCTGAGTAACTGGGTCATGATTTCTGGAAAGAGACATTGCTGTTGAGTTTTTCAAATGTAATTTTTGGTGCTTTGAGCTCCACAAGCCAAGTGTCATCTAGATTTGGAGAGAAAGCAGACATCTCTATGGCCAATATCTCAAACACTGTGCTCCCACCAAAACAATCTAGATTAATAGACAGCATTACAGGTAAGAGGAAAAATATGTTTTTGATTTTGGGGTGAACTGTCCGGATACAAACTTTCTATCCTTGTTGGCTCAAAAGCTGCCGCTGAGCAAACAGTTCAACCACAAGGTCCAATTCGTAGTTGTCCTGGAGTTTTTGATCATATCACAATCGTATGAACAATGAAATCCAAACCTCAACGTGAACGAGAAGTTCTTAAAGAAAATATGAAAATTTGAATTTGACAACTGAGCAAACTGCATCCCCTGATGACGATCATGTGGCATGAAAATAGCCTCCATAACAGTTACCAAATTGACCTTGTGGTGAAGATATTTTCTTAGCTTTATTTATTTTTTCTTTAATAATAAATTTAAAAATAAAATTGGATTATACAGTACATTCCAGTGTGCCCAAGGCCACTCAACAGAGTAAGAAAACAAAATAAACAAATAGTTAAACAGAGTAAACAAAACAAGAACAGAAATAGTTATAGTGATGATTGTAGGTAGGTTTTCAGCAGTTTTTTGTAAATGTCCAGAGACGGAGCTTTGCGGATCTCTGCCAGTAGAGTTCCAGACAGTGGAGGCTGCCACACTGAATGCTCTGTCACCAAGGGTGTGTGTGGGGGTGGAGAGCACCAGAGGTACTGGAGAGGTACAGAGTGAAACTTCTCGATGCTCTCTTCAAAGCCAAACTCCACTGACAAAAAGAGTAATTTTGCCTCACTGAACACGGGAACTGCTGGACTGCCGCTGCATTGATCAGTTTGTGTAATTGTGGGACTTTGGTGTTTTAGGATAGTGTTAGTTTGGATTTACCAAAGTCACAATAACACAAACAAACTAACTGATGGACGCAGCAGTAGACCAGCAGCTCACGTGTTCAGGGCTGTCTGTTTAGGAGGAACTGAGCATACAACTGGATAAATAAGACGTCTGTACTACATGAGATGTGTGAGTGTTTGTAAACTGATGTTTTGATGGAGGTTCTCTAATATTAATTGTGGACCCCATGACTGCGAGATGCAAGAAAAACAAAAAATGTTCCACTAATTAAATTAAACACAGAAAAACAGCAATAGATACGGTCATTTGGGGCTGAAGTATTTTTGAAATTATATTTTTGTACATTAGTAATGATCCGTACAGTAACTGAACATCGTCTCTTTTAAAATCACGTATACTGTAAAAAAAGAAAAAAGAAAAGAAGAAGTTGTTTTATTTTCTTGATTTTAATCAGAATTCAAGTGACATTTCCTGAATGAACACCCAGAGTCTACCGTCCCACCCAGCTGCTGTAAACTTGTTTGAAGCATCTCCATCACCCGACTCTCTCCTGAACGAATCAATGTGACCGGATGACACATGACACAGATGTCACACTGGTGCTGGGCCTATTTTTAGTACTTCGTTGTAAACACACTTAGAGATCAATAGATTGACTTTTTCTTTCAATTAGATCCTCCACATCAAATGTGACGCCACAATGAAAAGTGGGCCATGGCAACAGACACATAAACAGTAAACTTTGTGAACGTTGTGGCCTCAGTGGGACAAAAGATAAAGTTTTACTGCCTGCCCTTCCTTTGTTTTATATCAGAATAAACTGCGAGAGTCTTTTCACCTTTTCATTAACATGTGAAAAATATTCCAACACATATGGTGCACAATGATGCATAAGGAAAAATATCTGAACGCCATAATTCATCCGTGATTTTGATAGCTACCGAACAGGTGATGACATGATGTGGAGCTCTGACAGTGTCTTGATGTGCTAAATTTATAGCCGACGTCAGGGCTCGATGTGCGCGTTGAGAAGTCGTTGTAATAACGTCCCATTGAGGTTTTTGAACTCAAAGATTATATCCTTCCACCTCCAGATGCACAGAAGGTCAAAGCCAGATCAAATAGAGGAGACGAGGTCAGTCAGTTCAGTCTGGGCCGAGAAGAGCACACATGGCAGCGGAACGACACGCTGTAGGAGGGTGGAGATGAGGTTAGAGTGTTTATTTCTTCTGGTTCAAGAATGTCTTTTTGGTGATATTGGTCATATTCTCACATTCACATGGCTGGCGGCAGCATTCTGTCCTGGTGATGAGCTATGTTAGAAAGCATCTTGCATTACCATATAAACATAAGTATTAATCATTAACCACCTCGTCAGATTTCATTCCCTCCACTGTGCTCTAACAGATGGGTGTATCCATTTTCCATGATGTATAATACACGGCTAAAATACAGGCCAGCACCAGAGGCTTTGCATTTTTTTTAGCACATTACCAGAGAATCACAGACACAAAAAGCAGAAGTTTCTTGGTTGATTTTTCTACCTTCCAAGCCTCCTCTGTTTCAGTATCAACCTGCAGAGAGCTGAAACTTGTTTGAGTGTTTATTCGTTATCATTGTTATTGTTATTATTAGTATTATTATTATTAACTACTTGTCACATTTTTATTAATCAAAGCTCCATTATTTCTGCATGATGAAGTAGCTGTGAGCAGAGAATATTTTAACTAAGAAGTCAAACAAAAGTTAAAAAAACAACAAAAATTCAAAAACGTTATTTCTTTTTTAAAGAACAGTTTTGTTGGGCAGCCTACTCTTAGATATATGAGTGTTCTTGAAAGCATCATTACTGAGTCTTTAATGCCTGCTCACAACAGCATCACCACCTAAAATATTAACTTTAACTAAAGAAAAAAAAAAAAAGCAAAAGTATTAACTCCAAGTTGATTTTGGTACTGTATTGAAAATAAGATAACATAAACCTTTATTGATCCCCAGTGAGGAAATCTGATTATTGCAGCAGCTCAAAGACAGTAATAGTAGAGATAAAGTAAAAGAAATAATAACAGGTATATCAAAAATTAAAACAAGAATAAAGATTTTAAAAAAGAGAAAACTTCACATAAAAGCATGGAGGATTGATTGCTGGAGGATTTAAGTTACAAGACAAAGCAAAGTTATTATGTTAACCAAAACTAAACAAAAACATTTTACTTAACATAAATTATATATCTATATATCTATATATATATATATATATGTGTGTGTGTGTGTGTGTGTGTGTATATATATATATATATATAAATATACATATATATATAGTTTTGTGATTCAGAAGTGCCGTGCAGTGTGTACTGTACTGTGTGTCTTGAAAACGTTGAAACATCAAGTGTTAAACGCTATTTTGAAACCATACACAAAAACGACACATTGATTAAAAGGGAGAAAACAGAGCGCAGCACGATATTTAGTATTACACTTGATGACGTGTGGATGTGAATGATATACCACGTTTGGTAATCATAGGAAGACATACCACCAAAATTAGTGTGTGTATGTGGGAAAACACACGGGAAAACCAGCTAAAAATATACTCCTTTCTCATTGCCAGTAGACTAGAGCGAACGTGAACATGGCGCAAATGAGTATGCCTTTCTGTGTGTGTGTATGTGTGTGTGTTGTTTTTTTTGTTTGTTTGTTTTTTGGTGTGTCGCGTTCAATGTCAAGGACAGGCTCGAAAACAGGTTATTAAACAGTAGAAAGCAGCATGGTGGCCTGTAAAAACTTAATTGTGATTACTTCTTTTCATATATCTCTTATTTATTTAATCTGTCTTTCAAACTCAATGCAGACTAATTTGGATCGATGTTTGAGTGTGGCCTGGACGAGAGGGATGTTATTTTGTGGTGGCAGATCATTACATCTCACCAGTTAAGGGGCTAAAATTAGGACGTTCACCTGGGTGATGTGTTTCCATCAATGCCGATCTGAGCTGGAGCCAGTAAATCCCCGTGATTACTGCAGAGCCATTTGACCTGAGTGTAAACACCGATTCCTATTACATTAAAAAGCCAGATGTTCGCGAGTGTTAGCGGGTTATTTGTGCAGTGGAAAAGGGGCTACACTGCGATTTGTCTTTAAGGGAGGAGCTCTGCTGCATAGAACCAATGCCTCAAACAATAAAAGACGAGGACATAGCCAAGGTTTTCAAGGAGCATTTTGAGGAGCGATGGATTGACATTATATTGATATGGCACACTGATTTACAGAAAATTAAAAAATGGTACTCCATTTAAAAAAAGGTTGCTAACACTTTCTATTATGAAGTTGTGGTCTCCTAACCCTACACGCTGTAATCAGGATTATTTGCTCAGAAGACTCTGTCCAGAACCACAGGAGACATTAAACATTGTGTAATATTAGTGGAGTACTCCTTTAAGAATAATCTTTTGAATATGGATGATGAGTTTATCCTTTTTTGGCCCTCTGCTAAATCAAGAGGAAATGATTTAAAGCACCTGAATATGAATGTCACTGCTGTTTTGACGAGTTATCTCCCACACTGCCAAGTTCTCCATGAAGACATCCTGCTGTGAATCTCACCCAGTCTTCATAGTCACATAATAGCTTCAATGTGTTTCTGTCACACACTCCTGTGAGATCTCTGCTGTGCTGCAGTTATCAAATCTCTCAAGAGATCTTCCTGTTGCCGTATTAATAGCAGCCAACCAGCACGCCAAGCATATGAACTTTATGTCTAGACGAGTGTAACATATCACTCTTGTCTGGGTGATTTGCTGTTTTGCACCCACATTTTTGAGCTATTATGAGTTCCTCCTGACTTATTACTCTACCCCCTTAAAGGTAATGATGACACTCCTGTATGTTTTGTGTTTTTTTCACCATGGCGGCCTCCTCTACCTCTTGCGAGGCACGTACACCCTGTCATCTTTCTTGTAATAGGAAGCAAGTGGTATTTCTGGTAGGAAATGGCTGTGCCAGTGCTGGGTCACTGAGGAAAAGGCTGCTCTGCTGCCTGCGATGAAAATAAACTTTAAAAAAAAAAGTAACTCCATTGTGTGGAGGGGAATCTCAGGTTTCCAAGGCTGCTTTTCCAGCGTCCAGTCAGTCAGAGGGAATTCCTCCCATCAGCCTGCTGGCTCGGTTTCTCGGGGGCCGGATCCAGCTAGGGGTGTTCCCCTTCCCCCTCTCACATTTCTCATCCCTGTGAGAGCTGAGAAAAGAGGGCCTGAACCTGAACCTGGAGGCTGATTAGAGAGGGAGGAACTGTGGAGACTATCTCTTCAAAGTAATAAACTAGTTCACAGATAAGAACAGTAAAAGCTAATGAAAAATGAACCCACTCAATCCCCTTTAGTGAGGAGAAAAATGAAAGATTTGTCCTTTTCTCTTGTTATCGGTGCATTGATATCTACGTATTTTTTTTCTGATTTAGCTTCAGTCAGCCTCACTTACTCCTGGATCCCCCACCCCCCACCCCCCTCCGTCAGCCAAAGAACACAGCTGATGAAAACAGATAAACAAGTGCACCTGGATCCTTAAGAGACAGCAGGAGGTTGCATCATCTCTCTTGATAAAAAAGGTCTGGGGATCTCAGATATAAAGTGATTCTATTAGCTTCGCTCAGAGGAAATAACAGCTTCTTCAGAGCTCGGAGGACTTATACTCACAGTGGCTGGAACTTTAAAGCTGCGCTAAAATATATTTAATAATAACAATGGAAGAAATCACTATGTGTGATGTAAAAAGGGTCACTTGTAATAATGAACCCACAGTGACTTACAACCAAGCGGCAATATGAAGTGCTAAAACTGCAGTACCTCAAATGGCCACTTGAGCCTGGCTCCAAAGGCCAGTCAGTCCTTATAGACCCCCATGTTAAAATGCCCATCTTTACAGCAGAAATAACCATGTATACAGCCTGGTACATATAAACATTTTGGTCTCTATAACTAATCTCCCTCTTCATTGCAACCAAATGGGGGGTTAATTTTTATATAACTCATCCATTTACATTTTATTAAGGCTTAAAGTTATGCATAATTGAGGGCAGGCAGCGTCGAATTGCTGTCTGCTGATAGTGTCCTCAGCTTCTCAGTCAGATTTTTGGCAAGAGCCAAAATCATGGCTGTATAAAGAGAACTGGATGGCATTGGAGGAGGGCCCTTGTCAGTGGTGCATGAAGCCGAAAAAGATCAACTTCCTGGGTATAAAATTACCAGGCTCATCCACATTGTGTGGCCCATAGAGCAAGTGCATTAGAGGCTGTTGCTAGCTGACAAGCTAACTTCCAGTCTAGCGCACTGCTAACTTGAATGGGGATGAAATGATTTGATCATGCCGCTCTGCTAGACTTCAGAAGTGCCATCGGGCCAAAGGGATCAAATCCTGATAGTGAAATGTTTCGCAGGGCTTGTGACGCTCCAAGAATATATCCACTGATTTACAGACCTTCATTCATTCATTCATTCATTCATTCATTCATTTTCTATAACTGCTTATCCTGGTAGGGGTCGTGGGGGGGGCTGAAGCCCATCCCAGCTGACCCTCAGTGAGTGACTACCTACCCTGACATCACCAGACTATCCAAGGGCTGACACATAGAGACAGACAACCATTCATGCTCACATTCACACCTACGGGCAATTTAGAGTCACCAGTGAATCTGACATGCATGTCTTTGGACTGTGGGAGGAAGCTGGAGAACCTGCGGTAACCCACGATTTACAGACGTCCCTTTCACAGTTTAATTCTATGTAGAAAAAGTCTTTTTGGACCAATGGCTTCACGTGATGAACCCAGAAGTTGCAATTCCACAGTTTGGCCACTGTGTCACATTGGCTCCAAAGCAATCTTCCCAGGGGTTTGGCAAAAACTCAAGGCTCCAAAATGGGAGTCCACAAATCAATGAAAGATGTCATTGTGGCTTTGTCTGCTATTTTTCATAGAGTTTATGCTTATTGCCTATTGTCAATTCATTAATATTGTTTTAGATGTTAAAGTGGAAATAGACACATTTTCATCTTCTCTCCCCCCAGCATTTTCCATTGGTATTATTTTTGGTGCCACTGTTGCAAAGACAACCATAATCCTTTCTGTTTTCCTCAGAGCCTTGCAACTACCAACGGCACAGGACACATTGCATTTTGTTTTCCACAGTTACTTCTGTCGCTCTGGCGTCCGCCATGTCTGCTACTGGAAATAGTAACTGCAAAGAACTTACATTAAGTCTCTCTGGTAATTTTGGATAGCTGCTGATAGCTGACAGGGAAAGCAAAAGCACTGTCCTCTTCCTGTTTCAGTTGTGTAGATCAGGCCTTAATTTTCCTGGGAGATGGTACGCAGTGGCAAACGGAATTGCAGAGTGAAAGGGAGGTTTATAGGAAACAGGCCGAAACACAGAAGGTGTCCTTATTTTATAGTCAATCAACTTCATGATGAAGCAAAAACTGTGTCTATTTCCACTTAAAATAAACATTAATATTTGTAACTAAATAAACATTAATCAAAGATTGATTCTGGAAAAAAATGTGTTCATATTAGATCCTATCAGTAGCAAAATGCGAATTGAGAAGATAAGTTTTCAGGGCCTTTAACATTACGCTGTACATGTACACACTCAGCATGATGACTTTACTCTATTTGGAGGTCATAAATACTGACCGTCCTCTTCTCTCTTTTTTTTTCCTTTTGCAGTTAATGAGATCATCAGGAACGACCTGTCGAGCATCTCCGTCCACAGCCACGCGTAGTTTCCCGTCACCAACAAAACTGACACGGGACACAGAAAAAAAAAGGGAAACACCAAACAAAAGATGGACATTGTGCTTTTCATGCTTGGACTACAGCGTGCAGGAAGAAGCAGCAAAACAAAATGCAAAAAGAACAAATGTAAATGTATTGTCCAGATGACCAGGGTCCAACGTGTGCCTTGTTTTTCATATATATAATGCCTTTACACAGAAATTATCCAAGGAATAAATCACATGACTGACTTTTTTAAAGACATGTAAATTGAGTATGTAGCAACCAAACCTGCCACCCCACAACAAAGTATGCTTTTAGAGGACCAAAATATGTTTTATATGTCTTTTTTTGCTGCAGTTTGTAAATGATCCAGTGCCTGAGTTATGATATTTGTATATACAGTATCTGTAGTGCTTCAGTTTGCGTATCTGACTTTACAGAGAGACAATTTAAAAGAGAAGTGCCTTTTTGACTGGAAACAGAAAAATGTGGCCTGAGTTTGGCTTCACAGGTTCAACTTCAACAGATGAAAGATTTTATAAAGTAAGATAATGTAACTTTTGCTGAATAGAGGCTACAAATGGTGATAATGGGGTAATGTTAAATGACAAAAGACAAGGCAACAGTAGCATGATTAGAGAATTGTGATTAGCCCCCCCAAAAGCTACTGTTCAGTGAGGCTGTAGCAACAAAACCCCTGGGTGTGTTGAAGTGATGAAGGGTTTGTTTAATTTCTCATGAACTTCATCAACTTTTTTTAATTTGTAAAAGGAAGAATGTGTTACTTCTTCTCTTAAAAGCTGCATTTAAATCATATTTAGTCAACATTTGTTTGGACAAATAAAGATTAATAAAATCGAATACATTTTCTGTATTCACAAACAACAATAAGCACTTAACCACTAAACCTGTGGTATTACTTATATTATATTCCATTAAAGGGGCAGTTCACCACAAAATCAAAAATGCACATTTTTCCTCTCACCTGTAGAGCTGTTCATCAGTCTAGATTGTTTTGCTGTGAGTTGTTGAGTGTTGGCGATAATGGCTGCCTTCTCTCCAGTATAATGAAACTACATGGCACTCGGCTTGTGGTGCTCAAAGTGCCAAAAAAAAAAATACATCTGAAAACCTCAACAGCAATGTCTCTTTTTAGAAATCATGACCTTGTTACTCAAGATAATCCACAGACCTTGTTGTGAGCAGTTTCATGTAGGAACTATTTTCTTTCTACTGGAGTACACCAGCCAACTGCACCACACAGAAGGAAGCGTGCATCTACTCATGGATGAGAGACTCATGCTTGTTACAGCATGAAATATAAACATTAATGGCATCCTTCTTGGCTGAGCTGTAATGCTAGCTAGCTTAGCAATATATCCTCACACAATGATATGTATGATATCCTACAAATTAGAGCCCCACGAACAACGTTACGTACCTAAAGTAATGTTACATAGTCAGTGTTAAGTTAAAAGGTTAGGCATAGGACAAGAAACACATTGACAACATACCTTGAAATGACTCAAGAGTTCACACAGTTTTGAACACCAGTCTCCTGGTAGGAAAGGTTCTGGTTTGTTACCCAGCCTGTGCCCCAACTTGCCTCTTTAAAGGAGTGCTCTTCTGTTCTGATCACAGCCTTCCCAAATATGTGGGTTATACACAAATTACTGGCTCATGATAACGTGGGATATGTACAAATTTTGGTGCATTACTTTACATAGGAAAACATACAAATAGTGCATGAGAACAGCCTGAGCTCAGTGGTGTGAGGTGAGCTAGCAGTGGATGCACGCTTCCTTCTGCACGGTGATACAGTCGGTGAGTGTAGTTTGGTAGAAAGAAAATAGTTCCTACATAAAACTGCTCACAACAAGGTCTGTGGATTATCTTGAGTAACTGTGTCATGATTTCTGGAAAGAGACATTACTGTTGAGTTTTTCAAATGTATTTTTTTTTTGGCACTTTGAGCACCACAAGCTGAGTGCCATCTAGTTCCATTATACCAGAGAGAAGGCAGACATCTGTACGGCTGATAACTCCGACACTCAGCAACTCACACCAAAACAATCTGCACGGATAAATAGCACAACAGGTAAGAGGAAAAATATGTGTTTTTGGTTTGGTTTGAACTGACCCTTTAAGACAACAATTTAGTGTCACTTGAATTAACAACAAGTTACCCAAACCTCATCTAGAGGTCATATGTCTTCATGCACTCATACAGTACAAATAACTGTGTAGTCACAGAATAACGAGTCAGTTTGTGTCATTTCTGCATCGAAACTTGAAATCAACATGAACTTTGGAGTAAACTGTTGGCTACAGTCATTTTTATCAAAGACGAAATCATCTCAGTTTTGACAAAGCTTGACTTTTCTCTGGAAGCTACTATATGCAACATGCCGGTCGTCTCTCACAGAATGTAACTGTCTCTAATCCAAAGAATACCTAACAAAAGTGAACAGCAATACAAATATATAAAGTCTTTGATGTTTGTTTTTCTATTTTCATATTTATTCTCTTAGCATGTGCTCTGTTTAGTCATGTTCATCATACAGCCTCTCTGACATGGTTACCTACATACTGTGGTTTATCTACTCATTAGTTTGCGCTCTTATAGTAAAACTGAATGGGCTTACACACTTTGTTCTCATGTTTTTATATGTATTTATGAGTCTTAATCCTTGTAACCGAAGCCATACTGAAATGTTTACCAAGGAGGTTATTGTTGCTCTACAACACATAATTCTGCTTTGTGATCTATTTTGTGTATTTGTCAATAAATAAGCCTTCATCTCTTGGATCTGAGTGACCTGTTCATACTGTAGAGAGGACATGAAATCAGTCATCATATTATGAAAGAGAGGGAGATGCCTTAAGAGTAGATTCATATTAACAACAGCATTGATAAATTCTAGGCCAGTTACCAGATTCAAGTTAAATTGTTCACAGGAAAAGTGAAGAACTTGGGTTTTATTTGTTTCAAATGTCCAATGAGTACCGGTAAGGGACTGTTCTTTACTTATCAGAGGAGGGGGTGGCTTTTTTTTGTTGTTTGTTTGTTTTTTTGTTTGTTTTTTACATTGAGCCTTAGCCTGGTGAAACCATCCTAATCTCGCGAGCTCATATTCTATTTCACTCCGCAGATCAGTCTGGCCATGCAATCAGAAGGAGGGACAAGGAGCAGAGTGAATGCATTTCGTAAACAACCAACATGGCTACTGATTTTGAAACTGCGATGGTAAATGTGTTGAACGAACTGGAATGTACATTTTCTTTAAAAGCAGAAAAAAACAAAAAAGGATGTGTTTGCCATCTTGAATGTGGATGTGTTTACCAACTGGCTCCGCTGATCGGGAAAAAGATGGGACTAAGTGAAAACCCAGTGGCTATTGTTGGTTCTCGGCTAGTTGCTCTCATGGAGGAGCAGGTCAGGGAAGCGACCAAGCTGGGAATCACAGCCATGCAACTCGGAGTCCGCAGTGAGGAGGAAATCCGTAAAGACGGCAACACTCTTTCCCAGACATCATCACAGCTCATCTCCGCTGCAGCTTGCTGGTCTGTTTACAGTGGTGTTGTGCTAGCCTACGTCACACGTTTCGTTTACTCTGATTGGTTTTCTGTCTTTCCGATTGCGTGAAGGGGCACTTTGAGTGACAGCCGTTGATACCGCCCCTCGGGAATAGAGGAAATGTACAGTCCGTGCCCAGACCCATTTGTGTTTTGCGGATTGGGTCTGGAACACCAGGCTAATTGAGCCTACCCGTAGCTACAAATATTTTTCTTTGGGCCTCCCTAAGTGACTGGCAGAAAATGCATGAGCCTCCTCCTAGCATAAATTAGTTATTAGATTTTTAAAGTTAATCCTTTGATGTTTTAAAGTTAAAAGTTGTTTTTTTCACTCTTGCCGTGCATGCTGGTTAGTCAGGACAAACGATTTATTTTGGGCCAATAAAATGAAATGAAGGAATGAATGAAATTTTAAGTGAGATGTAGAAAAAAGCGATTTTGATGAAATATCACTATGTTAAGCTAAGTTTTAGTTATATTTTGTTTACCGATGGAGGCGTTCGTCACAAATGACGTGCCCAACAACCCCCAGAACTTTGAAAATCTAATGATAATTCCTGTTTTTACAGTTTCTGGCTATGATAAATAGTCTAATTTTGCAGATTAAAAAAAAATGCCTTCCAAACTTGCCTGCAGGTTTGGAAGGCATTTTTTTCTTTAAAAATCTGCAATAGAATAAATACAAAATACCACCATTTAATTTTCTATGCCCCTTCTCTAAGCCAAAATAAAAAAAGTCCTCCCCAGCGCTTCAAAAATTATTTGACATGCTTCCCTCCAACAAGAAATGAACAGTCCCTAGGCTGCTGAAAAACAAGCTTCTTTCACAGTAACTGATTTTTTACTTTTTTATTTTGTAAGTGTGGTGCTGTAGTAGCTTTAACACAAAAATAAACCTCACATCCATTAAACCTACAACCATCACTCACACAAACTAATCTTACTCTTCCCTGCATCCACAGAGACCACACTCTCACTGGAGATCCATCAGTGTTTGATTACTGCTAAAAAAAAAACATTATTGCACGTAATACTTTATGATTGATAACACCATTTAGAATAGATTCCACATCCACAACCTAACATCTTCTGTTTCACAAGGTTTTTATATTCATTATTGTGTAATATTAGTCTTAAATCTTTTATCATAAATGATTTAATTTCAGACAATAACCTAGACAGTATTCTCCTTACAGAGACATGGCTTGGCACCGACACACCTGTTGTTCTCACCGAGGCTTCCCCACCAAATTTTAACTTTTCATATTCTATTAGGGGAGGTAAAAGAGGAGGCGGAACTGCATCAGTAACAAAAACCACAATGTCCTCAATTGAAGTTTCTTTTAGCAGTTACGTCATTTGAGCATCATGCCTTTGTTTTTAGCAGCCCTCCTATCCTTTGCATAACAGTTTACAGACCACCCCAGTACTCCACTTCTTTTATCAGTGATTTTTCTGAATTATTATCAATCATTCACTCCACCTACAACAGGATTTTAATAACTGGTAATTTTAATCTACACATTGACAACACCTCGGACCCAGTATCCAGAGAATTTTTAAACCTCTTAAACTGTTTAGATTTTAAACAACATATCACACAGCCGACCCACAGCAGAGGGCGCACCCTGGACCTGGTCATAACCTATGGCCTGTCTGTGGGTGTGTCCTCTGTTGTGGATCTGGCTGTGTCCGACCACTTTTGTGTGTTTTTTAACATCACCAGTTTTAACCAACAGGAGGCCCCGGTGAGAACAGTGAGGAAACATTACCTAACTTCTGAAGTGGCTGCAAATTTTATCGAGATTTTACAGAGCACTCCTGCAGAGATTTTACCAGCACCCTGTGATTTTATTGTGGACAATTTTAACAATAAACTCAAGTCAACGCTGGATTCAGTGGCTCCACTTTTAATCAAAACAATTAGAACAAAACCTACACCCCCATGGAGAAATAAGGAAATCAAACACGTGAAAAGATGCATGTTCCTCAGGAACCCATGAGATAAAGGGTGGGGTCCCCCAGGGGTCAATTTTAGGTCCAACTCTTTTTAATCTCTACATGCTTCCTCTGGGGGACGTCATCAGGAGGCATGGCATCAGCTTTCATAGTTATGCTGATGATACGCAACTGTACATCGCCGTGTCTCCTGATGACACAGGGCCAATTGATGCCCTTTTTAACTGCATTTTAGATATAAAGTCATGAATGGCAGCAAATTTCCTACAGCTCAACCAGGACAAATCAGAGGTTTTAGTCATTGGTCCTGAAGGCCAGAGAGAGAAACTTTTACCAAAACTACAGGATTTTAAACCTGCACAATCTGTAAACAATTTGGGTGTGATTTTTGACTCTGAGCTCTGTTTTATTCCACATATTAAAAACATAACAAAGGCAGGTTTCTACCACCTTAAGAATATAGCCAGAGTCCTCCCGTTTCTGTCTCAGGCCAGCACGGAGGTGCTGATGCATGCTTTTATCTCCTGTAGGTTAGATTATTGTAATGGCCTGCTCTCTGGTCTTCCCAAAAAGAGTATCTCAAATCTACAATTCTTACAGAATTCAGCTGCACGAGTGCTGACGAGGACCAGAGGGCGGGAGCACATTACACCAGTTTTAAAATTGCTGCATTGGCTCCTCGTGCGCTTCAGGATTGATTTTAAGGTTCTTTTATTAGTTTTTAAATGTCTTAACGGTCTTGGGCCTTCTTATTTATCTGACCTGCTTTTACCATATCAACCCCGGCGGACCCTGAGGTCCTCCGGCACCGGCCTTTTAACCATACCACAAGTTAGGACTAAAACACATGGGGAGGCAGCATTTAGTTATTATGGCCCCCGATTGTGGAACAGTCTGCCAGAGAACCTCAGAGCTACAGAGACTGTACAGAGACTCATCTCTTTAATCAGGCTTTTAACTGATCTCTTTATTTATCTATTTTAAATTCCCATTATAATCTATTCTTATCTATTATCTTTTTTAAATTTATTTTTTATGTTCTTACCCTTCCTCTTTTTACGTTCTTATCTCATTTAACCTTTATCTTTTGTTATTTTAGTTAGCCTATAGGTTTTAGTTTTGATGCATTTCATGTCTCTGTTTTAGATCATTCTTACCTAGCTACTAACTCAATTTTATGAGCTAAATAGCTTTTTGTTTATTTGGTTCTTTTTATACCTTTTATCCTATCTTACTGTTTTAGTCCCTCAGCTTTTAGCTCCAGTGTTTCCTCATGGGGGCCTACCACACTGAGAGTTGTTCCTGGTCTCCCGATGGGGGTGCCGTGTGTGTGTGTGTGTGTGTGTGTGTGTTTGTGTGTGCGCGTATGTGTATATTTATGTATCTCTATGTGGGGTGGGAGGGTTGGGTCTTCTCTTTTCTTTTTGTTTTCTGTTTTGGATCTTTGTTGTTTTTAACCTCTGTGAGGCACTTTGTGTTACTGTTGTATGAAAAGTGCCATATAAATAAAGTTGATTTGATTTGATTTGATTTAAAGGCCTTTCCAGTGCAGTGGGTGGATGTTACAGTGCACACTGACACCTGGTGGTCTGCAGGATCTTTGCTGGATTTCTACACATGGAATGACTCTCAGCTTTGCCAACACTTCATACATCATGATGTCTGTATTTTGTTTATGCCTGATCCTCCTGACACAACACTCTGCTGTTATGGAAAATCAGGACGTGATGGGGTCACAGTTTGTTGGTTTTGCTTGGCTGCTTTGCACCTGTCACGTCTTTTAGGAAAATCAGGTGTTGTTTTTTACTCAGCCGGTCAATCACTCTTTGGTCACGTCTGAGCAGCAGCTGAACACACCTGAACACACCTGGTAAGCTCCGACTTCATGAGTGTTGTGTTATATTATAAATAACTGTATGAATATACTGTTAGTGTAATTGACAGCTCAAGGTAACGTGATTTCTTAAAGAAATTAGACATGAGGACAGTTAAATATAATCTTCATTATGTCTGTTATTACATCCATACATAAAGATTTTAAATTACAAACATGATTGCACTGCATAAATGTACATTATAAAGTCTACTTGTCTGTAGTGATGTCCTAAAAAATCATGTTTTTTCAAAAGAAACAAAAAATTCTAGCAGCTATTTATTTTTTTCCCAACTAAAAGCAAATTGCTTTTATTAATTTTTCAGGAATCAAGTGTCCTTCTTCTTCATTTCAGTGCAACAATCTGCTTTATTCTGTCTGGTTTCAAGATGAGGAGAAAATGAGGAGTGGATAAAGGGAGCACATGTAGTGCAAGTGATTATATGTGCAAAACAGCAGACAGCTGTGGTGTCCATAGAGTGTCCATAGTGTCAATAAAGTGTCCATGGTGCAGTTTACAGTGAGCCGTGCTGGTTATGTAGCCTGACAGCAGCAGGCAGGAAGGACCTGCGATAGCGTTCCTTCACACACTTTGGGTGAATCAGATATGCAGCTTCCTTTGCTCTTGTATTAAAATTTCAATCTAAGGTGATGTAAATTTTTAACTGTCCATCAGTAGCTTCTCTCTGACTGGTTCTTTCAGGTCTGAACATCAGTCTGATAAAATGAATAACACAGAGAGTGAGAAAAACGTCACCACCATCTTCGGCAAACTGTCAGAGTCCTGTCAGTATCAACAGGCCCATTTGGTGGTTATCTCACTGAACGGCATCATTACTTCCCTCATTGGACAGCCAGTGATCGCCAGGCTGCTGTGGATCACCTTCAAGTCCAGGAAGACTTCAGATATCCTGAATTGCAATTTAGCTCTTTTCCACAACATGCAGTACCTGGTTTCCACCTTGCATTTATTTGCCCTGTTTTTGTTGCCACAAAACAGCCGAATCATCTTGAAGTTTTTGTTCGTGTACGTGCAGATCGGAGGGCCAATGAGTTTGAGTTTTATCTGCCTGGAAAGATATGTTGCTGTGATTTACCCCACGTCTTATCCTCTGCTGAAGAAATACAGATGCAGGGAGGTTGGTGCTGTGACAGTGTGGCTCTTTTCTGTGCCTACTGCTTTGGCGAGTGTTTTGGCCCCAGACATTCCCTCCTTCTCACAAGTCCGCTCGGGTCTGATGTCGGTCATGACTACAATGATGGTGATGTGGAACCTCAGTATTGGAAGTGCGCTTAAGAAGTCCAGCCCGGGGAAAGACCTGCTGCATCCTAGCAAGAGGAGAGCCCTAAAAACTGTCCGTGCCACTTCATTCATCACCTTGTTGTGTTACGTCCCAGTTACTTACCTGCAATGGTTTCAGTATAAGAATGAAAAGATGTATGAATGTATAGTAACACCTGTATGTATATTTGTACTGTCTGCTGCAAGTGTTGTGCATCCACTGCTTTACCTCTCCACCCAGGGGAAGCTGCTCACCTGCTTAAAGTAAGAGGCGAAAATCATCCTCTACTAACACAGAAGCCTATATACATATATATATATATATATATATATATATATATATATATATATATATATATGTGTGTGTGTGTATATTCATATTTAACTGTTCGGAACGAGGCTTTCGCTTTGGTATGCATTACAAACTGAACAATACATTCAACTATTACATTTGGGCAATGAAATATACAGCATAAACTGTGTTTAATATAATGTTCTCAGTGCCACTGAGCTCAGCACGGCAGCCCATGCAACTTAACAGGCAACCAAAACATTTTAGGCCCTGGCAATTTTTTTAATGACATGCTGCACGTAGGTTGTGTTTCTGTGACAACAATATAAATATTTTAGCTAGACAGCAGCCTAGCTAAAGAAGCGGTAATGACATCACCAGCGCCTTTCTGAAAAGTTTAAAGAGTTTTTAGTTTAAAGCACTCATATCACAAAAAAGGTGGAACACTGAAAAAAAAAAAAACCCTCTGAGTGCAGCGTTTTCTCTCTAGGCAGCTGCATATGCTTGCTCCTCATTGAGAACAATTGAAAAATGTAGGGCTGTACACAACTCAGAGTTGAGTTGAGTCAGATTTGGCCATTTAATACGAATATTCAACTTTTCAGGGGGGGGTTTTCAATATAAAGTGTTAACAGGCACAGCAGGCAGGATGTTCAGAGTGACAGTGATGCAATATAGTAAACAAGCTAACAGCATTAATGATGGGTCAAAAATGTGCAACACCATTTTTTGCCAACACTAGATCTCAAACAAAAGCAAGAGATTGTGTCGTATTAAGTATCTGTGAGCTGTAAATTAACCACTTCCAAGCAGAAGAGAGGAGATAATGTTATCTCAGAGCCTCGTGGTGCAGAGTCTCTCCTCGTCTGTGCTGCTGCATTGTGTCTGCAGCCAAAGAGTAGCATGAAAGTCAAGAGCACTCACTCTGCAGCAAAATCTGGGGCCCAGAATATATATTATATACAAGTCCCAAGGTCAGAATGGAGGACACCTCCTAAGGTGGTTGAGAATGACCGAGCTAAGATCCTGTGGGACTTCCAGATCTAGACTGACAAATTGGTGATGGCTAACCAAGAAGAAGGCAGTGGTGATAGATGTAGCAATCCAGAATGACAGCAACATCAGGACGAAGGAGCATGAGAAGCTCCCAGCTACAGGATAGTCACAGGAAATTAATGACTGAATCATTCATTCATTTTGCAGGTTTCTGCCTCTAATGCCAAAATGGAGATTACAAGATAAATAATAGAGTATCTATGGAAATGTTGATATTTTCATATGAAAAATATATGTAAATTGGAAGGAGTATTTCTCTTGCCCTGTACTGCAAGTGTGACATGGGGGAAGCATAAAAAAATATGTCTTGTTTTTGTGTATGAAAGAAAACTTTGTATTTTACAATCAGGAGATGGATATAGTTTAATTTAAACACCAGACTTTGTCCTTAAGCATAATCTATAACATAATTATGTGGGCAGCCCTGTCTTTACACCTTTGTGTATACTTTTGGTCTGGGGCTGTTTTCAATGATGTGGGCCACTGGGAGTTGTCTAAGTGGTGCAACAAAGCTATAGAGAAGAGAGGGAAATGTCAGTTAAGTGTAGTCTTGAACTGTTCTTTTGTTATTATTTTTATTCACTAACTTTAATTATCTTCATTCATTCATCTTCTAACCACTTCATCCTCTTGAGGGTCGCGGGGGGGCTGGAGCCTATCCCAGCTGACATCGGGTGAGAGGCAGGGTACACCCTGGACAGGTCACCAGACAATTTAGAGTTATCAATTAACCTAGTCCCCAATCTGCATGTCTTTGGACTGTGGGAGGAAGCTGGAGTGCCCGGAGAGAACCCACGCTGACATGGGGAGAACATGCAAACTCCGCACAGAAGGGCTCCCACACCCGGGATCGAACCGGGAACCCTCTTGCTGTGAGGCAACAGTACTAACCACCACACCACCGTGCCGCCCTTAACTTTAATCATGTGTTTATTTATTTATTTATCAATCTATTTGTAGAAGACAGCTGCACAATATGATGTATTCTGAAAAAATGTATGTTCAGCATCCTCTGTTGACTGATTGTCCTGTTTGTGTGCAGCAGGTCAGCATAGAAAGACGACAGGGGCATTATGTTATTTAAAATGTTTGGATTATATGTTTATAGTGTAATGTCACATCATACAATAAATAATATGATTAAACACACATACATTTTTTTTAAAAAAACAACAATATTATTCAAATATCTATTTTTCTTTAAACTGTGCTGGTCAGATGCAGCTCAGTGTAACAGAAAGGACACATTGAGCCAGTGGTTCTCAAACTGTGGAGCGGGCCCCTCCGGAGGTGCGCAGAGCCACTGACGGTGGAGAGGGGATGACCAGGGGGCAAGTATGTAGTGAAACAATGTTGAATGAATATGATTTATGATTTAATTTTATCTTTATTTCACTCAAATTAAACATGAATCAATTTTTATTAGTTGCTTCCCCAGTTAACAATTAATTTAAAAAATTGTGAGGGGAAGGGGGCACGACAGAAAAAGTTTGAAAACCACTGTTTTAAGGAAAATAAACACTTAAAGACTTGACAAATAAGAGAGATAAGCACACACATATCAGTGATGTTTCAGTTTTAAGTAAATTAAAACTTCAAGATTGAAAAAACAAATTGTCAGCTATATTTTTGGAGTAACTTTACTCTTACATTTACTTTTTTCCCTTGCTTTTTTTTTTATTTATTGACAGTCATATATTGGTGAATTTGTGAATGTTCTCTGCCTATTTGTCAACACAGTAGACTTTTGCTCCGGGTTGATAACAGCCATTTTCAGGAGATCTAACATGTTCAACATATATATTACTGTTATAATGATATGATAATAATTGACACTCTGGTTATAGAGTACCGCCCCAAATACTGTTGTCAGAGTAGATTTATACAGTGGTGGAATGTAACAGAGTACATTTACTCTAGTACTGTACTTAAGTACACTTTTGAGGTACTTTACTTGAGTATTTTTATTTTACTATTCTTCTACTTCACTGCAGCTCAGAGGTAAATATTGTACTTTATACTAAATGTGTGTGAAAGCTTTAGTTTCTTTACAGATTACAATTTTAACTCTCTTCCTGTCTAGTGAAAACCATGTATCTCCAGATGTGTTCATCATGAATGTAAGTGATAAACTGAGGGATGGAGTGTTCCTTCATGTGTTGGCTGGAAATTCACTGTACTTAAAAAGAAGTGTGGTATTTTCAAACATGACATGTTCGCAAGTCACTTGCAGGTCCATTCAGAGTGGACCCACCACCTTCCAGTTAGGAACCACTGTCCTGAGCTAAATAAACTCTTTAAAACCCTCTTGGGTCAGCTGTATCATCACAAAGCTGAAAACAGGGCTGTTTTTCTGACACCATGAGAAGTTGACTTTTTAGAGATATGTGGTTCTCACAGGACACCCATGCAACAAATATATAATGATCTTATAGAATATGATGCATTAATATAGATTAACTACACACACACACACACACAGTAGTTAAAATGAGCACAAGCTTCAAAATCTACAGCAGTATAATCCAACATAATGCAGCAGTAGGGGAGACCGGGGTTGGTTGGCACACAGCTATTTTCTGGTCTTTTGAAAGTCACAGAAACAAAAATGTAACATCACAATGTTTGCTCATCTATTGTGTTGAACCTTCTGGAAGTCAGTTACTTCTATTTGAGACAAAGGAGTCAGCTACATTTTGATATAAGATTTGAAAGTCTAATGAGTGATGGCAGTGGCTGAGATGTTAGCAGA
Organism: Epinephelus fuscoguttatus; assembly: GCF_011397635.1. Classification (NCBI taxonomy): domain Eukaryota; kingdom Metazoa; phylum Chordata; class Actinopteri; order Perciformes; family Serranidae; genus Epinephelus; species Epinephelus fuscoguttatus. The sequence goes on along the minus strand of NC_064768.1, from coordinate 14,568,464 downwards.
GGTTGGTTGGCACATTGTCCATCCAATTTTCCAATTAGCTGTAACTGTATTTTTTGACATTAAAACTATATTGAAAGATCAAAAACAATGTTTGTATTGATAGTTAATTATTATTTCTTTGGATGGTCCATGGGAAGAGTAATTAGACATCCCTACTGATGAACTTCCTAGGAATGTTGTTTGCTTTTAAAATGGACAGATATTCTGTTAAATGTTCATGTTTTCTAGCTCTTTTTTAAATTAAATGTTCAAATTGTTTCTATTGTTTGCTTCTTTTTCATAATTATAGCAATTTAACATTGTGCCAAGCAACCTGTGATGGGACTGGTTTGGCACAAATGCACAAGACTTTAATCATTCATCGCTAGGTTTTCGAAAACATTTGTGTCAATTGAAACACACTTATAGTTATAGGTGAGACCTTAAGCTGTCATTTGCTGCTGGTTATAATATTCTCACATAAATTATGCCAGAAAAGTATGGCAGAGTGAAAAGCATGTCAACCAACCCTGGTCTCCCCTATTAATTCAAAAACATCATATATAATAGTATAATACTGACAGGGAACAATTAACTCCACAGTGAGTACTTTTGCCTTTAATACTTTAAGTAGGTAAATTTAGTTGATAATACTTAAGTAAGGTTTGAATGCAGGACTTTGACTTGTAGTGGAGTATTTCCACAACATCTGCAAAGATCCCATCCTGTCTGAAGCAGCTACATTATGACTTTATGCAGCTCTGTAGGCTATTTGTGGTTTGCTTTTCTTGTAACAAGCAAAATCTCTCAGATGACAGGTTGAGATTCAGATGATGCTAAGTAAATAAATCCTGGTAAGAACAAACCAATGCTTGCTCCACAATCGTGGATCATTGTGCAACCAAAGATGTGAAACATCTTGAGCTGTCGCTTTATCTGCCTCCAGTCTCTTCTTCATGACCTCTTCATTTAGGGACATTTTGTGTTGCACGGATCCCCCGATGAAAAGTAGCTGTAGACACTGACCAGTGGAAACATGGTGACAGCTCCCAGAAGAGAGCCCAGCTGCACCACAGCTCCACACCACACGAGGGCGCTGTGACCCTCATCCCGCAGGATCACCCCAATGATCACCTTCACATAGGACAGAGTGAGAGCAAACAGGATCCAGGCCAACACCTGTGGAGGGAGAGGAAGGTGAGTTTGAATATGTCCGTTGTGGTCTCCTGCATGTAGTGTTGTGTAACATCCACACAGTGATACACAAGTGA